>NC_140623.1:11628216-12228216 GCF_057382275.1 Copadichromis virginalis | reverse complement strand
GTGAAAGTAAATTAAGAATGCTCTTGCTGCCAGCTATCATTAAAGAGTCATATGGTGAGACACACTGTGGAGCTTTTGCAGTTGTGTCACAAAATGCACTTACAACCCACGTCTGGCGCCAGTTAGGAGTTCCACTGGAGGCAAACACTGACTAAATGCAGTTTAAATACTGTTGTCTTTGAAACGGATACCTGCAAACATTTCTGCACTGTGGGTGTAAGATTTTAAGTGAACTCTGCAAAGTAGAAATGTTTTCAAACTGTCTTTTTTGTAGGATGGGGAAATATTTTTATTTTACCATTGTCTTGTCTGTATGCTAGGGTTGCAATTAAACGCAAGGGCTAACAGTTAAGCCTGGTTCGGTCTTTTTTCTTTTCTTTTCTTTAAAGTAAACTTGCAATTAGCAACATATATATCAAAGTTTTGAATGAGGAAACACCTGGCAACATGATGCACTATGGAAAGAAGGCAAGCTGGTGGAGGCAGTGTGTTGCTACGAGCAATGTTGCTGGTAAACCTCGGGTCCAACCATCCATGTAGATGTTATGTTGACACGTACCACCTACTTAACCATTACAGACCATGTACACGCTTTCATGGAAATGGTATTCCCTGATGACTGTGGCCTCTTTCAGCAGGATAATGCTGGAGCAAAGATAGTTCAGGAATGATTTTAGGAGCACAACGATGAGTCTAAGGTTTTGACTTGGCCTCCAAATTCCCCAGATCTCAATTAAATCAAGCATCATTGGGATGTGCTGGACGAACAAGTCTGAGCCGTGGAGGCCCCACCTTGCAATTTACAGGACTTAAAGTATATGTTGCTAACATCTTGGTGTCACATACCACAGCACACCTTCAGAGGTCTAGTGGAGTCCATGACTCGATGTTTGGAGCAAAAGGGGACCAGCACAATATTAGGCAGGTGGTCATAATGCTATGACTGTTGAGTGTATATCTATGTTATAGTTATGTATGTATAACATAGAGTAGATAAACCTCATGAACTCATGAAAGAATAAAGTTACGTTGAAACCAAGCACACCATTGTTTTTCTTGTGACATTACCAATACGTTTGATGTGTCACATGGCCCTCTTCCTATTGAAAAAACAAAAGTTGTATCCAAGATGGCCGACTTCTAAATGGCCACCATGGTCACCACCCATGTTGAGGAGTTTGCCCCCTCACATATACTAATGTGCCACAAACAGCACTTTAATATCACCAACCATTCCCATGTTATTACGGTGTATCCATATAAATGGCCCACCCTATATATAATACCAAATGTAATTCAACATTAGATGAGCTTTTTTTGACATCGCGTACACACTCCCACTGACACGGAGTGAATAACAGCTGTGGAATTCTCAGGTGCAAAAATGTCGTGTATTGCGTTGACTTTCCCGGCAGCTGTCAAGCATTTCACTGCGGGTTTGGTCCAAGAATTTCCCCTCTTTGGTTTTCTGCTGGGAGATTTTTTTTTCTTTGCAGCACATATCTGCGTCTTGAGTCATTTAGTCTAACAAGAACCCATGAGTTTAGTCGTTGGCTGGGATAACTTTTGTCGCATGCTTCACCCAGAGTATCATACCATCAGAAGTGGAAAACTACTGAAAAGTCTAGTTTAGGCCCTCGAGTGTTCACCACAGAAATGCAGAGGATCAAAGTAACAGGCCCACATCATTATGATTTCCCCCCGGGAACTGAGCTACAACGAAAATTGACAACGAAAGAACTAAGCCCTGCTATTTTCAAATTGCCTTATTACAGAATACATGACCTAGAACAACTAACATTTGTAGGTAGTATGTTAATTAACAAGTATTCACAATTTAGTGAAGTGTCATCTAGACTAACTGTTACTATTACTTCAGTTTGTGGGATATTAAGTAGCTTTTTGTAACAGTTTTGTGACTGTCATTTTAGAATTTTTTTGGGATTATTGCAGAATTATTTCTCATTGCATCTGGAAGTCTAAATGTGGATGCTCTACTACTAAAGAGAGGAATATTGTTATCCAAATTCTAAGAGGGGAATGATAGCTGATGATACACCAGCGGATATCCCATGAAGAAAGATGTGTAACTCTGTACTATTTGTGTGAATGTTGAATCTCGAGAGCCTAAGAACCTGGATCAAGAAAAACGGATGATTTTAGTCATACAACTCACTTTATTGAGTGAATTCATTGAATTAATCGTATCTTTTAACTCATCTGTAGCTGTAAGATGTGCAAAATTATTTTTTTGTTTAATAACCTGTTATATAGTCGTCCGTTAGCGCGGTGGTGTGAAAGAAATGTCTCCCTGCGTGTAAATGAGATTGTTTTGATTTGTGGGTCCCAGGTATTTCTTTCCCAGATGAGTCAGAGTCATTTCAGAGTGTGGGGAGTTGTGGTTAGCACCCACAACAGACTCAGTATCCCTGAGTGTGAGAGAGAGAAAAGGGAAAAGAAATGTATAGATTTATTCCAGGAGGTTATTAAAAAAAACACATTAGTAAGCAAGTCCTAATAATAAATTTGCTTTCATTGCTCTTTACTGAAATAAAGACACTTTGTTTGTTAACTTGTTTGTCTGTTGCTAGGTGGGCAACAATAATCGGCGGCCATGTTGTCTGTGGATGAGCCACTGGACTTGAAGCTTCCCTCAGGTCGCACAGACGGTCCAGGGATACTGGGAAAGAGGAGCTGCCCGTCCTCTATTTGTGCCCACATCAGCATCAAACGACTGCGGCTACAGTGCACAACTTTTCCATCGCCTCCTTCTTCTCCAGGTACGAGTTAACCTGGTAAACATCTGGCAGTTTTAGCATCACCGAAATAAATTCTCCATCATTTCTACTCTCCTAAATACACACATGACATGACTTTGATATTGTCATGGCGCAGTAATTAAGTTTATCACTGTGGTAATGCAATAGCGTAATAGGTTGATTCTCTGTCCTCACTTTCCTGGTAACCTATTATTGCAAACCCAGTGAACAGTAGCTCATTTGTGTCCTCGAGAAGATTGTCCCCATTTTTGTCAGTGCAGCTCATAACAAGAGGAGTGTGACACTGATATGAAGTGACCTAAAAAAAATACAGCACCTCTGTGACATTCACAAACACAATGGACTTTGTGTCTTCATTCTTGTGTCAGCTTTTGTGCTAGGTATTACTGCATTGTGTGCTTCCGTCTCTGTTTAACACAGAAACACTGCTGTTGCTATTGATTAAAGGACCCATGGGCAGAAAATAGAAACTGAGATTACAACAAATTTAGTTGGTTGGTTTGCAAATATAGTCTTAGGAAGGTTTCTGGAGAGCTAGGCAGGTAGGACGGGCTGAGAGTAGAGGGTGCAGGCAGACGGCTGAAGCTGGGGTGAGTGGTGAACCTGGGACAGAGAGAAGAGATTTTGAGCTTCACACAAGGAAAAACTTAAGCCCATATAAATAATAATAAATAGTCCATATATCACCATATAAAGAGGACCTAATCCATCATTCACAATGGATGCCGTGACTGAACTAATGAACAATGCCAAGGTCCTCCCTTCCATGTTTATGGAAGCTCTTGTTATTAAAAGTCTCATTCACCCAGTCATGCACACATCCATACCCAAGTGCCTTGTCTAACATTTGCACATACACTCAGACTCTGAAGGATGGATTGGGGGCAACTTGAGTTTCAGTATCCTGCCCAATGATGACTTCACACGCAGTCTGGGCTAGACTGGGAATTGATCCACCAACCTTCAAACTGATAAATGGCTTGCTTTAACTACTGATGACAAACAAAGGGCTAGTAGCTATTGTGTGTCCAGTATGGATGAAGCACCATGCACTTACATTAATGAGTTCTGTGTGATTGTTTCAGATAGCTGCGATAATAACAAAATGAAATGGCCTGGGAGTCGCTTTGTGCAATTTTTTATGCGACTTTCTTCGTGTTTTGAAAAGTGCCTCATGATTTATTTATTACTTTTATTGTGATTGTTATAAAATCTAAGAAGAAAGAACAAAATAAGTCAGAGGATTATAGAAATGTTCTACATGCCTCAATGAAATTGAAAAGGTATATTTAAAATATTTTGAAACATATTTAAAAAGAGTGAGCAGGGGTGTTGCTAAGACCGTGGCATTACCTGCAAACAATAACGCGTTGGTAAAATTACAGGGACATTTTGTGAAATGAACCTCAGCAAAGCAAGAAATCAATGAATCATGATACTGCGATGGGTGTAATAAGGATCCTGCTTTATCTCTAATCTCTAATCTAGATTCCCTGTCTTCCTCTCAAGAACGACCTGGGTCCTGCTTCACCCCTCCAGCCATGGACCTCAGCCTGTCCCCCTCCTTGCGCCATGCCTCTTCTCTCTCCCCATCCCCTTCCTCGCCATCCTCCCTCTCTCCATCCTCTCCCATGGAGTCCCCTCAGAGCAGCAGCAGCCCTCAGCCACACCTCTTCTCTCGGGTGAGTCCATGTGTTTGCTGGAGTGCACTAATGCTACCGCTCCTTGCGTTGCTGCACTTTGCAATTAGTGTGCAAACACGAAAGTTGTGTTTTGCTTGTTTCATCAGTTGACTTGGTAATGACTTCAATCTCTTGTGACATTCCAGAGAGGACATGGGGATTAAAAAGATTTGAATTGAGTGGCTGGGTGCAGTATACTTAGCATGCAAAGCATCAGACCGAATCAATACCTTGTATTAAGACCCATTTTTATAACAGCAATTTGTGAGCAGTGTATCAAGCTTGAAAAATGATTGTTGTCAAAAACTACATGTCAATTTGCGAGTCTAGATAGCGGTTGCTAGGATTGTGTGGATAGCGTTTTAGTTTGTTTAAAAATTAACGGGAGAAAAAAATGACATCTTCTATGTTGCACATTTGTATTGCCAAACCTCTGCTTCGAATTTTGTTGACCTTGTTGATCTTGATTTGAGATATCAAAAATCCTGCTCTTCACATACAAGGTCTAAAATAATCAGGCCCCATCTTATCTTAATGACCTTGTAGTATCACCGTATTAGAGCACTTCACTCTCGCACTGCAGGCCTACTTGTTGTTCCTAGATTATTTAAAAGTAGAATGGGAGGCAGAGCCTTCAGTTTTCAGGCCCCTCTTCTATGGCACCAGCTTCCAGTTTGGCTTCGGGAAACAGACACTATCTCTACTTTTAAGATTAAGCTTAAAACTGTCCTTAGCATATAGTTAGGGCTGGATCAGGTGACCCTGAATCCTCTCTTGGTTATGCTGTAATAGGTGTAGACTGCTGGGGGATTTGCATGATGCACTGAGTATTTCTTCTTCAACCACCTTTCTCACTCACTATGTTCATAGACCTCTCTGCATTGAATCACAGTTGTTATTAATCTCTGGCTCCCTTTCACATCACGTCTTTTGTCCTGTGCTATTTTGCTCACTCCAACCAGTCGCAGCAGATGTTCGCTCCTCCCTGAGCTTGGTTCTGCTGAAGGTTTCTTCCTGTTAAAAGGGAGATTTTTCTTTCCACTGTTGACAAAATGCTTACTCATAGAAGGTCATGTGATTGTTTAAGATCTCAGATAAGCAGAAGTGAGGCCTAGGAAATGGTAATCATTTCCCTGTGTCAGCACACTGGTCGGATTAAAATGCACATGCCCCTGAATTGATGTCTTAAAAGTATCAAAATGGATGAGATATAAAAAAAAGATCACCAACTATGAAGCTGTTGTGAATGTGAATATAATTTTTTTTGTACAGAGATGTAGTTGTTACAGCTGGATTTTGGCATTTTACAAATGGGAGCGGAACCCAAGAGGACATTAATAGAACAGCGGTTTTTGGGACTACTAGCACCTGTACAGCTCACAAATGAATATTTTACAAGCTAACTGGCTGCTGGCTGTAGTGTTACCTTCACAGTACACATGTGAGTCACATCTGTCTCTCAGCATGAACGCATGTGAGCATGTTTCTAAAACAGTTCCTTTAATGTTTGTCCAGCTTTTGAAAAACCCAGGAATGTCACATTCCCCTAACCTGAGCGGGGTTCATTACAAACACATGTGTGTTGCACTCATTTTAAAGACGATTGCAAGAATAAAAAGAATAATAAAAATGTTTTACAAGCACGCACTCCAGGTACGTGTATGTATTCATGTAATCACTTAATCTTCTGAACAGGCATGACCACAATCTTAGAATTCTCACACCGGTGACTAATCGTGGCTGAATGCGCTCCATTTTTCTTCAGCAGGACTGAATAGAAAAGGGATCCAGGGAGTGAATCTAATTTGCCGGTGCAGCATCTGCACACAGCCACGCAGTGATTCTGTCTAAATCAAATTTTAGCTGTGCTTTAATGGTGAAAACATCAAACACACAACTCCTTTAGTTACGGCACAAAATCTCCCTTCTTGGACCAGATTTATCATTTAGCAGAGAAAGTCCTCATTTTTACATTATCAAGCCCTTTTTCATTGTCATCACTGGATTTGCTGAAGTGTATTCTATAAATCAAAAAACAAATGCAGACCTTCAATCCCCATTTAATAAACATACATGTCATGGATGCAAAAGCTCTTAAATCGTACTTTAACACACTTGAAGTAAACACGATCAGAAGGAGTACATTATTATTTCACAACCTTCCTCCATTTCCTCTGATAGTTGTATCTTTCTAATGATCAAGCTCAAAGTGGCAGGCTTTAGTGTTAGGTCAGCTTCTTTCTTCATCGTTAACGGTGAAGTAAATTAATTATTTTTCTTTTCTTGTGAATAGCTAATGAACATCTTGCCTTTGTTGCCACAAAATTCTCTTGCTCTGACCTCTCTCTATCCTCCTCTGCTTTAGGAATCACCTTTTCACCGAGGTGTGGAACCTGGTGCTTCACCACAGGGCTATCCATTTTATGTCCCAGTTAGAAGTCCACCAAGAAGCTACAGCTTTCCCTCTTCCATGTTCATCAGTCAGACTAGAGAGAAGCCGGTTTCTCCGGAACCCTCCATGGATGCTCAGTTGGCCTGTCGTTGGATGAAGGTACGTGTAATTAAATATTGTAGGTTTAGTTATACTTATATATTAGTTATATGTTTATTGCATGCATTTTAGCAGAAGCTTGAGTCATATTATTTTGGCAGATAATATTATTAATCATGTGTCGCGCTTCAAACCCTACACTTAATAGCAGGCACAAGCAGTTTCTTCAATGAGGGTGAAAAAGAGCCTGCAAACATTACTCTGACCACTAAGTGGCGCTGGAAACAAAATATATAAAGCTGAGAGTTACAGAAAAAGAGGTCAGCGGGGATAAATGCTATCAGAGGTTACAGTATAAAAAAATGAGTGTGGTGTGCGGTGTGATCTAGCAATAACAAATTAACCATTTTGGTGTGAAAAGGGATTTACTTTTTCATCTGTTTGTATAATTTTAAATAGATAAACTTTGTGTTTTTAAAAAAATATAGTTGGGTGAATTAAAAGGTCAAAATCAACCATTTCCTATATTATATTCTGGTGTTTTAAGAACTAAAGGATTAATAATTATGTATAAAAAATGAATGAAAAACAATGAAGTACCTTGATTAGGTAAACTGTACAAAACGTAACTCATATATCAGAACAACAGATGCTATGATTAATGGACATGCTCTTCAGTACGTCACACTTAAATTTATTACATACAGTAAGATCATCACGTCAGGCTAATAATAGCCAGAATCTCCCTTTTTGCTAGCAGCAGCAGTGTTCCTCAGAGTGTTTTCACCTGTTTTTTTATAGCTCTCTTACACCAAGCCACAGTTACCCATTAATACTCACATTCATACCGCACACAGAGCCATCAAAGTCACAGAAATGTATAGTTGTGTACTAAGACTAAGTTTGAAGATGGGATGAACCATAAATATGAAGCAAAGAAGAATAACTTTTTGTGATGATCAGCTTGCACACTTAAAGCTTGTGTCACACATTCATGGGGTTTGTGACTGTTGTGAATCCACAGGAAAAACTCTTTTAAAGATTTAGAGTTACCCATCAATAACATTATGTTTTTATGATGGCTTTATCCGAGCTATGAAATGATCTTTTTATACTTACACATACTTATTACCTGTCATTTAAACTGCAGTTGACTCTGCCAAAGTTATGTTTTTGATAGTGTTTGCTTGCGTGCCTGTATCATGTTATTATAGTTTGACACATGTCACATTTGACCTCTGACCTCACTTTAAATTTGGCATCTGCCTTTCCTTCAAGTAGACCCCAGAACGTTTTATATCTCTTGATATAACCTCAAGCAAAAGATTACAAGCTGCCTATTTAGTTAGAAAGATACTCTCGTATAATATTATATAATAAGCTCAAGTTTATGTCCAGTTATTTACAAATCAATGCCTATTATCCACGACCTACTCCTACATTATATTAATTTAATTAGACAAAACATCTGTCATGCTACCTGATTTTTAGTGCAATAGAAACTTTTTAAAATAAATGTTTAAAATATACAAATTTATAGAAAATACTATTGCTGTGAAGAAGGACCACAAATGGACACACTGTATGGGTTTATTTTCCTTTTATTGCCATCACACACACTACTGACAGTCTCTTTGTCGTTTTTCCCCGGCTTGGCACCCACGCGAGCAGCTTCCAGCCACACTCTGACACACCTCCCCACTCTCTGCTCCGGCTTCACTAAAAATCAGACAGGAAAAGAGAGAGAGCTCATTAACTATAACACCACACACATGTCCCACCAACCTCCCTGGCACTCCCAGCCAAGGACCACACCTCTGCCACAATCGCCTATTGGTTTGTTTTGTCTAGGATGATTCTGCTTTTTCATTTTATTTTTTAATTTACATTAAATTTACAGATATAAAATCCATATCCTGGGACAATGCAGAAAATTCTAGAGACAGAGGCTTATTTTCTCTTTAATCCTTTGAATCAGAATCAGAATGCTTTATTAATCCCTAAGGAAATTGTGTGGGTTACAGTTGCTCCAAGACAGTAACAGTAAAAGACGAAACTATTTAAATAATACAATATGTTACGGAGTTTACAAATTTAGGAAATAGCACCTACTGTACTGAACTGTGGAACTGTAGATACTTTGACAAAGGTTGCTTTTAATGGTATACTGTTCAAACATTTTCAATTAAAAAGAAAGAGTGACATAAGAAGAAAAAAACACCAACTGTTTGTGTGAAAGTTTCCTAAAAAGGTCACAATCAGGTTTCTTATCAGCCATGTGCTTCATTCCCTCTTTTGCCCTTCAGTGCCACCTGCTGTTCGATTCACTGCAGGACCTGGTGGATCACATCAACGACTTCCATGTCAAGCCCGAAAAGGATTCTGGATACTGCTGCCAATGGGAAGGCTGTGCTCGAAATGGGAGGGGCTTCAATGCAAGGTATTCTGTGGCTTTATTCCATTGTCATGAGGATGACACAAAGCATATTTCTCATAAAAATTATACCAGTCTCTAAGCAACAGGTGTTAAAAGCAATGTAATTTCCGGTACCCATCTGCGAGTCGCTTGGTACTGGGCCGCGACAGTTGAGGCTTGAGTGCGAAATTTATGGTTCTCAGGGTTTTTATTGGTTTTTAGCGTTGTTTTAATTTTTATCATTTTTATTGTTAACTCGGTTTCCCTGGGTCTTTTCCCGTATATCATGAATAAATCTTCTTTTTTTGGTACCAGTACTGATTTTATTTTGTTGTATTTATCCGCGACACATTAAAGCCAGTCTGTGAAAATATTGTTGGACATAAACTGGTCCGTGGTGCAAAAAAGGTTGGCTGCCTTAAGAAACAAAGAAATGAAAACATGCTAGCAATAGTAGCTTTGAATCCAGTGTGACAGGTCATCAGAGCGAGTCATGATCTTTTCAATATAATGTCAAAATCAAATCACTTTTATTGTCACATCACATGTGCAGGTACATTGGTACAGTACATGTGAGTGAAATTCTTGTGTGCGAGCTTCACAAGCAACAGAGTTGTGCAAATACAATAATGTAAACAAGCAAAATACAAGAATGGCTACATCTGAAACTAATAAATGTAAGCATCATATGTCAGGCTTCCAAGATAAGACACATTTGAATATCAGCAGCCACATCCTAGGTAAAAATGCTGAAAAAAATAAAAACGGCTTGATCTTGATTGTAAATGTGTGTCTTATTTGTTCTGATTTCTAGGTATAAAATGCTGATTCATATCCGCACACACACCAATGAGAAGCCACACCATTGTCCCACCTGTAACAAGAGCTTCTCACGTCTGGAGAACCTGAAGATACACACTCGCTCGCACACAGGTGAGTTCAGTCCCATCAAAACCAGCAATGACTTGAACCAGTCATTCTCAAACTGTGGTATGCATACCACTGGTGGTACGTGGGCTCCCTCTAGTGGTACACGGGAAGATTCCAAAAATATTTTAAGACTAAATAATATAGCATGTTCTGACTGAGTGATTTCTGAAAAAATAAAACGTACAACTCTGCTATCACTTCTGTCATAAATGACAGACTTTACTCTAATAATGTAAAGAAGGAGCAAATTAAACCTTTTGAAAAAAAAGGAACGTCCCAGTGAGGCTATTACAAAAGGCGACCATTAAGGCGACCATGGTCAATGGCGACCATTGACCATTAAAAATAAAGTATTTTATATCTTTTGTTCTTATGCAGTATTTTATTTTGTTCTTTTAAAAAGTGTCACATCGGAATAACACTTTCTTCTTTGTTCCTTTCCTTGTTGAGCAATGACACACCATGAATCTCAAGAGTTAGAAACAAACTGACAACATCCTTCTCTGGCATTGTTCTCAAATCAAATCATTTCTTTCCCCTCCATTTCTCCTTCCTTTGTCCTTCTGTCTCTGACTCATATTTGTTTGTTTCTCTTTTCTTTCAGGGGAAAAGCCTTACATCTGCCCCTATGAAGGCTGCAGCAAGCGCTACTCCAACTCTAGTGACCGCTTCAAGCACACTCGCACCCACTATGTGGACAAGCCTTACTACTGCAAGATGGCTGGCTGCCTGAAGCGCTACACAGACCCCAGCTCCCTACGCAAGCACATCAAGGCTCATGGGCACTTTGTTGCCCAAGAGCCGGGGAGTTCAAGTAGGTCAGGGACAGGGCTGGGCCTTCCTACCCACCAGAGTGCCACTGAACAGCCCTCTGTAGGCGGGACTCCTGTCATCATCCCTGGGGCTGCTGCAGCCCTTCTTGGGGGCCTTGGGACGTCCTTGCCACTCTCTGCTTTCTGCCATGCCAGAGCTCTAGGCCACCACCGGGCACCGCTCTTTTCCATGGGTGGAGGAGGAAGCATGGGATCGCTCAGCCTTTCAGACTCCCCACTGTTGCGCTTTGGACTTTCAGCTGCGTCTATGTTTGGGTTGGGGGCTTTGGGAGGTCTGGGGCAGGTGGTAAGAAGGGAGCCAGAGGACGGGGAGGAATCAGAGGAAGGAGAGGACGGGGAAGTGCTGAACCTCTCTGCAGGGGTTGGGGTGAGACAAAGTGACGCTTTGTCTTGGGTGGTGGTTCCATCAAGGGCGCTACTCCTCAAACCAGCTGTTGTTAGTTAAGATGAACTGTCAGCAACTCAGAGAACCAGAGAGTTTGACTTTGTGTTTTTCCAGCCTGCCATCATCATTATCACCGTGTCTCATACTAACATTCTATCAGAAATCACTGGTAATGTAAGTGTAATAGTTTAAAAAAGTACATAACATGTGAGACTCGCTCTGGATACCTTGGTGCCACATTAAGATACACTGAAATGTCTTTATGTTGGCATATCATGGAAAATCCAGATAATTCTATCTACAGTCCCTCAGTGTATGCCTGCATCACTTCCTTTTGTTGATATATTGTTGCTCTTTAAAACAGGACGTTTACTTCCTCATTTATGTTGTATTAAGGAGTTAAACCAAAGGTGTAGATCTCTGTGAAGCTGGTGGCTCCTGACAAAACACTAGTATTTAATACCTGGGCATGAAACCTTATTGGTTTTACTAACATAATGCAGTGCATATGACTGTGGAAAGCTTTTGTGGGTGTATAAGGTTATAAAAATCCCTTCCACAGTTAGAGCCATGCAACAGTTCAGCCATTCCAACCAATAATAACTAAAGACAGACTTGAGTACAGTGGTCTTGTAATGAGCAAAACTTCAGCAGGGCCTTTTTGTACTGCATAACAGTTATTTTTTACACCATACATGCATTTAGCTGTCTTAACTTTGAGAAGGTCAGTTCATCCATATTGCAAAGAAAAGAAAAAAAGCCAGATCCTTAATCGTAGCATGCAGATCCACTTTATATATTTTTTTTCACATTGACCTGAGATACCTACTGAGTATCTCTATAGCTCTAGTTGTTATCTGGGTAATGTTAAATCATCAGTGCAAACAGTTTCTCCTGTTGAAATACTCCTAAGGATAGCAATGTTGTTTGGATAATTTCCTCAACCACTATAGCTGTTTGTAGTTATTAGTAGGCTTGATAAAAAGTCTCGGGCATTTAAAATTTGTTTGCTTTAACTGGTCTCTGGTTTTAAAACCCCAGATGATGAGTAAGAGAACCAAAGGTCAAAAAGTAAGTCCATATAATAGTGACTCATACAGTAATGACCAGGGAAAACATTGTGATTGCCCGGCCATCACGTATACCCACCTTCATAGTCTGTTTTACTCTAAATTAAACCACAGTTTACCAAGTTAATATCATGGTGAGACTTGAAACTGGGGCCTGAGATCATAAACCCACTAGGAAATGTTTACTCCAAAGAGAAACAAAACCACATCGCTGCACAGCTAAATAACAGAAGTTAGGGAATATGTGTAATCTGGGTGAACTGAGCCTTCATAAACCCATCTTTTTAATTTCATCTACAGCTTGATTTCCTAAAGGATTTTTCCACAGGCAAGCTCGTGGATTAAATTTACCAAAGCTGCTAAGGAAAAACAGCTGGCACCCCGGCCTTGTGTAGTTTTTAAGCTCGACAACCCCCACAGAGTGCTTCCATCGACTCAGATTGTTTCCTCAACAATAAAGATGTGAGGAAACAAGGATGTGGGGAGCAATAGGAAGTACAGTCCACACACCAAAACACACACAATTATGTAATATTAAAACATACAATACAGAGCTACCCTTGATACAGTTGATTTTATTTGACCAAAGCTGTTTACACAATATTTATGCATATGAAGAGGAAATTATGTGTTTATGGAAAAGATTTTGCACAGCAGTCTTCTTATAGATTGTACTTAAGTCAGTTTGAAATCAAAATCTTTGACTCGGTCTGATCATGTAAAGGTTTCTATGGTTTCAGTTTGGTACACCAGTTGCTACGTGCAATATGTAGTCCTGGTATATCCCCTCACCTGCTTAATTTCCAAGCCAAAAGCAAACAGAATAATTGCCTTGCCTCCAACCCCCAAAAATATTGATTTAAAAATGCTAAATCACAAGAGGTCTCACGCTACACAGGACAATGTCAGCAGTTATCGCACTAATTTGCACATAGAAAAGTGCTCAGTGTTGCTCTCATATCTCCACTGCTGTTTATTTTAGCTAACAGTAAAACCTTGACTCAGACTTAGAACACAATGACGTGTGACAGATTATTTTCAACAAAAAGCTATGTTGACCATGTGATTTTTCTAATCGCAAGAAGAACGAACTAAAAAAAAAAAAAAAAACGAAAAACAAACATATTGACACAAGTGAAGGTCAGAGCTCCTTCACTCGCAGATTATATTAGTTTAGTGTTTGTTGTACTAATCGTTTCAAGACAATGGTCTAAACAGGATCAGCCCTGCCTGAAGGAATAATTCTTGTGGGTAGACAAAGGTGTGTATATGGCAATAATAATTACACATTTGCTTTGAACAAATGTTGAGACATGGCATAAGTAGGAACAGAAAAAAAAGCAGTCTGTCCAGAGGCAGTGAAGGGGAAGTGTTTGACGATGGCCACACATGGCCAGTATCTGTGTTGATCTTGTATTCCTGTTTGCACATCCTGATCAGTATTTCAAAGGTGCCCCAGTAAGTGCCTTGTGTTTCAGCTAAAATATATCACTCAGTATATGGAACATATGTACTCAGCTGTAAAGTGCATATATATGCTTTTTTTTTTTAAATTACATTTTAGGAAACGTTAAACTTTTTAAAGGCTTGACAACAGATGTGATTTGTACATCAGGGCGACTGCAACACCTTTTAAACACTCCACCAATGTTTACGACTATGGCAATGACTCAGTGTCAATAAATGCATTAAAGGAGAGAGTGTGACACCATTGTGTAATTTTTGTGCTGTGATGTTTTTTGTTTTGTTACTTTACAAGTTGAAAGACTACATGGTAGAATAAAGAATTGTAATAAATTAGGGTTTTTCTTACTGTGCGTGTCCACTCTTCTCTATTTGTGTTATGCCCACTCACAGTTAGAGTTTGCCTCTGCTGTTTCATTTGTTTGAGATTATGACATCAGGTAGCTTCCTTGTATACCAGCATGAATAGAAAGCAGGAAAAAGCAGACAAACAGGTATCTTCTTATCGATGTGAAAGAATTACCACGTGAATGTTACTGATAGCTCCGAGGAGAATCAGAAAATGGTCCTCCCATATCTAAGTGGGTTATAATAATATGTCTCCACATCTCGGGTGACATATTAACAATAAAACATCTCTGATGGGTGTTGCAATGGCATGCCTGTCACAGCTTTGGTTATAGTAAGGGCCCCTCTTCCCCTCCAGGTAGGTAATTGTTCGTAGGTGAGAAAGAAAATCAGTAAATATTTGACGTGTAAATACACCTTTGTAATGAAAGCCTTAGGTTTCAGCACTTGGAGAAGTAATACAGTTGTATAAGCATTGTAAACGTGTAATCTTTCTCTGGACTGAAGACAGTGGATTGGTTGCAACAAGTTTTATACCTCCAATCCAAAACCTCATGGGGTGATGACACTCAATCTGCAAATGCTCACTTAGACCCCTAGTCCCCACCCTAACCCTAATTCTAACCTTGATTGGACAGGCATGAACTGCCAGCCTGAGGAAATAGGACATTTAAATGCTGTGGCTGTGGTATATAACATTCACACACAAACACACAAAAAGAAAGAGGAGGGAATGGAGGGATGGGATTCCAACCAATTACTGGCTTATTGTGGTTAACCACAGAAGTGTCTGATAAAAATGTCATGGGAAAATCCCCCCAGCAGGGAAAAGTTAATTGTTGATTCTAAACGACCTGTAGGTGTTAATGTGAGTGTAAATCCTTGTCTGCGCCGAGTTAACCCTCCCCATTTCTTTAATTGAATCTATGAAAAATGCCAACAATAAAACAGTTTGATAGGCATAAAAATATTATTTCTGCACCAACAGGATGATCTCCAAAGAGCCATCACCTGAAAATCTAGTGGATCTCTGCATGATGTGGAACTGTGGAGGACAAAAGAAAAAGTGGTGTTGCTTAAAAACTACCTGCAATAGATGAATAGTATCTGAAATTAAGAAATTAAAGAAATCTACCAAATACCTGAAATGAGAAGCCTCATTAGAAATGGTCTCAGAAGGTTAGCTGTCAAGGAAGGTTAACATGGAGCAAAGGCTGAGGTTGCCAAATTACAATTGTTACGCCTCTTATCAAGGAGTGAAATCAGATTTCAGAATTTTGAGTCAAACGGTCATGAACTTATGAGGCGTACAACAGTGACTGCTGCATTTCAAGCCAGTGATGTTGGGGGATTTTGGCGAAATTGGATGGAACTACGAACATATACAAACAATACAATCTTATTGGTGATGGCTTTTGCTTTGGCATGACAATTGCCCCAAACACAATGCCAATTCAGTAAACATGTAGCTGTATGGGAAAACACACAGTGGAATACTATCAGTCATGGACTGGCTTCTCCAGAGCATGGAGCTCAAACTTATTGAAGCAGTGTGGAATCATCTGGACAGAGAACAGAACAAAAGGCAGCCAACACCCAAAGAAGAGCTTGGAATGTCCTTCAAGAAGCCTGGAAACTACTTAAAGAAGTTAGAAGAAAGCTACCTCATAGAGGTAATTAAAAAAAAGGGAAATAAGTTGTAATGCTAGTGATGTTTAATGCTTTATTATAGCACGTTAGCATGCTAATATTGGTGAATTACTAACAATAACACTTACAACAGAGTAGTACCTTTTGTTTTGTTATATTTTTTTTCAATATTTGAATGTTAATGTTCATAGTATAACTGAATAAAATCTTGATATGTTACGATAAAGATACTTAGTAAAATATGAAATTTAGCCTCATCTCTGCACACTGTCAGGCAATTTGTCAAAATGTTAGACAGACAGAACTTTCTATGTAGTTATCACACAATATAAAAATCATATGAAAAAAAGTGTTAAGATGTGGATTGTATTAAAATAAATATTACAGATTGTCACAGTCTGGCGAGAGCAGACTGTATGTATTGTGAAGAGTGGACCCAAAATGCAGACACCAAGGAACTTGGATCAAAACTTGAGTATCAACAAAAAGCGAGCCGTTTAATGAGGCTGGCAGAAAAGGTACAAATAAAGGGCAAGGCAAACAGAAATAAAACTAACATTAACCTAAACTGGGAGAACTAAACAAACAACATGGAAAAACCTGGACATGAAACCTAGAAACATGGCATGGAGAACATGGCGTGAACAACAGACGACCTGACAAACACACACTGAAAACAGAGGACTTAAATACACAGGAGGTGATTAGGGGAAGTGGAGACACATGAGGAAACAGCTGGCACACATGAACATAATGACGTCACAGTGGGAGAGTAAAACTGAACATGATGAACACAGAACACCAGACCTCTTCACAATAAAACAGGAAACATAATGAGACATAGACATGACAACCCGAACTTGACAACGTAAGACACAGACATGAAACGCATGAAGAGCAGGGGAGATTTAACATGGTTGGAAACACGAGGGGAAAATAATAACTAGAAACACTTAGGCATAATAATACAAACTTGATAACAAATAAACTTAGGAAACCTGATAAGCTTAAACATACACTATGTAAGTAAGTAAGTAAGTAAAATTTTATTTATATAGCACATTTCTAGATAGAGATCACAAAGTGCTTTACAAGATATAACAGATATATATAGAGCATATATATAACTATGAACATCAAAAGAACTGAAACTCAAAACACTGGGTCATAAGACCCAGGACCGTGACAGAGCCCCCCCTTCAAGGGCGGATTCCAGACGCCCGAAACCATGAAAAACAAAAACAAAAACAACCCACCAAGGGCGGGCGGCGGGGGTCCAGGACGGAGGGCCTGGAACAAAGCCACAAAAACAAAACGTCCATCAAAAGCACAGGAGTACAGGGAACAGTTCATAACTCCTCAGGGGGCCGACCCGGAGGGCGACGGCACAGGAGTCCATAGTCCAAAGGTTCAGGGGGCCGGCCATGTGGAAGGTGGCAGTGGCGAAGCAAGCATGGCTGGCCACACTCGGGTGGCTTGGCCCGTGGCCGGCGGCGACGTGGACAAGACCTGTCGGGTGGCTTGGCTGGCGGCCGGCGGCAGTGTGGATGTGGACAAGACCTGTCGGGTGGCTTGGCTGGCGGCCGGCGGTAGTGTGGACGTGGACGTGACCCGTCGGGTGGCTTGGCTGGCGGCCGGCGGTAGTGTGGATGTGGACGTGACCCCTCGGGTGGCTTGGCTGGCGGCCGGCGGTAGTGTGGATGTGGACGTGACCCCTCGGGTGGCTTGGCTGGCGGCCGGCGGTAGTGTGGATGTGGACGTGACCTGTCGGGTGGCTTGGCTGGCGGGACGAGCAGAGGCGTGGCGTCGACCACTGGCTGGGTCGTGGCGTCGACCACTGGCTGGGTCGTGGCGGGCGAGACGAGCAGGGGCGTGGCATCGACCTCTGGCTGGGTCGTGGCAGGACCAGGCGAGGCAGGACCAGATAATGGCGCTGCAGGCGATGGCGTGGAGGGATGCTGGACTGGCTTGGCTGAACCTCCAGCTGGCGCAACAGGACCAGGCGAGGCAGAAGCAGAGGCTGAAGGCCCTGAGGCAGGACCAGACGAGGCTGAAGGCCCTGAGGCCGGACCAGGCGAGGACGAAGACTCTGACGAGGCCGGGCCAGGCGAGGACGAAGACTCTGACGAGGCCGGGCCAGACGAGGACGAAGACTCTGAGGCTGAAGACGAGGCCGGACCAGGCGAGGACGAAGACTCTGAGGCTGAAGCCGAGGCCGGAGCCGGACCAGGTGGAGCAGGAGCAGCTGATGCAGAAGCCGGACCAGGCGAGGACGAAGGCTCTGAGGCTGCGGCTGACGAAGCACAGGCTGGAGCTGCGGCTGACGAAGCACAGGCTGGAGCTGCGGCTGACGAAGCACAGGCTGGAGCTGGTCCTGGCGTAGCAGAGGCAGAACCAGGTGACAGTGAGGCAGCCACAGGTGGTGAAGCAGAAGGTGGCCAGACGGGCTCCTCAGGCCCTCCAGCTGACGAAGCATGAGGCTGAACGGGCTCCTCGGGCCCGCCAGCAGACGTGGCGTGAGGCTGGACGGGCTCCTCGGGCCCCCCAGCAGACGTGGCAGATGAACAACCATTGATACCAGGCAACTATAAAATGTATATCTTGGCCCCAATGAGACTATTAACTTTTGCAGCATCGGGTGTTCGTAATTTTGGTTCAAGTGAATTGATAAACTTTTTGAAGGCAATTGACTCACACAGTTGTGTAGATATCCCCGTCCTGTTGTCTCGGGATGCATCACGCTGCCTTGCCTGGGGTTAGCTTCTGTTTTCTGGGGATGAGGGTTGAGTGTGCTCCCTTACCTTCTCAAGGTAAGCTAGGTTAGCCTTCTTGTGTGAGCTTTTCAAGTGCACTTTAAGGTTTGTGGGATTTTTTTCCCTTTAGAAATGTCCCTCATAATTTGTCTCTTTCCACTACAATTATGCTTTATCCAAAACACAGTCATATTCAAAGTAATCCCAAATTGGACTTTGGCGCTTTCTCCCGACTTTTCCTGACATGAATCTGCGTGTGGACAGAGCAGCAACACAGACGACTTGACTAATGTACTGCCACCTGCTGGCATAATGAGACACAGCAAGAAAAAAACCTGGAAACTAAACTTCATTTTCACCCTTGACTATTGTATGACACACACACATCAACGAAAACTAAACACATTTTTGCTATAAATTCAGTTAATTTTAGTTAGTTTTGTGAACACTCATTACAGTTTTAGTTAGTTTTCCTTTTTTCGCAAAGTCTCGTTTTTATTTTTATTTCTGTTAACGAAAATGTTTTTTCACTTCTAGTTTTCGTTATTTCGTTAGTTTTCGTTAACGATAATAACCTTGGTGTAAAGTACCAAAATAACACCTATATGTGAGACGTTTTTAAATTCTAATGTTAGAGTTTCTGCAACTCGCTTTTGGGGCTCTCTCTTCCGGAAGATGATTGAATAAAAAGAAATATAAATGTTTTGACCACTATGAGTCGGTTTTCTCTGTTCTATCAAGGGGATAAAAGAATTGGGTTTTAATATTTGGTGTTTCCGCCTGGTTCCCTTTGCAACAGAGAGAACAAACGTGGCCGAAGGTTGGATCTGATATGAGGCGAACATGAGATTTAAAGATTTAAAGGTAGGCACAAACCTGTTCAAAGAAAAAGCAAATCTGTGCATATTGGATGAATTCAAAAAAATTTGGGTTAGCAAACCTGGGAAAGAGAAAACTGACTGCTTAAGTGGGAAAATTGTGAAAAGAAACATATACAGAAAATGTATTAACCTTACTAACACTTACAAATACAAGAGAGCTCATGAAGATTGGACAGCATCTTGAGCATGTGAGTCTGTTTATCATCTTGTCCAAGTCACTTAGTGTGAAAGGGAAAAAGCGATTAAAGCTTAAAGTAGTTTTTAGAATACTGAATTAGAAGTGCTCTTGTACAGATTGATCAAAACAAGTGATTACTGTAGAAATAAAATAAGATAATTCAATAATGTGGTAATGTTTAAATTAGAGATGGCACGATACCACTTTTTTATGTCCGATACGATATCATAAATTTGGATATCTGCCGATACCGATATGAATCTGACACAGTGTTTTTTAATCAATAAAACAGTTTTTTTAATATCTTACTGCATTTTGTATAAATTCATACTCAAGTTTAAATAGACAACACTAAAGCTATTCTGTTATACCTGTGTGTAAAAAATACACTGCACCCAAAATATTTCATAGTTCAGCAATACTGATCAATCTAATAAACTTAAACCTACTCCATCCTTCCTATTCTGGTATTTTAAAGAGTACTTAGCAGAAATATTAAGCAACCTAACTAATAGGGTTGCAAACTCCCAGCAAAAAATAAAATAAAATAGGGAACCACCCTCCACCTCATGATGCTTAATCGATGTAATCAACTTTAATTTGATGCAGTGTGAAAAAAAATGCACAGAAATCAATTATTTTTCAAGAATAATTAAATAGATTCAACATCTTTCTTCAACAGAACTGCAGACTGCACGGTTGGTATCTTCCCAGAGGAAAAAGTAATATAGCTTACTAGGGTATATTAGACTTAACAGCAGACAGTAATGAACTTCTATACATTTTACATCAGATTAAAACTTTGGGTGTAAGATTCAGATAATTATTTATTAAAAGCTAGACATTTTAAATGAGAATAAGAAAGAAAAGTATGTCTTTGTGCCCCTTTTCCCTGTTAATGACCTATCGGCCCCCCTGGCTAAACTTTGCTAGATCCGCCCCTGCACAGTTACCAGCTGTCAGCTATGTAGAAAAAGATCCTCGAGTAGAAAGTAATATTAAATAAATTCTAACAACAGCTTATTAAGCTTAAATGTGCTGCTGTTGTTCAGCCGCTGGTTTCCTCTTTCTGGTGCGAAGTGGGCGAAAAACAAACAAGAGAGACGGACTCGTGACAGAAAAGCCGATCAGCTGATCATTAAGCAGTTTCACGATTGAAGTAGCAGCAAGAAGAGGGAGGGGGAGAGAAGAGGCAGTCGCTCCATATATCGGTTGTTAAGCTTAACGTGGGAATGCTTTACAAACATTCAGAGATGAACTTACACACTTGCTTTACCTCTCTCTGGGATAACTTCCTCGGAGATGAAATGCTGGTTTGGTAGCGAGGCTACAAACCAGCATTTCATACAAATACACGCAGTGCTGTATGTGATGCATACTGCTCCCACGTGCTACTTGGGTTTCCTGTCTGACTGGATGAGTGAAGCTTGCACTGAAAGAGACACTGTGACTGTGTGAGAAGAAAGGCTTGGTAACATACAGGATAATTAAATAAAGTGGTCGGGTCTGTGACTAAGTGCAGTAGTCCAAATTTGGAAAAGAAATTTAATATTTAGGGATGATAGATTGTTATAACGTCTTTAGAAAAGGCTTAATGAGAATATCAATAGTGTGCAAACTGTGTGGCGTTTAACAAGATTTTCTGTGTATTTAGGTGAAATTATGTCAGTTGACTATGTCCACTGTGAGCGACCATCTTTGAACAGAGGCGGGGTTTACGACACCAACTCTCTGCCATCTATAATCCAGTTTTGAGATCCCTTCCCAGACGCCTTAACGCCCACTCACATCCTGGGCCATCTGACCTCAGGAATTCGCATGATAAGGTGGGGCTAGGTTTCACAATGAACACACCCGAAACTCTGGCTGATTGGGACCCACACCCAGTTTCACACCTTGGCTCAGGCGATTAGAGGATCATCAGGGGGTCCTTTTGTCTCTCTGTGGGGGGTTACTCCCACTAGGTTTATATCTGGGACTCTCCACCATGGACATGTCTACACTGAACAAAAGGCCATGTTGAATTTACTTGATTCAATAGTGGACATTGGTTGCACACAAATTTCTTGCTTTGGCAAAAACTTAAACAATTGAGTTAAATCAACACAGCTTTTTCATATGTAATAACCATGTGCATTTTGTGTTCATAAAACACGATTGAAACATGTTCAGATGATGTAAGTTGAGCTCTTGGAATATTTTAATCCTTCACAATTTTGTCATTTTATTTTAACACTATTCAATAACTTTTACCCCAGTACTACTTGGTCACTTAAATACTACATGTTGTCTTCATATTACATAATGTTCAACAAAGTCTAGAGTCTGGTTACCATAAAAATTGAATGGATCTACAATAGCTACCATCCTCCTAACCTTATTCTGGTGCAGGGGGGCTGGGAAATAACCCTGAAGTGATAGGTTACAAGGCAGGACAGCTCACAAGTCTATCACAAACCACCATTTGCACTTACATTCACAGGTAATTTAGAATCACCAATTAACCTAATTCTAACAACTGCTTGACTTTTAACTCTGGGACAAAAAACAGAATACCCTAAGAGAACCCAGTGCAAACTAGCCAGATTGTGGATTTGAACCCAGGACCTTCTTAATGTGAAGCAACAGCACTAACCACCACGCCACCAATCCAGACTTAACAAAAGTAGGAAAGCTATGATTTCAAGGCTTGATGCAGAATTCTTTTGTACGTTTTTGTCCTTGACAGGTTAAACCACAATAAATAGCAATAGCATACATGTGGTGTGTGTGTAGTTGTCTGCCTCTTATAACTCCAGTGGTTTTCCTGCAGTTTGAAATCTCGTGCGATCTTGTGAATTTCATGAGTTCAGCAACTAACCACTCTTACTAGATTGTATCAGGTCGTCTCAACAAGAACAAATTAAGTTATTGAATTTCGTACAGATTCTTCATGATTTAATTACATTCATAGAAACATGAAATTATTGTGTTTAAATGACAAGTTAGACATTTTTAATGCAACAACCACCCAATTTACTTAGAGGCGGCTGCTCGATTTGACTGAGATGGATGCCTTCCTGAAACCACAATCCAAAGCGTGCGAGACTGAAATCCCGTGTGGTGTCGCAGTAAGTTATTGACTTACTTCACTCGAACATGATATGAACAATTTAATCTAGCCTCTCTGCATATCATGTAGTTTCTACACTATATAATTACACTTAACTTTAAAGCATGAGGCACTTATGTTAAATACACGCAAGATGCTTACGTAAATCCAAGAGTTGGCCAATCCCTTTTTTTCAGTGTATAACGGGGCCCTTTAACATTGTGACAGTCCACTTAGAGAAAACCTGGCAGGTGATTTTGTTTTGTGCTTGGATGAGCTACTAATCGGCTCTCTTTTTCTCATTTTTGTTCTAAGAAGGCCTGCAAGATTGAATTAACAGCGCTGTAAAAAATTTACGGGAGAACAAATAGAAGGTGACCTTTTCCAGATTACAACTAGTAGTCCATGTCTGTTGCTGTAACAGTAGTTCATGTTTAGAGTAAAACATCCCAGCTCACTGATTTGATCGGGGCAATAGTGTGCCTAAAATGTTGCATAATTTTGCTGAGAGATCTTTTACTTTGTGGTAATCTTAGACGAGTAGTTTTATGGACAAAAACCACCAGGTCATTCAGTGCGTTCCCTTAGTGCTAATGTATAAGAGATGTTGGTGTAGTATAACTGAAGTAATGTTGTTAAGTCCTTAAAGTCATATTCTTTTATTGTCATGACTGTATTTTAAGGTATTTTTATTTTTGTATGATATCTGATTTATATGGAATATGGTTGAAGTAAACTAAAGTATAAAATACTTAGTCAGTCATTTGTTTAATAGTAACTTAACATTATATAATTCCCATATAAAACTATGAATTGTAATTTTAAATGGTTTAAAAGCATGTAGAATAACATATGTAGGCAAGTATATTTCTCCTTTTTTTTATTAAGAAGCAAAGACGAAAAGAAAAAAAAAGAAACAGGGCAGGGTTCGGTGGTTGAATCATCCGTCCCCAACAATGCCAAAACCAAATCTACGCCCTTGTACTGAACAAACACTAGTGTTCAAACAAATAGAACATACACAAAAGAATAGTTGTGCAATTCAAAGATGCTTTGAAGTCAATGTTTATTTAGGTATTCGCGACCCGATTTTAACCTTAAGTCTTCAACACAGCCCGAGCTGTCTTAGGCAAGCTTTCTTGAAATTTCTTTATGTAGTGTTAAAGAAATTACAAGAGAGTAGTTCTCCGGGCTTCTTGGTGGCTGGGGTTAGGGTAGGAACCACAGCACCTCAGCCGTTAAAAGGCAGTTGACAGTGCCGGTGTAGAGGGTTAGGGTGTAGAGTGCTGTGCGTAAAAGTTGTCAATACTCGGCTGACTCCTTCAATATTAAAAAGAATGCGTCTCCTCCCATGCGCACAATTTTTGTGGTTAAGACCCTTCCTACTCCCATAGACATCCATTTTAATACCATAAAAGACCACATGCAGTAAATTTTCAGATTACAGTTAACTTGAGTGGAAAGATGAGCTGGTTCTAATTAGGGGAAAATTACAAACTATAATTCCCCCCCGTGTCCCGTCTCTCTCCTCCCCCTTTTCTCCCTCCCCAGTCTCCTCCTGCGCCTCCCTCCTTCTCTCACTTATCCTATATCACACACAATGAAAGGAAAAAGACAAAAAGAAGTCGCTTCATTCATTTATCTGGAAACATTAATGGATAGAACACCTTAAGTGAGCCACTTAAATAAATAATCGCTGGATTTTGTGGCTGAAGCGAAGAAGAAAGAAAGAGAACAAGGAATCACGAAAAGAAGGATCGGGGCCGATCATGGGGGATTCCGACACTGGCTCAGGTGCAAATGGAACGAAGAGGTAAGAACTTATCAAACTGCTTCCAAACCAAAACTCAGCTTTGGTTTCCTGAAAAGCAGCAGCATGTAAAGGCTCTGAATTCATCATTCTGGGACGCATTAGTCGCTATTCTTTAGCTTTCATTCATATTTGATTCCATTTTTTGTGATGAAAAAAGTGACAAGATCAGTATTAAAAAGTTTAACTGATTAAACTTAAATGTTAGCGTTCGGGGAGAAGCTGACTTATGCGATAATATAAGCTATACACTTTCTCTACTTGAATACTGGATACCTGACAGACAAAACTCATTAATTGAAGTCACTTTCAACTTATTTAAAAGCAAGAAACAGTTTCGGTGTCAATGAATGATTAGAAAACAAAACAAAACTAACAAACAAACGAAAACTAACATTTTTAAAGATGTTATTTAACGTCTTTTGTGTGTTTTATTGTTGATGGTGTGTTAACGCTATTGTTCTTCCTGGTAAGTTAGACAAAATTGACCGTCTTGTTCTGAGCAGGAAATGATTGATGATTAATGATTGGTGACTTGCATCTAACTGATTTTTCATGGCAAGTTTGTATACACATCAGTATAACAAAACATAGTGAACACAATGGGTAGACTATTAAAATGCAATTTGTTTAATCAGTCTGGCTGACAGAACAAAATAAATAATAAAATACAAAAGGCAGTGTGCAAATAAAACATTCCCTGAACTCCAATGCTGCGCATACGGAGTCTTTACTATCCACTTGGCTTGACTTTGTCATGGTCCTGGGTCGTGCGACCCAGTGTTTTGTGTTTTAGCCTATTTTGATGTTTATTCTTTGTTTAGGGTCACTAAGGCAGTCCAGCCATTTGTACATATTACCCGTGTATTAAGTCTCCCTTGCCCTTCGTGTGTTTATGTCTGCGTGTCTTATATTGTCAAGTCCATGCTGTCGGTTATGTCATCTCCCCTGTACTACGTCTCCCCGGTTCATGTGTCTTGTCTAATCTCCATGTTTCCTGTTTTACTTTGAAAGTCTGTATTCACGGTCAGTGTATTCAGTTTCACTCCTTCTGTCCTGTCGTTAAGTTCATGTGTGTCAGCTGTGTTCCCATGTGTGGCCACTTCCCCTGATCATCCCTCATGTGTATTTAGTCTCTGTGTTTCATACAGTCTGTCTCGCGTCGTCTGTGTTACCACCTCCTGTGTTCTGTACCTCCAGCCATAGTCTTTCCTTAGTTTTGTCCAGTTTAGGTTTTCTGTTGAGTACTACACGTATGCTGCCCTCATTCTGTTTTTGTTCTTTTCATCAGCCATAATAAAAGGCTCGTTTTGTTGGAATCCACTCCTGCATCCTCGTTTGTGTTCGCACCTGGGTCCACCACACACCTTTCCGCACGGTCTACCGTGACAGACTTAAGTACAATGGAAAACTTTTGGGGAATTAGAATTACAGATATGAGCAGTATTACTTGAGAAAAGAAAACGAGTCAAACTGGTGTGGCTCTACTGCTGTGGAGTGAGGCAAACAGGTTTGGTGAAACAGAAACCAGTGTTTAATCGTATAGGATTATAGGCCACAGCAAATTCAAAAGTGTCAAATGTTTTGGTGTTAGTAGACTTCTTGCAAAAGTAGAGTTAATTTTACTCTAAGTAGAGTCACATTCTTTTAATGTAACTCTGAGGTGTAAAATGATAGTAGTTAAAATCGAGTGTTAAAAATGAGTGTTTCTATTTCAAATCTGGAGGTGTTACAATGTTAACATTAACTCTTGACCTCTTAACTCCGAACTCCTAGAGGGGCTATGACACTAATAGAGTAAATTCACAGACTCCGCCCGCAGTACCACAGATTCTGATCCAAGCTGAAGTGAAGCCGTTTCAGAACATTTTGCTCTACATATTTCTGAGTTGTTTGCTATGCTTGGTAAGTCGTTTTTTTGTGAGATTGTTTCAATTATTATTATGAGCTTTTACTTCTGTGGCTTTTTGGAGTTGAGACAAAGCTGTGTGAAAGGCATTAGCCATGTTGCTCGCTGATAGCATAATAATCTGTTTTAGCTAGCTGAAATATATTGTCTGCGGGCAAATAGTACAGCCTTGAAAAAAAGCTTGCATATGAATTTTCAGTCAGGTTTTTGGTTAACTTAAATACACCTAAAACAATATCTAGATTGTGAAATGTTGGTATAATGGTGCTACTTCAAGCCTGAAAACGATCTCCCACAAAAAAAACCGAGCAAACAGCAGTTGCAGACGTCCTGATTGGGTTGTACGTTTAAATCCCTCCAGAGTTTTGTGCACACGGTTTAGGTAAAAATGAAAAAGACTGAGCTTTTAAGTTTAGTTCACCATTAACTGTTGTCTGTGTTCTTCAGTTGTTTGAGAGAGCACCATTTCAACAAACATGTTCGGGTAGAATATTGCCTTTAAATACAAGTTACAGCTCAAAAATGATTTTTTTTTTTTTACTGTGCTTCAATTGATTACCAGATTATTTGTGCAATTAATTAGTGCACAACTAATTTTTATTGAATCTCCACACAGGATATGCTTGTGAAGGTGGAATATGGGGGAAAGCAGAAGTGATGAATGGAGGACATTCATCACTTCCTCCATTGAAGAAAAGAACAATGAGCATGCTGTTGCATTTATCTATGTCAGAGCATTTGATAAACAATATTCTAATGAAAGTGAGAACATGTACATTGCTCCATATTGTTACATGTTTCAGAAAACGTTTTGAAATTGTAGTGCACAGTTCAAAAATAAATGTTTTTCAAAAACCATTGCCTCTTTGTAATACATGTTTATTTCCAAAGGAATTTCTAGAAGTTCAGAAGAGTAAAATTCAAACTTTTAAGAATTAATTAGAAGATCTCTTATGTAGTTAAACTAGAATACTCTGAGAGTTAGTATATAAACTCTTAACACCTAGTTAGCATTAATAAGTGTTAAATTATCAACTCCAGTTGATAGATGGCATCCATTGTCACGCAGCATACATTAAATAAAAATGTTGAGGAGGCAGAAAAATACCTTTTGATTCCTTCCTCCAGATCATCATTAACACTACTATAACAATACTAGAAATAATTTCTGAAGTAATTTGGAAACTGCGTCAACCTCAGAAGTAGCGAAAAGCACAGACTTTCTTTACTTAAGTAGAAATAGAGATACCTAGGTTTAAAAATACTCCAGTCAGATTAAATGCTAATTCAGCTCTGTTGCACTAGGGATGGGTACCGGCACCGGTTCTGACATAAACGGTAGTAACCAGACCGAAAAGCAGCGCACATTTTTGGTGCTTTTTTTTTCCTGAGATGTCATACACTTTGGATTCTAGCCAATCATTTTACCTTTGCAAGCGTAGTAGGCGGGCCAAGGTACGTACGTTCTTTTAGAGCAGAGCTACAGATTAAAAATGCCCAAGGTGAAGCGGTCAAAGTCTGGCTGTACTTCACAGCAAAAGATGCAAACTGAGCAGCCTGCAACAAGTGGTATTATGTTGATACGGTGATACTGTGCAAAGGAGGTAACACCTCGAATCTGATGAAACACCTGGTGACGCATAGCATTTTTTTAAAAGCCGAGAAATGCGCCGTATTTGATAGCTTGTTGCAGGACCTCACACCGAGCATATCTACTGCGGGTGTGGTGCCTGTTATCGGACCCGGAGTTAGCAACATGAACCCAAAGAGGAGAGTCCTGGCCCCTAGCCCTGCCAGTGTAGCAGAAATGATGAGGATGATGATGGCAGCAGCAGCCGTTCTTCTCTGGGTCAGTAGCTTAATGTTGTTCGTGTGTAATTTACATTGATTAGGCTAACCACGTTATTACATTAATGTATGTAAGGTGAACTAGCAAACACTGTCGTAGTTACATGTGGCTGTCTTCTTGTTTGATGGCAGATACTCCCTTCACCCTGGCCAAAAAGGCTAAAATGACCAAAGAAAATGTGGGAAACCGCTAAACATGAGAGGTTTTTGGATAAAGTTTGTGTTTTTTCCATTGTTTAAGCACTGCTTCCAGCCAAGAGTGATACCATAAATCCCCTATAGCTGCAGAAAAGGCCAACATTGTTATCTTTTTACAAAAAACAGCTAAACATGAGAGGTTTTGGACAAAGTTTGTGTTCTTGATTCTTTAAGCACCGGTTCGAGCACCGTTTAAGCACTGGCACCATTTCAAAAGTACAGGATTGGGACTGGTATCGGATAAAACCTAAACGATACCCATCCCTATGCTGCACTGTGCACCAATCCAACACAGTGCTTTACTGTGAATCCACCACACCAATTCAAATTAAGCTATATATTTATATACATAATATAACTACCCACTAACATGCAACATTTGAATAACAGCTAACAGGAGTTAGCACAGCTTAGCTTTATATATAAAACGTGATAATATACGTAATTTATCAATGTGATTGATAATGATGACATCATATGTACACTCTAAAAAATATTCGTTGTGTTTGTCGGTAGAACTTAACAAAAAAGCATTTTTCTGCTAAAAAAAAGTAAGTTGCCTACATGTACACGTTTCAGTGAGTTGAATAATCAATGTTAGAAGTCAGTGCAACACAAAAATTAAAAAACAGCTCCTTAACTTAAATGTTTGAGTATATTGAATAAAATACTTTTGTCATCAATCAACAACAGAAAATATTAAGTTTGTGTAACATGTAAAAATGAGTTTCAACATCCTTCCTGTTTGAATTGAGACCATTCAGACAGACGAGGGCAACCCCGTAGCATATGTTCGTATCGTGCGCAACAGTTTCTGGATTCTTGTGGCTTCGTGGGAGAAGAGGTGTGTTTGCCCTCGACTGTGTTCGGTGAGTTAAGTAAGTACTGAATTCTAAATAGATGAATTACAAGTTATATTTGTACACTCTAAAATGTCATATTAAAAAAAACTGAAATTTGATGGTTTTAATCGTAATTTAGCAGAGTAGAGTTGTTGTTGTTTTTTTTAAGTTTAGCTAGCCGTTTCTTTTAGCTAGCAAACGTTCCTCACAAATAAAAGAGTACAGATACAATTAAAACATGTCACTTGTCAGGGTACATTTGGTTAGCTGATAGACTATGCCGACAGCAGAGCATGTTCAATTTGAACCCGTATATGTTCAAATTAACCGGTCAGTAGCTGCCTGCATTTTTATCATGGTGTCAGAGTAAATTCGTGTTTCCACAAGATGGTCTCGGGTGAGGTAACTAATTACTGACAGAGTCAAATGTGGTGAATTTATCCCTGACTAAAAGTATTTCTATCAATTGTGTTGATGTTCTAAGCTCGACTGGGAATTCTGCCTGAGATTAAAGTTGGTTGACCTAGCAAAAAAAAAAACCAAAAAACAATATTGTGTGTGTGTGTGTGTGTGCGCGCGTGCATACGACTTGCATTTGCTTTCTGTAATTGTAAGCATAATGTAAAGTGTGGGATTGTGGCATGTCCACAGTGGTATTTAAATAGTTTAAAAGAAATTTCTCTTGCACATTTGGATTTGACACCTTATTACAAGTTTAAACTGCAGTCTGTAGATGTCAATTTTAAAATTCAATTTTGTTCAGTCTTTATGATTAATCTTTTTCAGTGTTGCATTGTAGTGTTTTAGAGAAGGTTTTATACTTAAAATAGCTTGTTAACTCAAAAGCTTCAATAATTCTTTGCATTACAAAAGGTCGCAGTAAATTTCAAAATGCATTGGACTTGCAAAATTTGCAAGTTTGAAACATCAAGAAGGAATGAGCTCTTAAAGCATTACAGGCTTAAACATAGCCATGGTGGACTGTTTATACCTTGCCTGTACTGGGATTGTTACTGCTCATTTGAACATGTGCTTCTCATAGGAACCGAAAACACACTCCTCACTCATTGGATGACTTCAAGCCTGAGCTGATACAGCGGTGTGTCAGTCGTTTGAATGCAGGAGATGATCCTCTTGAGGAACATAATGAAAATCCATTGTGTGAAGATGTAGCAAATGAAGAGGATGAAGAAATTGGGGAATTGCCTAATTTAATTGAGAAACATTTAGCCCACCTACTACTAAAACTGGAAAGTATATATAATGTACCTCGCAGGTGTATTGATGAATTAGTTGTTACAGTTACAGTTATAGTTCATGTCATTCTCTGATTCAGGTCCTATTCATCAAAAGCACAATTGTGCTGTTGATGAAATTTAGGTTACATTTACTTTTAGTCACTTTATCCTATTGCTAGCAAAGTGGGCATTTAAAGCAGGCCAGTGTGTAACAGTTTAAATTGAAGTTACAAAGATTAAATCTTTATTTCTTTTAAAAACATATTTAAAATCAATATTTGGCACAATGCAAGTCACATAAATGTAATAGTTTTGACTTTTCACCTAATAAACTGTAAGTTTAAGTTTTGTTTTGCTTTTTTTATTCTCCAGAGTTCGGTGGAAATGAAGAGAGAGGTCGCAATCCGTTGCCTGAAGGTGTACCTGAAAGAGAAGGAAGAGGATCTCTTCAGAGAACAGCTGGTAGGTGAATCTCGCATTCTTTTGTGTTTTATTTTTAAATGGCACATAAAATGCTGACATGTTTCCATTTAAACTACCTACTTGCCAGGATGGTGAACAACAGTTCCCAGAAGAAGTGGTAAAGATTGTAGACACCAGACGAGCAGCAGTGTCTCTCCCAGCTGTCGCTAAAATTGTGATTGAAGGAACAGCAGTACTGGAAGACCTTGATGTGCCCAGAGTGTGTGCCTTAATGATGGGGCTTATATACACTCTCAATCTGAGCTACCCAAAACAAGTAAAGAACACTCTAGAGGTATTTCTGGAACTTGATGGGCTTAAACCAGTCCACGGGTAATGTCTGTTAAGTGCAAACTTCTGTCATGAAACGAATGTGAATTGGACTGTAGTATTCCGATGTGCCTGTTACGTTTTTGTATGCAGTCCTAGATGAGTGTAGTTTTGAGAAAAGTTTGTAATACATATAATCTTAGCTTTGGATTGTTCTGTTGTTGAACATTAAAATCTTTTGTCATTTCCTTGATTCTGCGACAAGTTGAACAAGTTGATACCAATTTAAGTTAATGTTAATGTACATGAAGTACTTTTTTTTTTTAGTCATTTATAATTAAAGGGCTGCTGTAATGTCTCATTTATGTTGTATTGAAACAGAAGTGTATTACTTTGAAAATGTTTTGTAATAAAATAATCAATTGGAATAAGTGAAATGGCTTTGTGTGATTTTTAGAAAAGCTACTATAGAAACCTAAACTAATTGGCATGGATAATTGTGAGTAGGATACATGTAAAAAAGTTCGTTGGTGTAACTCAACTAATGTAATTTCTCAACTTAATTTTACCAGAAATTTTAAATTAATATTAGGTTGCATAAACTTAATTATGCTTGTGGAGGTCAAGGTAAATCATGTTGGTTTGTTAAACAAGTTGAGTTAGCCAAACCTAAAAATTACTTGCTGAATTTACTTAATAATATGCAAAATTTGTAACTTAAAAAGCTGAGTGGAAATTGTTACCTTACTTTTTTAAGTTGAGGCAACAAAATATTTTTTAGAGTGTAAGCTTTAAATTTGCAGTTAATTTGCCCTTACCTTTAAATATAACCTCTCATCTTCCTCTCCTGTTCTTTCTGTTTTCCTACATCTTTCTCCATCTCTGAGTGAAGTTAGTGCTCTCTCTTTTCTTTCCCTGGAAATACAGCAGCTGAACCTTTACCTGGCAACACACTGTGTGACAAAATGCAGACAAACAGTTTGTGTGATTGTTGATGTTTGTTTAGCTGATAGAAACATTACATTTGAAATGACCTAACACTTAAAAAATGCCACTCCTTTCATGCTTCCCCCCTTCTGTAGCACTAGATTCTGATGTATCACAAACACAACATACTTAGACCTACACTCCTTTCCCCCACTTAAATTCCCGAAGTAACAAATCTGTTAGAAAATATAAGAAGTGGAAAGCATAAATATTTATGTAAAAATGTAGAGAGTAAAGAAAAAAGTTGTCAGAAATTAAAATACTCAAATAAAGTACAGAATCCTAAAATTTCTACTAAAGTAGAATAACGTAGGTATTTGTACTTTGTAACTTTCCACCTATGGTCACCATTAGATGTCACAAAGTGTGGAGTGCAGAGATGAGAACTCAAATGCAAATTTCACAACACACATTTGATAAACAAAATATGAAGCCCTACAGGTAATAACAAGTTCAATAGCTCAGAGAGAAAACCTCAGAAAAAGTTTCACACAAGGCATTGGTGACAGAAAATAATCTAAACAGGCATCCGTGACTCAGTTTCAGTGCTATCATTACAAAAAAAAAAATGTGGAAAATCTTTATAGACCCTTTGATAAAACCTGCGCAAAGGTCAAAGTGACTTCTGATGAAACAAAGAAATGGCCTGTTTTTCAAGTGTTATCATGACTGTATTATCTGCCTCCAGGAATTTGTTGCCATTTGTGAGTCCTTATATTGATGCTATAAATATTGTTCCCTATACTGAGGTAATGATTGTTAATCTTTCACTGATAAATTCAAAAAAGTAGCTGGAAACATTCAACAGAAATTGGCAGTACTAAAGAGGCTGAACACAATAGCTGTGGGCTGTGTTCACCTGGATTGTACTTACATCATTAAGGAGGTGCATATCAAGTTGTTCCATAGGTTATAGCGCAGGATTTCAGAGGAGTGTTGATATGAGGCAGATTTCCCACTGAAGCATAAATCTTCAGTATCAGTGAGCTTAGAGATTTTCAGCTCTAACTCAAATGTTGTGAAGCTGTGCACTTTGTTAACAATGGCAAAGAAAGGTGATATAACTCACCACTTTTATCTTTCTTGTCTTTTTAGGGAACTTGTCCAGAGCATCTTTCCACAGAAGAAGATCTTATTTCTTTCCTCGTTTCAGCTCCTGCTTCTATTTTGTGTTTTGGCCTTAGGCTTGTGTTACACCCTGTCCAGCCGCCCGCTGTCACTATGGCAGAGCTTCCCACTGCAGGAACAATACCAGTGGTTTTTAAACCAGAACAGTAGGGTTAATGCACCTGCTTACCGCATTCATCCCAAAAACAAAGTTATATTAAACAAAACCACTGAACCTTCGACTGTGCGATCTACCTCCCTCCAGTACCACCAAGCCTATCCACGCAACTACCATTTTCTTATGGATAACACAGAGGTTTGCAAGAACAAGATCCCATTCCTGGTTCTCATGGTTCCAGTGGAACCAAAAAATGTGGCAGCTCGGGACGCGATCCGCCAGACATGGGGCAAAGAAAACATAGTTCAGGGTGAGGTGGTACTCACTTTATTTATGTTGGGTGTCTCTAGAGAAGATGATGTTGAGAAGCTCAAACAGGAAAATTTGCAGCACCATGATCTGATCCAGAGTGACTTCACAGACAGTTATCTAAACCTAACAATCAAAACCATGGTGATCATGGACTGGCTAAGTACACACTGCCCTGCAGCAGCCTATGCCATGAAGATTGACTCTGACATGTTTCTGAATGTTGACAATCTAGTAATCATGCTAAAACAGCCGGGCATCCCCAAGACAAACTACCTGACAGGGATGCTTATGTGGAACAGACCAGTCATTCGTTCCAAGAACTCCAAGTGGTATGTGCCTGAGGAATTGTATCCAGAGCCTGAATACCCGACCTACACACTGGGTATGGGATATGTCTTTTCTAATGATCTTCCAGAGAAATATGTGGAAATGTCAAAGTCAGTCAAACCCTTTAACATTGAGGATGCTTATATTGGGATGTGCATGAAAAAGCTTGGACTTGCCCTCACAGCACCACCAACACCCTCCCAGTTCAAGGCCTATAACTATGCATATAATCGCTGTGAATTTTCCAAGGTCATTACATACATTCTTGGTTCTTCTAAACAGCTGCTGGATTATTGGACAGACCTGAAAAAGCCTGGGCCACCTTGTCCTTAACACCTTAGCTTTATGCTAGAGTTTGAATGTATTTATAGATTGTTATAAACTACCGAAGTTATTTATTTTTTTAAATGTGATTTAGAGTTACTTGTTTGGAAAGGTGAAGGTGAACAATTGCTTCAAGGTTTTATAGGTTTACCAGGTCTCATTGGGGTGCACTTTTACATGTGTGATTATTATGTGAGAATGCTGAAGTTACTTAAATGCGTTTACAAATAATACAGTTGGGTTAAAGATTAAATTGACTGCTAATGAAAGGTGTAAATATTTTAAAAGATTATAAGGTTTATTTTACATATTAAAGTACATTTAATTAAATGGACTGTTCTTATTCATTTGAATGTAATGAATATGTTTTTCCAAAACCTCAACCTTTCAGTGTTCTCTTGAATGTTGTGAGAAACGTCATTCACATACTAGAGTCTATGATAATACCACAGTAGAGCACTGTCCTGTTTTGTTTTCTATCACTGGCAAATCTGGGATCCTTAAAAGCCCTTAGAGGACAGTTTCTGACATACAGAAAGATACTAGTTACAGAATCCATATTTCTCTATAGTGCCTCAGATTGTTTTAATCTGCAAAGCAATTTCAATTCTTTTAGACTATTTCTTTATTTCAATTGTATTCATCTCTCATTGCATACATCTGTTATGTTCCCATTGTGTCCTTATCTCTCCCACCAGAAATAAGACACACAGACAGCAAAGACTCAAAACAGCCAAGGTTCACTGCACATCTTAACCTCCTAAGACCCAAACTCTTCCATGGCATGCATTTTTAATTTCTCTTTGGTATTTGGGCATATTGGGATCCGATGAATGTAAAAACAAAGAATTACCAGATTTTTTTTTAAACTGAATTTTTGTTTCTGAGAAAAATTTTGATGAAACAGAGGCAGTATAATGTCCTCATAAGTTGATATCAGGCCCTTGTAGAGCAAAATTTAGTGATTTGGTCTAGACAACCAAAAATGTAATGGCCACATTATAGCTGGACTGGCCATCGGGCATACCGGTGGGCCGATGGCGATTTTTCGTTTTTAAAAATTTTTTTTTATGGTATAAACAATGAAAGGTGGTGGATTGGCCAGATGCTGGCCGATATGTAAAAGTAACTCAGTAACCAAATTTTTGGTGGCTGTGGCGGAGCTGCCACAGAGGCCAGCAGGTGGATGAGGGAGAGTGGAGGCAGGAGGAGGAGAGACCCGAGGCAGCTGCCGGTCCGAGTATCAGGTGAACTGAACTTCAGGTAAGAAGTTATGACCTGCAGTCTATCTGGGTCAGATATAAACCAAGTTTAGGTGGAGTTTATTTTCGTTGTGCTGACTTTTTACAGTTACAATAAGTTGTACTGCGTACTATGGGAGCTATGATGTTGCTGACAGTGAACTTTATTTTATTCATAAAGTTAGTTAGTAGAGTTGCCAACTGTTCTGTAAAAAACAGAATCGCCCCGCATTCAGAGAAATTATTACGCACTTCGTACGGAGCTGAAAAAGAACACAGTTTGTCCTGGACGTCAGCTAGAATGGAAGAAGACACAAAGCTGGAGTTATTCTGCGTCTTTACGCTGTCAGCTGCCTCTTCTTCTCAAATTCTCTCACCCTCGCTCTCCTGTTACTACTTCAATCATGAAACTGATCAATGATCAGCTGGTCTTGATGCGTGCTTAATCATCCAGGTAAGTAAATCCCAAAAGGTTGATTCTGTTCATCTGGACATTTTCAGTTGGAGAAACGTTTCGTCACTCATCCAAGTGACTTCTTCAGTCTCAGCTGACTGCAGGTTTCCCCAACCTTATAAACACATGTGAGTGAAGTTGCCCCCCTACCTTCTTCAAATCGAACAAAATTGATGTCAAACATTTGTCCTGCAAATTATTTTGTTTGTGCAGGTTATGTTTCCCTAATTTTATAAACAGTACATGTACAGTGAGAGAGAGATGTTACATCTGTCTTCACTTGCATCCCAGTCATAGAAGCGTTGGAGGTAGTTCATAAGAGATTACAGGATCACCCCAACCTCAGCAACAGGACCACTCTCAGCACTGATCAGTTGTGTTTGCTTTTGGAACTGTGTCTTAATTCCACCTATTTTGCATAAGGGTCAGTACAGGCAGAAACCTAGGTGTGCCATGGGTTCCCACAGGCCCCTGCTCAAAGTCACCAAACCAGTTCGTAAGCAGGTACAGGTGTGGCCAGAAGGGTACTCAGAGGCACTGCAAGACTGCTTTTCCACCACAGGTTGCTACACACGACAACACCGCAGACTTTCAGGAATATACAGAAACTGTTACTGCCTACATCCCAAAATGCATCGATGATGTCACAGAAACCAGGTGTCACCGGTTGCTTAGAGGAACCACTTGCAGGACTCATGAGTAGCGTTTAAACAGAGATTGTTTATTACAGATCTTCACCAAGTGTATGTACAGACAGTGCGGGGTTAGTGCTATATACAAGACGTGAGGGGCAGGGGTCCAGGGGTCCAGGGAAAACGGGGAAATCACACACGCGCTCAGTTCAACCTCTCTCTTCTCCGCTAGCGACCAGTCACTCCTTCCACACTCCACACGGGGAAACACGGGGAATCTAGGAACAAAGAAACACTCGTTAAGTCTCTGAGACGGAGGCACAGGAAACTTGAGCTAGACGTGTACTGACTAGAGCCTTCACAGCAATCCAGCGTTGAACAGCTGATCTCCTCCTTCTAATATACCAGTTGGTCTGATGAGGCCCAGGTGTTCCCAATCCAGGAAGGTGTGGACCGAGGGTGTGAAGCCGCCATGAGTTCTGCCCCTGCAAAACAGGGCAGAGAAGGAGAGAGGGGGAGAGAGAGGAAAAAAGAGAAGAGAAGGAGGGCTAGGAGTGGAGAGATTCTGATCAGCACCTTGCCGATCCTGCAGGTCGTGACACCAGGACTATCACTGTCCGGGCCAATCAGAAACCATGGCTCACAGGTCAGGTTTAAATGCTGCTAAAGTTGAAAAATGCAAGCCTTCAGAGCCGGGAATTAGGTGAGCAAAAGAACAGCAAGGGCAAACCTGTCACGTGGCATCAGCTACAGCAAAGCTTCAGCGACAGCAGAGATACTTGGAGGCAGTGGCAAGGAATACAAACCATCACAGACTACAAGCCCACTCTGCAGACCGTGGTGACACAATCCCCAGACAGTGTGTGGAGATCCCTTGCCAAAATCAGTACCGCCGTTCCCACATGCCTCAAAGCCTCCACCATCATTACTGTACCCAAGAAGTCATCTACCTCCTGCTTTAAGGACTACCGTCCTGTCAAACTCACCTCCATCATTATGAAGTGCTTTGAACGGTTAGTCCTGCATCAAATCAAATGATCTCTTTCGTCAAAACGCTCAAGTGATGATGGAATTTCAACTGCCCCTCACTCAGCCCTCACACATCTCAACACTAGAGACTCATATGTCAGAGTGCTGTTCATAGACTTCAGTTCAGCATTCAACACCATCATTCCCCAGCAACTCATTCACAAACTGGATCTGCTGGGGATCAGCACCTTGCTGTATAACTGGCTGCTAGATTTCTTGACAGGAAGACAGCAGATAGTACGGGTCGACTGCAACAACTCCAGCCCAAGAACACTGAATACGGGGGCTCCCCAAGGATGTGTGTTGAGCACCCTTCTCTTTACTCTGCTGACCCACGACGAGATCTACTACAGGGGTGAAGTTAACCATCTGGCAGAGTGGTACAGCAACAACAACTTGTCCCTGAATGTGGAGAAGACCAACAGCGACTCTACTTCCTCTGCAAACTGAGAAGCACAAGAGATTCAACCCCCATTATGAGCACCTTTTACAGAGGCACAGTTGAGAGTATCCTCACCAGCTGCATCACTGTGTGGTATGACTCCTGCACTGGGTTCTGCAGGAAAAAATGACAATGCACCTGCCTCATTTGGAAGGTCGTCTCCATTACAGGTGACCCCACTCATCCCTTCAGCAGCGTCTTCAGTTTGCTGCCATCAGGAAGGATACTGAAGAGCCTCCGGGCCAGAACACACAGACTGAGAGACAGCTTTGTCCATCGGGCTGTCAGGATGCTGATCATCTCTGAATTGAGAAGGGGGGCCCAAGGGTACATCTTTCGCCATCCTACAATGCTATGATTGTAGCCATTCCCCACTTTCTGTGAATGGTACTCATGGCCATTCTTCAGTAGGCTTTGATTAGTTGTCATTGATCAATGCTCATAAGAATTTGCATACTAACAATCATGGAACTAACCCCCCAGCACTTTGTTCATTCAGTGGTGCTAGTTTCTTCCCTATGCAAATGTACTGTTTATAAGGTTGGGGAAACCTGCAGTCAGCTGAGACTGAAGAAGTCACTTGGATGAGTGACGAAACGTTTCTCCAACTGAAAATGTCCAGATAAACAGAATCAACCTTTTGGGATTTACTTACCTGGATGATTAAGCACGCATCAAGATGTTATTTTATTAAAAAGTTTAAAATGTTAGCAGAAAAAACAAACATTTTTGCAGCACAAACCAGCACAAACATTTGACATCAATTTTGTTTGATTCCATTAATGTGGGGGGGGCTGGTTGACCTCTGTTGACCTCTAGAAATTTTTGTTAATTTCTTCAAAATGATAGCGGCACAAACAAAAATTTTTGCAGCACAAACCAGCAGAAACGCAGCACAAATGTAGCACAAACGTTTAACAACAATTTTGTTGGATTTGGGTAATGTGGGGGGGCTGGTTGACCTTTTGACCTTTACCTTTTCATTAATATATTTAAAACAGAAGCAGCACAAACAACAATTTTAGCAGCACAAACCAGCACAAACATAGCACAACTGATTGACACCCATTTTGTTTGATTTAATTAATGTGAGGGGGGGGCTGGTTGACCTCTTATGACCTCTAGTAATTTTTATTAATATCTTTAAAATGATAGCAGCACAAACGAAAATTTTTGCAGCACAAACGTAGCACAAACGTTTGATACCACTTTTGTTGGATTTGAAGAAGGTGGGGGGGGGGGGGGGGGGGGGCAACTTCACTCACTGGAAGACTGCAATTGACTCACACTCTCTAACTACACAAACAGACTGCATGAATTCAGATACCACCATGTAGTATTTCATTTATTATGCTGTAGTAACAAGTGGTACACTTACTGGGAATGATATTGGCAATGGTTGACTGATATTTGCAACATCTGCAAATTGTAAATATCATGTCAAAAATAGAAACATTTTAACTTAGACTAAACAAATGCCTAATGGCAGCTAACAAGCATCTGTTGGTGGCAAGCTTGTTAGCACTGACATCGTCATTGTGGCTGATGATATTTTGTACTTATGCAACAGCTTTTGGTGGATTTTTTTTCTCTACAGCTCTTATAGATAACCATTTCCCGGTAGTTCAATTCTGTTGAATTGTCTGTTTAGCTATCAGTTATGCTCATCAGTTCCAGTTGCCCTTATGGTGCAATCTGATGATATCAGTCCATGTACCTGAGGAGGAATATAGTAGCACAGTTTTCAGCGTGGATATGAAAACTACTTTTATTTTTCTTGTAGAAAAAGTTCTCTCTCACAAGTAACTTTGTAACATAGGCATGTGTGCATATATGGAGTATGAGCATCAGAATGATGCATACATAGCTGATAGTTGAATATGAGGTATTATTGTTGTGTTTTTCATGTGATGACTGCTAAGCAGGAGCATTCATGATGACTTATATGTTTCTTTTTATCTCAGTTCACATTAAAGGGACAAGCTGTGTGTCATTTTATTTGTTTATTTGCTGAAAACGTCTTCAATAAAGGAGCCCTCTCTCAACTTCAGATGCATTTTATGAATGGACACATTCTTCAAGACGGCATGCTGACATCCATTTTGAGGTCCCAAAAAAGAAAAATGTGAATAAAAATATCATAAAAGTAAAAACAAAAAACAATATGGTAGGATTCAAATTTAGAATTTTTGAGTATTTTATCAAGTGTGCTATAAAGAATTAACTACTGAGTTAATAAATTGTAGTTGCATTTTATTAAATTTATGACAGCAGCCATGCCTGCCCTGTAAGCATCCTGACAGATTACTGCCTGCTGTTTCATGTCAAAGCACTGTGCAGATATCATTTGGGGCCAGGGGAATTTTTCCAACCTCAGAAACGAGTGTCATATTTTGCAGTGAGTTTGCATTTCCAGGTAGGTCAGCCCTGGGCAACATTTACTTTGTATATTCATTTTGATTTCTTTGTTCTCTTTAGTCATGCAATAAAAATCAGATAAGGGCAGCCTGACGTCTACTTCGATCACACAAACATTACATAGAAGTAAGTCGTGGATAGGTACGGACTTTGAGCTTTACTTTACTTCATTACATATTTATATTTATTACATAAAATTATACTACAGTATATTTCAAAATAACTAACCAGTCAAATGTGACACGTTTGTGATCTTTAGAATCCCCGTACAGCGTACAAACAGAGGCAACCACATTTTAAGCACAACTTTAAAAATAAAAACATTTTATAAAAGTTTGGCCTTATTTGACCCGAAGAAGAGATCAGATGCCCATATTATTCCCTAAAGGTATACTGTATATACTGTGAATTTAAACAATGGCAGTAAGAAACCGTTTTCGATACCTCTGCACGAATGATCAGTTTCATCAAAACCTTCTAGGAAAGAATTGAGAAATAGCAGAATATTTTTTGACATATAGTCTTTGTTTAGGTTCCCCATACAAATATTTAGTACGGGTTTGTATATTTCATTTTTAAAACGTTAATTAAAACACTAAATACATACATTTAGGATACTTTGTTTCTAATTGTAGTGTTTGGAAAATCCTCACAAGCGAACAGTTGGAAGTGTTTGGAGTGAAAAATATCAATTGTTAGAAATTTGTTCTAAATATAATTTCAAGATGATTTCCTGCCGACTGAGTTCATTGCGAATAAGCGGAAGAGACTGGATTGACGCGGGCGGTGCTCAGACTCGGCGTGACTTCAGGTAAACTCTGCACTGGGAGGTCCCCTGTCTGCGACCACACCGTTTAGGAACTCTTTGGAGTTTATCTGCGTAAAATCTGTTTATAAAGACAAAAGCGTAGAAGACCGCTTTTCACAAACAAGCGGATGGAAATCAAGGAACAACGCAACCTACGTGGGTTTCCCGTGTTGAATAAACTTTCCATCCACGCTTTACTTCGTGCTCCGATTTAATGCCCAACAAAAACAGGTGAGCACAGAATGATGTTATTACGTGAAAGGATTATTCTGGAATAAAGAAAAGTTCTCCTGATAAGACAAAGTCGGCTTGCATGCTTCGAGAAATTTCACCGAACGCGGAAATGATGGCTAAACGCCTACATTTATGGTGTCTGTAGTTTTTCCGTCTGCATAGCGGTTTCCGTTTGATCAGCAAACGTAGAGGGGGATTCACAAACGGCACACACTGCCGGTGTTCTGGAGAACAGGGCAATTCTAAATGTTAGCTGCACGAGGCTGGACACGGATGACCCATATGTAGGTCGAATGCTGATTGATTGATAAGTGGGCCGGAATAAGGAAGATCAACACAGATCTAAAAGTACAGCATGAAATGCACAGGCAGTGGTGGAGTGCATATTTTTTCATTGTTTTTGAACCCTCTTTTTCGCTTCTGTTTTTTGTTTGTTTGGACATCACTCATCTGTGCAGCTAGACTAACACTACACGTTGACTTCCTCATTGGAGTGTGGTGATCTCTAAAATGGGAAAAAGGCCAAGAGTTGCTCCTAGGCTTAATATTTTGTTATAAACAGCGAAAACAAGCAGAACTATTGTACACATCTGATTACCACAGTTTTCAAGTGTTATATTACAAGTGGAAGTGTTCTCTGCATTACACTCTATGAGTGTCTGTAGACTGCTTTCTGTCTACATCCGCTCCAGCATAAAACAAGTTATCAGGTTCAGTAGCCCATGTAAAACATTTCACTGAACCTAAAATACAGAATCTTTAACAGTGTACTCTGGACAGGGGCGTTTTTAGCGTTTTTAGCCCATTTCTGGCTAAAGCACCCCCAAAGATTTCTTACTTTTTTGACAATATTTGGTACAGGATATTGTCTTTTTTGTGTGTGTGATACACTACAAAAAATATAGAAAGCATGCAGTACTTGGTTGAGATGTAATATTTTAACAACAAAAGTATAGATACCCCCCTCCCAAAATGGTTTGTTCCAGCTCGCCTTGCCCCTGCTCTGGCTCTTGTGCCCTACGTGGTGTGCGATATTGCATATTTTGGTATCGATCCGATACCAAGTAAATACGGGCCAGTATCGCCGATACCATTACCGATACTTTTCAATAAATAAGGTGGATGCCTCATTGAATTGCTAAATCACAATTAATTTTCATGACCTTAAGTGTTTTTTGTGATTTTTTTCCTTTTGTATTATTAATTACTTAAAACCCAGGACATAATTAGGAGAAATCATTTATTTATAATTAAATAAAAAAATGCTTTATTATTGTGGCGGGCCATGGTCTGCGATGCTGCTGCAGAGGAGATGGACTCACCTTCACTGCATCTACAATGATGCCTCACCGGCTTAAAACCTGTGCGCTGCTTGTGCTGTTGTTGTTTTTGGTGTTGATGTGTACAGCTGGCAGCAGGATGGCTGCAGCCATTAAATGTAGGCTACAGTTACAGCAACCGGGTGATCACTGTAAGGGTGGACAGCGCACGGCTTGGGGTGAGCCGGAGGCTGGCGCGCCAGCGGGACCTGCCAAGCTGGAGATGAAGGTCGAGGTGCGCGGGGGTCCTGCCTGGCCCTGAATGCTGTCCGCCCAGCTGCCTCTGAGCCCTGGCTCACTTCCACTGCTGCTGCGCCGCCGCTGCTTGCCACATGGGTGGCCATCAGGCCAGCTCCCGGGCTTCCGCTGGAGTCGCGGGCGACCACCAGAGTGAACACTTCCCTGTCGCTGGGCCGGGGCATGGGGCGCCGATGGTCCGGGCCGATTCCCTCGCCTGCTCGCGGGGTGGGGTGAAGCGGGCGATGGGGGTATGTGGCAGGGCGTGTTCTGTGATGCCGCTGCAGGTTTGGTGGTGGTGATGTGTACGGCTGCCAGCGGGAGAGCTGCAGCGGTTGAATGAACTGTTACAGCAACCGTGTGATTATTGAGCGCAACACCGAAATATAAGGGGGGGGGAAGCAAAGTGTTTACTGCTGACACAGGAGCGGCGAGTCCAGCGACCTGGCTGTTTCGTTTTTGCCGAAAGCACAGCATAGCATAGCAAACAAGCAGAACTGTCAAACAAAACATAACATAAAAGAATCGATCTAACCAGGCTAGTATCGATCCGATACCGATCCCGACTTGGGATTGATACTATCGATATTTGGATCAATCCGCCCACCACTAGCCCTCACTGCCAGACCGATAGTCGCTGAGATGCAGAGGAGCGGAGGTGTAAGTGCCTGCCTTAAAACAGGACATATTAGCTGCATTTAACCTTCAGTTACTCTTTATATAGTTAGGTAGGAGTCAGACCATGTTTCTTTTTAGCTGAAAAACATTACACCCGAGTAACCTGCAGTGTTGAAAACGTGTTTTCCGATGATGTTTGCTACCCTACAATCCGTCCTGCTCTGTAGTAAAATAAGCGACAGTTGACGGTCCTGTTGCTCCCATTGAAATGTATAAAGCCTATTTAAAATCTAAAACTTAAAAGTGTCTGTAGCCTGCTGTTGTTACCACTGTCCTGTTTGAAAAGGAATGAGAGAAGCCGGTTATTTTGTCATATGTGCCGATATTAAACCCAAGGTACTTATCAGCTAACTGACTGCATTCCCATTAGCCTTAACTCCTGTTGTGTGTGTGTGTACAGAGAGACAGTCACGTTCATAATGGATATAAGGAAGTTTTTTCAAAAAAGTAGCCACATTTAGTTAAAAGTGTAAGATCAAATTATCCGTCAATAAAGGATAATGTTGGATCAGTGTTTCAGTATTTATATCTTTTATTAGATGTTCATGTGTTTGGTTATTTGCCTTTTGGTTGAAAGTACATTGAGAAGGGACTTTAATAGTGATTTCAATAGTATTTTTTTCATATTAATTTAACTTTTTTCATTCAATACAATCTATTTGTGTATGATTGTCAGTCCAAAGAGGGAGAGAGGAAAGAGGGGAACGTGAGGAGAAAGTACAAGGTCAGGAAGAACCAGGTAAGAAAACAGACAGGGAACAGTGACAGGCAAAACAGAAACTGTTAAACTGCTTGAGAGAGTTGACCACGAAACAGTGATAGATTTTCCAACCTCAAGGTGAGGCGACATAGGTTAAAATGATATAAAAAATCTGCAGAGCCATATTAGTAGTATCTGCAGTAAAGAGCTTTTCATACATTGTACCATAGGCACAGTTGTCTCCATTTTTATAATTTTTTTAATTAATATTTTGTACATTTCAAGGACTCTTCTATTTTTGGAGTGTATTTTTTATGTATCTGTATTATATTATACATACACTTTAAAAGTGAATCTCTGTCCAAAAAATGCATTCAGTTTACTTTTTACTCACTGTGAGCATCATTCATTATTCTCCCCCAGTAATTAAGGTTAGGATATGTATTTTTTTTTTATTCCAATTAGGGCTGGGCGATATGACCCAAAATTCATATCTCGATATTTTTTAGCTGGATGGCGATATAAGATATATATCTCGATTTTTTTTTTTAAGCCATAAAGTAAGAACAAAAAGAGAGTTCTTAGTCAAAGCTGTGTCCCAGATGTCACACAGGCACTTTTATTAACATACAGCACAGATGTACATGAAAAATTACTCAAAATTAAATTATGAGAATTCATTAAATAATAATGCTCCATAAATAAAAGAAAACAAGGTTGTTTTTGTGCTAAACAAAGAGCTCACAATTGTGCAGTCAAAATGTAAACTAAAAGACGCTGAGCGTAATAACAAAGACAGATTTCACAGCTGCTCTGTTCCCAAGTTTTACTGTGTGACTGATAGCCTGGAGTTTGAAATCCGCTTCATAACCACCTCTCTTACAGGTGCCATTTATGGTCCTTATACACACACAATACGGTAATATTACGTTGATGCACAGTACGTATCACTCCGCGAAGCTCCTCGGTAGCCGTAATGCGCCGACAATCTATCAAGCGGTGCAGCTCCGTAGCTTACCAAAGTCGTACTCAAACATTTTTGACAGATTGCTGAGCGCCGTGTACCACATAAAATCGGTTCGCGGCCATCAAGCACAACCAGAATTCATACATAAGGCGCGCTATCAACTTTTGAGAGAATGAAAGGATTTTAGGGTTAGCGCTGTTAGCTCGTTAGCATGTTTAGCTCGTTAGCACGTTGACGCCGTCCAGCCCCACGCATGGGGCGATGCGCAGTAACTCGTTAACGGAGATTTGCCGTGTCCGTCTTGTCGCTGCCTGCACGTGAAGCGATGGGGGAGGAGGGGGAGTTGTCTTCAGTGAAGGCGAGGCGGAGTAACGTTGCGTAGAGACAAAAGTGGACGAAAGAGAGGCAAACTTGCGGCTCCACAACTATAATTATAACGTAACATAGACTATATCGATATAAAGGATATTGTCACATCTTATATCTCGTATAAAAATATATCGATATGTTTTAAAAACTCGATATATCGCCCAGCTCTAATTCCAATCCATTTTTCTTTTGCAGCATTTAAATAACCTTTGTCAGATTTGATGGTTTTGATACAGACTTTTCAAAAAACTGTTTTGGTTTTCTTTCACAAATGTGGGGATTAGATTTTTTTTTAGAATTGAATATTGATTTATTGATTAGCATTCAAATATCTCAGTGAAAACAGAATAAAGATCTACCACAAAGCAAGAAACCAAGACAAGGCTAATGAAAAGGTATTGGCTGAAGCATATGCTTATTAAATTGTGTTAAAATGTACAAAACAGTGATCTCATGTTTTGAGACTTGATGAATTTAAGAATCTTATTATTTAATAAAGAAATTTGCAGACTTGCACAGAGATGGTAAAATGATGATGACTGATAACGAAGACGAAGACAACAGTTGATGAGGACAGGGAGGAACAGGGGTTTAAATGCACCAAGGAGACAATCAGAGAGAACTCGGGACAACTGGAGACATTTAGGGATACAGGGACTGACAGAGACAGGGAAGAAGTCTCATTGTGACAAGTAAAGTTTATCTTGCTTGGCTGGGCAGCTCTCCTGGTGCTCAGCACCCCCAAAGCCCTGATCCTAGAATCGCCCCTGACTCTGGATGTTGCTTCTGTATTGACTGTTAAGATATTTGACTTCATAAATGAATGGCAAGGGTAGAGGGTTTTTAGAAATTGCCAAAGCTTTCTGAGTCATTATCTACCGCGTATGTTGCAAAAAAAATTTTCCGAATGTGACCCTGCCCTGTAACATAGAGATGTACTGAATGTGTTTTGGTTTTGTGAAAAATTAGTTTTCAAAAAAGAAACTGTGAAATACATGAAGTTGACATCAAGTGACGATGAGCTGGTCCTGATGTTTCTGAACCAGAAAAGGAAGAAAGAGATTCTGGCTATGTCTAGTTCTCACCAGAAGCAACCATCAAACCATGAGATTTTCATCTGAGGAGGCAAACAAATAGGTTCAGTGAGCCGATTGACCCCGAATCGCGTCTAGCTGTGTGTCTGAGTTAAAATAGAATTATTTCCGAATTGTATATTCAACACGATGAGCGCATTTGTTGCCAAGTGCAGTGGTCTGATTAGGTTAAAGCTGTTTATTCATGTCCAAAAAAAAAAGATAAATGTCAAAACATTGTTCTGTGTGAATGGCTGCAAGAAAGAAAATAGGTGAGGCCCAAATAAATTTTTAACAAGAAATATTCACACAAATATTACACATCTGGTGTGTAAAGGCCTTTTGATAGCGAATTTGGATAGGTAACTGAGGATAGATCTGCACAGCAGTCCCACCTGACTGCTGTTTTGAGCTTTTCAAGGGCCAGCCACTCAGAAAGGTAAGCGTGTCCTTGAGAGCAATGGAAACAACTTCTTTCAGACATTAGATTAATTGGGTGACCACACTAAGGCCCAGTACGAAACAATTATTTGAACTGTGAATCATGCGGCGCTCCTTTATCACATTGAGAGTAGGGGCATGCATCGATCAGTAAATCAACAGCTTTGCTTCTATGAGCGGCCGTCTCGTGCCAAACGGGTGCAACGTCTGCATTGCTGTTGCTGTGGCACCAAAACTGTTTGTCAGGCTCCCACTTTCTTCACTTGTGAACAAGACCCAGAGATACTTGAACTCCTCCACTCCCGGGCAGTGACTCGTCCCTGACCCGGAGTGGGCAGTCTGGCCTTTTCCTACTGAGGACCATGTTCTCAGATGTGGAGGTGTTGATTGTCATTCACACTTAGCTGTGAACCCCTCATGAAGCCTGCAGAACCACATTCTCTGCAAAAAGCAGATATGAGAAATTGAGGGCTACAAAGCTGGAAGCCTTATGACTTTAGTCAAAGGAGCTTGCAAAGAAAAGCGTCTGGACTTCTTTAAGTTACTTGAAGACGTTTCACCTCTCATCCGAGAAGCTTCTTCAGTTCTAAGGTCAAATGGTGGAGAGTCCCAGATATAAACCTAGTGGGAGTATCCCCCCACAGAGGGACAAAGGACCCCCTGATGATCCTCTAATCGCCTGAGACAAGGTGTGAAACTGGGTGTGGGTCCCAATCAGCCAGAGTTTCGGGTGTGTTCATTGTGCAACCTGGCCCCACCTTATCATGCGAATTCCTGAGATCAGATGGCCCAGGAAGTGAGTGGGCGTTAAGTAACTTAAAGAAGTCCAGACGCTTTTCTTTGCAAGCTCCTTTGACTACGATGACCTGGATGACTGAGAACCTTCACAGACCTTATGACTTTAATTCTGTTATTTATTAATTTGTGTATTGCTGTGTTATCAGAATACGTGCTGTACAAGTTCTCGCGATAAAATATGTTTCCTTTCTCTGTAGTTTTCATGGACAAGAAGAGGCACCTAAAAGGCATCTTCATTTGCATTGCAGCAGCAGTGATTTTCATCTTTTTCTATCTCAATTCCAACAAAGTGGTTAGGAACATTCCTTATCAACCAGCATCAGCAGAGCCACGTTGGGAGGATCCAGGACCATATCATGTGGCCTACCCACGAAACTACAAATTCATCATGGATGACACGCCTACATGTAGGACCACAACTCCTTTCCTTATTCTGATGGTTCCTGTTGCACCCGGTAATGTGGCAACTCGGGATGCCATCCGGCAGACGTGGGCAAATGAGAAGCTGGTTCTGGGTCAGCAGGTAGAGACTGTCTTCATAGTGGGCCTCCCTGGTGGAAGTGATGCTAAACATCAGCAAGAGAAGCTTCAGCAGGAGAATCAGCTGTACCATGACCTGATTCAGAGCAACTTTCAGGACAGCTACTATAATCTGACTATCAAGACTATGGTCATGCTGGAGTGGCTGGCTGCACACTGTACTAAGGCTTCCTTTGTCATGAAGATCGACTCCGATGTTATACTCAATGTCCCGAATCTGGTGAAACTGTTGGTGGATCCTAGCACAGCTAAGCAAAACTATATGACTGGGCTGGTTTGGTGGCATAGTCCTGTTTTAAGGAACCCATTTATAAAGTTCTACATGCCTCGATCTGTGATTGCTGAATCAGAGTACCCCCCGTATCCGCTCGGCTTTGCCTACGTCATGTCACTAGACCTTCCTGGGAAGATCTTGGGAGTGTCACCTCAGATCAAACCGATCTACATTGAAGATGCTTACCTCGGCATGTGTCTGAAACGCCTGGGCGTATCTCCTACTGACCCTCCAGAAGAAACAATGTTTCTTGTCAATCCCAGCCATTCTCTGAGCAGCTGCAGTCTTTCAAAGCTGATCGCTTCGACAACAACAAGCATCTTGCAAATGAATGACTACTGGGAGAGGATCAAACGGGGAGTTCAGTGCTGAAGGTTTTCCAAAAAGAGTGAGAACCTGAATTTGGCTAATGGATAAAACAAAAATGAAATATTGCGTATTTATTATGTGGCAAAATGGAGATACTTTTGTTACATCTTGCCAAATCTGATGATTAGGCCAAGTTAACAGAATTATTTTTCTCTAAAAAAAAAAAGAAATAATAATAATAATTACAAGTTAGAACTTTGTGTTTGGTGATATTGAAATATTGCTAAATTGGCAAGAGATGAAATGATACTGTTCTCAACTTTTTATTGGAATCAATCAGGCCTTCTTTGTCCTCAGCTCAAGTAACAGATGTTTAATTTACTTTTATGTCCTCTTGTATTTACCTTCTCCACCTCTTTTGTGTTTCTGTACTTTTTACCCTCCGGCCTGTGTTCGTCTTTATATTTGTTGTTATGGTATGGTTTGATATTTGCTGTAGAACTTCCAACTGACGAGATGATAAGATGACATTACTGTGCAGTTGCTTTAACAATAGCTAAACATCCAAATGACCACAATCCATAATTGTTAATGAAGTGTACTGTTTTGCTATGGTATTTTGTTATGATGTAGTCGACTACTTAAGTATATTGTAATAGCCCTGCGCTGTTTTGATGTTTGTTTTAATGTGTATATTTACTATAGATTGTGCATGTTGTTGATTCTTTTTTTTCTTTTCATTTGTTTGCTTGTTTTTTGTTTGTTTGTTTGCATTGTAAACCAGCTTAGGATATAAAAGCTGTGGTGTGTTTCTTAGAGACAAGTTTTTTACATGGACTATGTCAAACTAAACTGATCTAAACTAAACTATGGGGCATGTATGATCCTGATGTGATGCAATATACGAAATGTACCATGACTGTAAAGAAAAAAAATTGGCCAGTACTGTGAATTCTACAGTTGTAGTTTGTCATAGTTCCACAAGATGGACGACTTTGATTCTATAAAATTTAAGCCACAAGTATGTTTAACGTGCTGCATATTTTTTAACCTCACTGCTTTAAATGTATGATCTAAGCTTCCTTCAAAACACAAAATACTAAAATATTATATTTAAAAAACAAAACAAAACAACAACCTCATGTAATACCTTCCAATAACAATCAGTCGCTGATAGGATTGGTGTGCTGGGCCGGGCGGACTGCTTGTCTAAACCCCAGAGTGAAGGAGAACATCTCCTGTGTCTGGGTGCTAATTGCCCCTATGGGGGTGTTGGTGCTTGACCTGGGAGTATAGAGTGTTTATGGGTAGTGTGAGTGTACAGTATTCATTTCTGCATGTCTTGATGTTGGGTGTGTGAGGAAGGGGAATGCATGTGTGTGGCTGTTTGTCTATGTCTGTGTCAGGTCTGGTCTTACACTCCACCTCTCTTAGAACATCTCAGGCTCCCCCAGGAGCTAAAAGCACAGGGTTGTCCCTGCGGTGGTCCTCCTGGAGCTTTCATGGTGTGGTGGGCTTCTCCATGCCTTCTTCAGATGTTGGTGGGCGGGACTGTGGCTCCCCACATACACTGTTAGACAGTTACAGTGGGAAACCTTATGAACACAAGCACACTCCTGCATGGCAAGACATGTTCACACAGATGTACAAGCAGGTACTCACAGACACATGTCATCTTGGGCTGCTGCTGCCTCTAAAAATATCTTTTATTATTAGTACTTTGTTCAGTAACAACATCACTGTTATTTATGTTGGTAGTTGCTCTGGTTTCTCTGCTCCCCCCTGCCTCTTCTCAACAACTGGCATTTTTTCTCTCTCTCTCCCTCTCTGTTAACTTTCTCCCCAACTTAACTTTCTTTCTTTTTGTCTTTTCCCGTCCAGGTCTCTTTACTATTATACCATAGAGGATGGTATCAAAGGCTTTAGTTAAGACTGAGAAATAAAAATTGCATTCACATTTGCAGTTTTGTCTTCAAAAACTGCAGCATAAAAGTAGCTGGAAACATGCAACAGAAATTGGCAGTACTAAAGAGGCTGAACACAATAGCTGTGGGCTGTGTTCACCTGGATTGTACTTACATCATTAAGGAGGTGCATATCAAGTTGTTCCATAGGTTATAGCGCAGGATTTCAGAGGAGTGTTGATATGAGGCAGATTTCCCACTGAAGCATAAATCTTCAGTATCAGTGAGCTTAGAGATTTTCAGCTCTAACTCAAATGTTGTGAAGCTGTGCACTTTGTTAACAATGGCAAAGAAAGATGATATAACTCACCACTTTTATCTTTCTTGTCTTTTTAGGGAACTTGTCCAGAGCATCTTTCCACAGAAGAAGATCTTATTTCATTCCTGGTTTCAGCTCCTGCTTCTATTTTGTGTTTTGGCCTTAGGCTTGTGTTACACCCTGTCCAGCTGCCCGCTGTCACTATGGCAGAGCTTCCCACTGCAGGAACAATACCAGTGGTTTTTAAACCAGAACAGTAGGGTTAATGCACCTGCTTACCGCATTCATCCCAAAAACAAAGTTATATTAAACAAAACCACTGAACCTTCGACTGTGCGATCTACCTCCCTCCAGTACCACCAAGCCTATCCACGCAACTACCATTTTCTTATGGATAACACAGAGGTTTGCAAGAACAAGATCCCATTCCTGGTTCTCATGGTTCCAGTGGAACCAAAAAATGTGGCAGCTCGGGACGCGATCCGCCAGACATGGGGCAAAGAAAACATAGTTCAGGGTGAGGTGGTACTCACTTTATTTATGTTGGGTGTCTCTAGAGAAGATGATGTTGAGAAGCTCAAACAGGAAAATTTGCAGCACCATGATCTGATCCAGAGTGACTTCACAGACAGTTATCTAAACCTAACAATCAAAACCATGGTGATCATGGACTGGCTAAGTACACACTGCCCTGCAGCAGCCTATGCCATGAAGATTGACTCTGACATGTTTCTGAATGTTGACAATCTAGTAATCATGCTAAAACAGCCGGGCATCCCCAAGACAAACTACCTGACAGGGATGCTTATGTGGAACAGACCAGTCGTTCGTTCCAAGAACTCCAAGTGCTATGTGCCTGAGGAATTGTATCCAGAGCCTGAATACCCGACCCACACACTGGGTATGGGATATGTCTTTTCTAATGATCTTCCAGAGAAATATGTGGAAATTTATTTATTTGTATATTTTAAATGTGATTTAGGGTTACTGGGTTGTAAAGATGAAAGTGAGCTACTGCATTACATTTAAGGTTTTATCAAGAGCAATATGCAGGGAATTTACATTTGCATTGACCAATGGTACCTGGCTCCTCAGTTTCCTGTGGGACATTTTAATACTTGAAACATAAACTACTTGAAGGTATCCCAGGCAAGGTTTAATAAAAACTCTACAACTGATGCTTGTGTTTCAGCCATTTTGGCAGGGTTGACGGACGGGGTGGAGTTGTTTGTACAGCACAAGTTACCACATTACCTGGGGCTATCACCGTTGCCTGTGTGTTTGGTTTCCAGATACCATTAGGGTGCACTTAGGGGTGTGGTTATAATGTAGGCTAGAGGCACAACCTCACAAGCACACACAAAAAAGGGGTGAGAGGGGAGAAACAAACAGACAAATCCACTACAACTACTGATGCATTAGTGAAAGAATTCAGCACTTCACTTACTTCTTAAGGGTATGCGGAGCATTTTGAGAAAAAAAACTTGAAGTTACTTAAATGTGTTTAGAAATAATACAGCTGGGGTTAAGCTTTAAAGTGACTTCTAGTGAAAGGTGTGAATATTTTAAAAGATTATAAGGTTCATTTTACATATTAAATTATATTTAAATTAAATGGACTGTTCTTATTCATTTGAATGTAATTAATATGTTTTTCCAAAACCTGAACGTTTCTCCGGTGGTTGTGAGGAGTGTCATTCACATACTAGAGTCTATGATAATACCACAGTAGAGCACTATCTTGTTTTTTTTTCTATCAGTGGGAAATCTGTGATCCTTAAAAGTCCTTAGAAGACAATTCAATGTGCTGAGCACTTTCAATGCTTTTAGACTATTCCTTTGTTTTAACTGTCTCATTGCATACATCTGTTAACTTCCTCTTGTGTCTTAGTCCGTCCCACCTGAAATAAGAGACACTGGCAGTAAAGAGTCATTAAGTCAAGGTTCACTGTACATCTTAAAGAAAAATGCACCTTAGTACGAGGGTTCTGATCTCAAAGATGGACAGCATTTAAAGGTTAAAATGGACTTGAAGACTGTAATTGATTCACGCTCTCTAATTACACAAACAGACTGCCAGAAACAGACTGCTTCCACCATGTATGTAGTACTTTATTTAGTATGCTGTAGTAATGAGGGATACACTTAGTGGAAATGACATTTGCAATGGTTGACTGGTTATTTGCAACATGTAATGCCTCTGATTATTCAAAAAAAAAAAAAAAAGGCAAAAACTAAGACTAAACACATGCCTATTTACATTTAACAAGATGTAGAATATCAAGTTTTATTCAAGGTCTGAAGTGTTGGGTTTGATGACGCTTGTACATCTTTGCCCACTGTGTAGTCTCATAGCTTTACTGGGCCATGATGGCGATCTTACATTATATAGTTGCAGGCAGATAAAAGAATTGATTTGTTGTTAAAGATAAAGAAAATGTTCTGCATGTAAAGAAAAGCATCTCACTCTCAGTTTGACATTTGTAGACTAATGTGGGCAAAATCTAAATGAAATTTTTTAATGTCATTTTTTTTTTTGCCTGTCTTGTCTGGCAGCTTCTTTGATTTTCGTTAACTGGGACTATAAAAACTCTGCCATCCATGGATGTTACTTTGACATGTACCACCTACCTAAGCATTGTTGCAGACTATTTACACTCTTTAATGCAAAAAGTATTCTGTGATGACCGTGACCTCTTTCAGCAGGATAATGCCAAAAAGGAAAAACGGTATGGTTTGAAGGGAAAAACAAGTTGGAGGTGTTAACTTTGCTTTAATCAAACGCACGACTGTGAATTTGGCCAGTGAGTTTTCCTGTTTTATGTATGTGGGTTTTTTTTGTTTTCTTGTTTGTTTGTTTTTGTTTGTTTTTAAAAAAACAAACAATTGCGCGGATGTCATTTGCTTCCAACGTCAGAAACGGTTATTAGTTTTACACTGACGTTTCCTTGTAGCTCAGAAAACCAGTATTTCAACTACCTGTCAGGTGGGCCACTTACTGCCCACGTCACCCCTACTTGCGACCCGTATATCGACGTGAAGAAATATAATACAATTTGGCACTTGAAGCTACTTTTCTTTTGTTTCTGGGTGTTGAGTGCGATGTCAAAATAAGTTCTTTAAAAAGCAAAAAAAGTATTTAGTATGAAGGCAATATGAGCAGAGAGTACAGACATGTTGAGCGGTTCGCTGTGTTAGTTCAGTGAGAGTTATTTGTAAATAAAGCAATTTTTACTGGCAGTAAAATACGTATGTGTACACTTATATCTTCATTTTTTATTTTTAATACGAACAAAATTATAGCAGAGGTGCTGCCACGTGTCTGGCCAGAACGAGAGCACTAATTTGTTTACTTGGTAGTTCAAAGAAACGCTTCAGTTAGTTAAGAGTGAGAAAAAAAATCTTGCTTTCACGTTTCTAGTTTTGCCTTGTTATACAATATTTGAAAATATTTCAAGTTCAAGTTCAAGTTCAACTTTATTGTCACTTCAACCATATACAGTTTAAAAATACACAGTGAGGCGAAACAACGTTCCTCCAGGAACCAAGGTGCTACAAGACAAGTTAGTGCAAAAAAAATAATAATATATAATATATCTAGTAATAATATTGTGCAAAAGAGCATTTACAGGTTGGTGTGTGCGATGGTTTGGTGGTGTAGGTCAGTGTGTTTGCGCTTTGTGTTGGTTAGTCAGTCCAGTCTCAATGTTTTGAGGTATTTGAGTTAAGCTGAGTGATAATGTTAGTGTATGTGTGTGTGTGCGTGTTTATCAGTCAGTCCCTTTTTGCTGAGGAGACGGATGGCTTGTGGAAAAAAAGCTGTTGCACAGTCTGGATGTGCGTGCCCGAATGCTTCGGTACCTTTTTCCAGATGGCAGGAGTGTAAAGAGTGTGTGAGAGGGGTGTGTCCGATCAGCCACAATGCTGGTGGCTTTGCGAATGCAGCGTGTGGTGTAGATGTCCTCAATAGAGGGTAGAGAGACCCCGATGATCTTCTCTGCTGTTCCCACTATCCGCTGTAGGGTCTTGCGGTCTGATATGGCACAGCTCCCAAACCAGACAGTGATGCAGCCGCTCAGGATGCTCTCAATAGTTCCTCTATAGAAGGTGGTCAGGATCGGTGGTGGAAGCCGGGCCTTTCTCAGTCTTCTCAGAAAGAAGAGACGCTGTTGGGCTTTCTTGTGCAGGGAGCTGGTGTTGAGGGACCAGCCGAGGTCCTTCTCCAGGTGTACGCCCAGGAATTTGGTGCTGTCAACGATCTCCACAGAGGAGCCGTTGATGCTCAGCGGTGAGTGGTCGCCTCGTGTCCTCCTAAAGTCAACAACCATCTCTTTTGTCTTGTCAACATTCAGAGACAGGTTGTTGTCCTTACACCAGTCCGTTAGTCTCTGCACTTCCTCTCTGTACGCTGACTCGTCGTTCTTGCTAATGAGACCCACCACGGTCGTGTCATCAGCGAATTTAATGATGTGATTTGAACTGTGTGTTGCTACACAGTCATGAGTCACTGATGATGATTTGTGGGTGTTTTTTCGGGGGTTTTTTTTTGTTGCTGTTTGTTGTACTAGTGCCAGCAGTAGCACAGAGCTCATTAAAGTTTGAGAATTCCAGAGTAAGTAAGGAAGTGACTTGACTGGGCGGTGCTCAGACTCAGGGCGTGGAGTTTACCTGTTTGATCTCCCTGTGGTTACACGTTGTAGGAACTCTCTGAAGTTTATCTAAATTCAAATGAAAAGAGAAATAGAAGAGCGCTTTTCACAAACAAGCGGATGGAAATCAAGGAACAACACAACCTACGTCAGTTTGTATTCCCGTGCTGAATAAACTCTCCATGCACGCTTTACTTTGTGCTCCGATTTAATGCCGAATGCAGGGGACAAAAACAGGTGAGCGCTGATCGCTGTTAATGTGACAAAGCATAACCGGATTCTGGAATAAAGAAAAGCTCTTCTCTTTAAGACATAGTCCACTGACATGCTCCGAGGAAGCTCACAAAAAGCGGAAATAGTTGCTAAAAACGTACATTTATGGTGTTTATAATTTTTCTTTAATTTTCTTTATTTTATTTTTCCGTTCGGTCGGTGAACAGACAGGATGGCTTCACAAACAGTAAAAGCCGTGCAATTATTTTTTATTGTAATTTATTTTTTAAATGTATTTATTTATTTATTTATTTATTTCCGTGCAAATCTGAAGGTCAACTACAGGTCGCTGGACGCAGATGACCCAAAAGCAGGTTAAATGCTGATTGGCTGCTAAGAGGTCCGGTTGTGCCAAGGTAGGTATCCCCGACATAATTTGTTCCCCCTGAGTCGGGAGCACGCGCTGGGCTGTCCAAGTCACAGATATCCCACGTACTTGATTTTTAATTCAAATACGCTTGTTATAAGGACTTTTTACTCCTTTGAAGACGTTAGCTCTTTATACATTAAGATTACAGTGGGATAAAAATAATATCATGCTGATCTTCCCACAATTTGCTTTTCCCGTCCAAATACGGACAAATTGTCCCACATACTTGATTTTTATTTCACAAACACGTCTTATAATGACTTCTTACTCCTGAGATTTTGGAGGTTGTACCTCTTCATACAGTTAAGTTAGAGGGGGATACAAATAATTATGTGGCAAAATGTCCTCGTGATAGTAAATAATCTCTAACAGGTGAAAATCAATAAATATATCACTTTATATTGTAATTCACAAACTAAACAGTAATGTAATTTTCCACTTTTTCACTAAACTAAAACATCACGACTTCCGCGTCGAGTTAGTTTTAATGGAGGCGGAGTAAACTGGATCCTTGCTCCAGGTGCAGGGGAAACAGGTTCTATCGGGGATGTCTATCTGATCTCTCCGACGTCTATTCCTTATACAGAAAAATAAGCAGAACAGGTGTGCCTATGCGATTGCACAGTTTCTAAGTATTTTTAAGTTCATTAAAGTCCAAGAATTCCCGTAGACTGCTTTCATTGTACACTTGTTTGAGCATAAAACAAGGGAAGTTGCCAGGTTCAGTATGCAAAACATTTCACGGAACTTAAAATTCTGAATCTTTAACAATATACTCTAGATGTTGTTCCTATATTGACTATTAAGATAATTTGGCTTCACAAATGACTGGCAAGATTAGAAAGTTTTCTTTCCTTCTCTTTTTTCAGTGGGTTGTTAAAAAATGCCATTATGTATTGAGCACTTTCTATCTTTCTATCGCCCACAGCAAATGGGCGATAGAAAACCAGTCGGTGCCTACGACATTCCCGATATGCGCTGGCATGATGTCGGGGCAGCATGAGTACGAGTAATTTTTTATTTATTTATTTTGCCCCCACCATGATGCCGCCCCGGGCAACCGCCCGTGTCGCCCGTATCAAAAACCGCTGCTGCCCTCTAGAGTGAGCTGGAGGCCACCACTCAATGAAGTCTGCAGAATACGTGCTGTACAAGTTCTCGTGATAAAATATGTTTCCATTCTCTGTAGTTTTCATGGACAAGAAGAGGCACCTAAAAGGCATCTTCATTTGCATTGCAGCAGCAGTGATTTTCATCTTTTTCTATCTCAATTCCAACAAAGTGGTTAGGAACATTCCTTATCAACCAGCATCAGCAGAGCCACGTTGGGAGGATCCAGGACCATATCATGTGGCCTACCCACGAAACTACAAATTCATCATGGATGACACGCCTACATGTAGGACCACAACTCCTTTCCTTATTCTGATGGTTCCTGTTGCACCCGGTAATGTGGCAACTCGGGATGCCATCCGGCAGACGTGGGCAAATGAGAAGCTGGTTCTGGGTCAGCAGGTAGAGACTGTCTTCATAGTGGGCCTCCCTGGTGGAAGTGATGCTAAACATCAGCAAGAGAAGCTTCAGCAGGAGAATCAGCTGTACCATGACCTGATTCAGAGCAACTTTCAGGACAGCTACAATAATCTGACTATCAAGACTATGGTCATGCTGGAGTGGCTGGCTGCACACTGTACTAAGGCTTCCTTTGTCATGAAGATCGACTCCGATGTTATACTCAATGTCCCGAATCTGGTGAAACTGTTGTTGGATCCTAGCACAGCTAAGCAAAACTATATGACTGGGCTGGTTTGGTGGCATAGTCCTGTTTTAAGGAACCCATTTATAAAGTTCTACATGCCTCGATCTGTGATTGCTGAATCAGAGTACCCCCCGTATCCGCTCGGCTTTGCCTACGTCATGTCACTAGACCTTCCTGGGAAGATCTTGGGAGTGTCACCTCAGATCAAACCGATCTACATTGAAGATGCTTACCTCGGCATGTGTCTGAAACGCCTGGGCGTATCTCCTACTGACCCTCCAGAAGAAACAATGTTTCTTGTCAATCCCAGCCATTCTCTGAGCAGCTGCAGTCTTTCAAAGCTGATCGCTTCGACAACAACAAGCATCTTGCAAATGAATGACTACTGGGAGAGGATCAAACGGGGAGTTCAGTGCTGAAGGTTTTCCAAAAAAGGTATTGTTTATAGGATTTTGGATCAATGGAGTGGGAACCTGAATCTGGCCAATGGTTAAAACAAAAATAAAATATTGCATATTTATTATGTGGCAAAATGGAGACACCTTTGTTACGGTACATCTTGCAAAATCTGATCATTAGGCCAAGTTAATATAATTTTCTTTCCTTTGAAAAAGGTCAATATATTTAACTGAAGCACAGAGGTTGTGAGAGGCTTTTTGTCAGGGGTTAGTATTAAGAGTACATTTATATATTTACATGTTAGATCTTTGTGGTGATATTGGATTTTCAAATGATAAAATGATATTGTAATCACTTTTTATTGAAGTCAGCCAGGCCTCCTTTATCCTCAGCTCAAGTGTGAGATGTTTAAGTTACTTTTATATCCTCTTGTATTTAACTTTAGCTCTTTTGTCTTTCTGTACTTTTTACTCTCCGTGTTTGTCTTTTATATTTGGTGTTATGGTATGGATAACACCAAAGGATATACATATAAATAAAGGATATATAGGATTTAGAATATATAAATCTGTGGTGTTTTTCCTAGTTCATGTAACATACTTGTTTCTATGTCAAGTTAAACTGATGTTATCTAAACTATGTTGCATGTATGATCCTGATGCAATGCGATATAGGAAAAGTACCACGAGTTTAAACAAACTGGCCAGTACTGGGAATACAGTTGTAGTTTCTCATACTTCCACAAGATGGCAGACTTTGATTCGATAAAATTTAAGCCACAACACTCCTAACCACTTTAAACAACAACAACAACAATTTTTATTAATCTGCTGCATATTTATCAACCCCACTCATTTAAAAGTTTGATGTAAATTTCTTCAAAACACAATTAAAATATTTACATTAAATAAAAATCATTTTATGTCTGTTTAAGTCCAATTGAAGTTTTTCATTTTTAACCAAAAATCCAGCATCAAAGAAATGTACTATGTGGTGTTTGTTTTCCAAATGAATGGAAATTTTGAATTTTTAAGGTAAAATATATAATTGTTAAACTACTTTTAATTACATTTACCTAACATTATCTGGCCATATATTTGAGAACAGTGACATTCGTCTAAAACGAGACAATTTTAAAATACAACTTTTAGCATTTAACAGACATCTAAAGAAAGGTTTAGCTCACACAGAAGGATTTAGGAATGCTGACTTGAACGCATCAGGAAGCTCGGGAGGAATGCCAGGAACCTCTTCCTCATCATTGTGTCAAGAGGAGCAACGATGCTGAGGTGAAAGGCAAGTCTGCCATTTATCCTGTCAGCCAGTGAGTTCGCTCATAAACTTCCAAAAAAACTTCCAGAACATGTTGATGAACATAACGAAGCACCAAAACCTCTGACCCATCAAGGTCAGAGTTTTAGGCAAGCACTCATGGGTACTGTGTATTAAGAACTGAATCTTTTTTGGCTCCAGTAGAAATCAACAGTGAGTACTGAAATCTTTGGTAGGTTCCAAACCTAAAAGGAGAGACGTGCATTTGATTGTCTGACACTTTTAAATATCACTTATGTGCAGTTTCATGCTTAGAATAAAGAAGTATTTCTTTCACACAGTCTGCACAACTGAGTGCTGTATTGTGCCTACAGCAGGAGCGTTAATGCTATTTGGGGAATGATGGTTTGACATCATGGATTTTCTTAAAATTTAAAGATGCTTAAAGAATATGAAAAGCATGCATGAAAGAATTACAGTCATTGTTGGCAATTTTAAAAGCAATTTTCATATTGATAAAAAGGGGGGGGGGGAAACCGGCGAGTAACATGCTCAGAACTAATGGTCATACAATGGTTTGTCTCTGTTCCACGAGGGTAATGTGATAGGTTTGTGTTTTCATTTATCTCCAGCTCTCTGATCCATTAACTTTCTGTCAAGGCCCTGTTCTAGCTCCCGCTGACTGCAGCCTTAACCAAGAAAACAGCTAAAAATTTAAATAGCGACAATTTGTTTGTCATACTCTCTCTCCCTTCAGTATTTTATGCCTTTGGTGACACAATGAAGTGGGCACACACTGTTCCTCACAGATTTATTGATTACTTAGCACAATTACCCACCAATTTTGACTCCCAGTACCTTAAACTCTCGTTGAGGTTTTGAAGTACCAGGCTGTGGGAGCTGTTGGAGTTGATCGCACTACATGTGTTAGTGATGTCTGGCTCCAACTGATCCACACAGGGGGCCACCTGTGAGTCCTGTAAGACCAGGACCAGTAATCCCACTAGTCAAACAAACTTTAAATTTGAAGGTCACACACACATGGGTGTGCTAGTGTGAGTGTACCATACGTTTGTTGGTTTAGCACTGCTGTGCTTTTTGTCACTTTAAATGTTAAATGTTGCAACCATTTTTTTCTTCCTCCTTTTCAGACTACTTCCTGTCTCTGCCCACTAGACAGATTGTTTGAGCATGTGTCTGCGGTGTGTGCATTACTAGGCCATATATTGTGTTCCTGTTTCAGGTATAAACACAAACCCTCACAGAGACTATACAGACTTTTCAATTTGTACACTCACAACACAGGAAATTGCTCATCTTCTTCCTTCCTTTGATGCTATCAAAAAGGATTGAGTTGATGGAGCTCAGAATGATTTATTGTGTGCAGTCTTTCTCCTTCTCTCTCTGTAGCTTTGAGGAGAATTGGATATCATTTATGTTCCTAAGAAACCAAAGCCTTTCTCAGTAGTTTGGTGCGGGGTAATAGAAAGTGTGTTTTGAATTTACTGAAGCTGAGAAGAAGTTAAGCATACACAGATAAAAATAGACATACCAAATACCAATGAATGACACAATTGCTGTTTTTTCAAAGCATAAAAAGGTGACTTGCTTCACAGATAAAGGGAAACAGAGGGATTAGGATGATTTTGCTCCAGGCTAACGTGCAAACCCAATTTAAACTTCATGTCCATTTAAATCACAATGACAAGGCAAAATTGGACACTCTGAAAATATATTTTTACAATTGCTTCAATGACTTTGAAAGTACAAAATACATAAAATACTGTCCAACTGAGCTCCTCGCAGACCAGGTGTCCTTCAGACTAGCCTCCTATTCCCCCTGCAGATCGGCTGTCTGCTCTGTCACCCTGAGAAGAAAGACTGCACTGCAGGGTCATAAACTTGAGCTGGTCCTGTTTTGGCCGTAGACACACACACACACACACACACACACACCAAAAACATCCATCAGTGCATGTATCTTTAAAGCAGGTACAGTGGTTTAAGTTGCACTGATGTGCAGAATATTATGGTTTTTTTATGGGAAGTAAACCACTGAACAGATAACTATATTGAAGAGTTTTAATTGCATATGTTAAAACAGCTCTGTGCTACATGAACATGCTCCTCTACATGAAAACCACAGTGACAGAGTTAAGCCAAGCTAGTAGTATAATGAATCCAATGACAATACGAAAAGAGCTCATTTTTTTTTACCTGTACAGCCCTCAAATATTGACACACTCATTTGAAAAAAATCTGGAGACAAGCTGACAGTAGAGTGAATACTCACAAACAATGTCTTGAATAATCAGGCCCCATCTTATCTTAAAGACCTCATAGAGCAATATCACCCCAGCAGAGCATTTGGCTCTCAGACTGCTAGTTTGCAATTTTGGGAGGCAGAACCTTCAGCTTTCAAACCTCTCTTCTGTGGAACCAGCTCCCAGTTTTGATTGGATAGTTTCTATACTTTTGATATTAGGCTTTAAACTAAATAAACTTAAAACACCAGTCATTAAATGCATTTAATCATTAGTTATTAATAATCGTTGGATCTCTTCCACAGTGACCTGGCAGCCTCCTGGCCCTCCCCCAGCCTGGTTCTGCCAGAGGGTTCTTCCTGTTAAAAGAGAGTTTTTCCTTTTCACTGTCACTAAGTGGTTGTTCATAACTGAAGAAACTGAATTTTTTAAAATAAAATACTTGTTTTTACAACAAGAAAACAGAAAACAAAGGCTATACGAGGCTTTTGGACAAACAACCAAGTAGTTTAAGGACAAAAGGCGGCTCTTTTGTTCTTTCTGTGCCTGGCTCTTTCTCTCACTCACACAAACACCATGGACAAACCATTAATGTGAAAGTAAGCCAGACTCTGTGGTGATTTAGGAGTAGCAGACAGTGTGAGGGTAAAGGCCAAGCTCTGGGTCTCATTCAATCTCTCTCCATTCACCAGCCCATAAATAATAACACAGGCACAAACTGACACAAGTAAGAGTTTGAGATGAAGGACATAGGGGGAAAAAAACAGAGAGGACGTGGTGTCTTTTGATGACTAAGAGAAAGAAGAACAGCAGCAAAGAGCAAGAAGACAGGTGTGGGAACAGAAAGAAAATCAGATGTCCTGCTGCTTCCAGCTCAGTGTCAAAGAGCGATGAGGGACTTGAAGCAGTCATACAGAACAAAGTTGTTTGGAAAAATCACAGAAGAATGTAGTTACCTCCACCAAAGACTTTGCAGCTGTGATTATGAGCCTCTGACTGATTATAAATTTATTGTTATTTAAAAAACAACAACAAAAAAGAAACTTCTAAAATGGCATTTTAATTTACAAACAGTCAATTTACACTATCGCATTTTTCACATTGTTTATTTCACAATAATAATAACGATAATGACAATCAATTAAAAAATCAAATTCAGGGCTTGAGCAAACCATTTGAATTAAAATATACACTCACTAACCAATTCATTAGGTACACCTTGGTAGTACGGGGTTGGTCCCTTTTTCATCTTCAGAATTACCTTAATGTTTCATGACACAGATTCAACAACATTCCTCAGAGATTTTGTTGTTTGTCGTTACACTGTGGTCATAAAGGGATGGATACAGTCAGCAACAGAGCTTAGGTAGCCCGTGGTGCTTAAATGATGTACAATTAGTACCCAAAGCGTGCCGAAAAAATCATCCCTGATATCATTACCCCACCAGCAGCCTGAAACACTGATACAATGAAGAATGGATCCCTGATTTCATGTTGTTTATGCCAAATTATGAGCCTACCATTGAAAATTTTAGCTTGAATTGACACTTTCAGACAAGATTGGTTTTCCAATCTTTTATGGTCCAAATTTGGCCTCAGTTTCGACATGGCACAACGTGTGCTCCTCTGCTTCCTTAGCCCATCTGCTTCAATGTTCCATGGCAATTCAGAGATGCTCTTCTCCATACCTCAGTTGTAATGAATGGGGAAAATCCCAGTAAATCAGCAGTCCCTGAAATACCCCACCTGGCACCAACAACCATGCCGGGTTCAGAGTCACTTGAATCAATTTTCTTTCATCTTTTGAGCTTTGGCAGGTCATGTCGACCACTTCTGCATGTTTAAAAACAATGAGTAATAATTTTTCATAATTATTATTTCTTTTAAAAAAAGAGGATGTTTCAGTGGCAAGGAGTATAATAGGAGAAAATCAAAGAGCGTCCTTGTTTCCCTGAGCAGAATTGCCAGATGCTCTGTGTACACTGCCTTTTCTCGTTTCTTTACATTTAGTCAAGTTCCTCTTGACCACAAGGACCCCTGCCACTCAGGTTCTCACGATCCCTGTCAAGGAGTCACTCTGCAGGCTGTGAGAAGCACTGGTAGCCCCTGCTGCTGGAGGCCTCCCGCTGTGGTCAGTTCCCTAAAAACACACATGCAGACACAGACAAAAACACACACAAACATGTCACAGGCCCATGTATGTTGTATATACACAGAATTAAACAAGCGTACATAATAGTATACAGTCTCTTACTCCCGATTCTTCTCCAGCATCCTCTCTCCTCTTTCTCTCATAACAAACACAGCTGTTCAGACTGCCCTGCTACAGGAAAAAAGAAGCTCCAGCATAAGATCTATGCATGTTCTTGATTTATTACATATCTCTTATATAATCACAATTTGTGCTATTTTATTGATGGTTGAAAGACCTGAAAATTGGAATAATTTGTTCTTAACACACATACACTGAAAAAAAGGGACTGGCCATCTCTTGGATTTATGTAAGCATCTTGCATGTATTTAACACAATTGCCTCATGTTTTAAAGATAAATGTAACTATATAGTGTAAAAACTACATGATATGCAGAAAGGGTGTATTAAATTGTTCATATCATGTTCAGGTGAAGTAAGTCAATAAGATAGCAACGTTAAATCTCGTGAAACCACGCGTGATTTCATCTCGCGGGCTTTGGATCGTGGTTTAAAAAATGCATCCATCTCAGTCAAGTCGAGCAGCCAACTCTACGTTTTTTGGTATGTCTTGATTTTTTGAATTAATATTTACCATATTTCAGCCAAATGTAGTTAAACGTCTAAAGTGCCGCCATGTAACATGCTAAAAAAGAGCCGTTAGCTTATTTGCTGTTTTATCTGTTATCAAAGAATTGGCGCTTTTTCATTTGAATTTGTCTTTGGCACAAGAGCCGTAATATCACATTAAACCTAATTACGAGGCACTCATAACATAATTTGGTTTTCTGTGTGAATAGATTTGTCAACTGACTCTTCAGTTACATTGTGTATTTACTGCACCGTGGTGTTAGTGAGATTTTGGACATTGAACAGCTTTAGCTAATATCATCAGCGGTATTATGCTAGCTTACATCCCTACCCCTCCTGCCCTCACCTGCTGTCCTTTTGTTTTTGTTTTTGTTTTTGTTGATGCACATTGAGAGACCACATCTATTCTGCATTTCACCAGGAGTCAGCTGATGGATTGTGGGTTCAAGGTGTTATGGTAAGAAAGTATATTCTATTTTCGCTTAAGGTTTCTGTAACTTAATTATAATAGGTTTTTTATAATTATTAGGTGCATGCATACTCAAATAGACCACCCTATTAATACAACTGAGAAATCCAAAATCTGCCATAGGTTTAACTTATACCTGTATGTATTGTCAGAAAGGTGATTACTGGACTCACATTAATGCACACTTGAACTAAAATGAGGTTGTAACTTGTGGGTTCTTGGGTTGCAAATCAGAAATAAACATCTTTGGATTTTTTTTAATCCCATAAGATCTGGAAACACAGTTTTTATTCAACAAAACATTACTGATTATTAACCAAGCACAGTGCCTGCTGTTATTTCAAAATAATTTTATGTCATTTCAGATGAAATGCAGCATTCCAGTGCATCCCAACCATGCCTTTACAGTCAAGGTTTCTGACGGAGCTGAGTTTCTCTCTGACAGTCTGCTGAAAGTGTTTGCAAAGTGATCGGGGGAACAGGGCACAAAGCTAAAGGATGTAGCTGCCATGATGACAGTAAGAACTTTAAAATTCTTTAACTACAAAGTGTATATGTATTGCATTAGGTCAGTAAAAGATTTTTATGCTGCATCCATTGAAACAGTCAACTATTACCTGTGAGTACTGATTCCACCGAAAGGATGCCATAATTTTCGTCATGCATTTACTGGCCCACTGAGAAAAATTGATCTTTTTAAAAAAATAAATGTTCTGGAAACTATATATCCATAAAGTTGATGTCAAACAGGAACTTTTGATATTGCTTTGTAGATGCTGGTGTTGCATGTTGACTGGTTTAAGTTTTGGTCTGGGATCATTTTCTTCTGTGCTACTGAAAAGTTCACAAATCTCTGTTTTCTTTGTTATAATACTTTAGGATGACATTAATGCTCAAAGGGAGTCTCATCAAAGTGCTCCGCATCTGTGTGAAAGACAATTGCAACATCTTGGTGCAGGAGTTCATGGTGAGTGTTTTATGAGTAGATTGTGGCTTTGCAACATTTAAAAATGCATTTAGTTATCCACTTGATCCTCATTGGACCAGTTAGGACCAGTAGTCCTCTTTAATAATTTGAAGTTCACATGAGGCCTGGTAGTGAACTCAGCCGCCGGCCCTTGAGGCCCCACCCCTGTATTAGGGGTCACATCAGTGTGAAAAAACTTTAAATTTGTCATTCTAGTGAACAAAGGAAAATCCCACCAATATTTACATTAGCTTTTGTTTGAAAAAAAAAAAAGACCAACAGCTAACCAAATTGTGGGGCTGAAAGTCTAAATTCTAACATCTTCTGAGTGACATAGCCTGGATTTCTGATGGGCCGGTGTCTTTCTAAGAAAAACTAATGTAAAGCATTTGAAATTATGTTTTTCACCCTCTCTTAGAAACTCTGTTAGACCATGAATGGCAGCATGGCAGGCCACTCTTTGGCTATAGCTATTTACTATGTTGCTTGCATTGGTTTAAATTACTCTAACATTAGAACTGGTAGATTCAAAAGAGATGAGTTTAAAAAGGAATCTTAAAGAAATGTTTTGTGTTTAACCAGGACTTGACTGAGGCCACTGCACAGATTGAGAAAACCACAATGAACATCTGTCTCCAGAGGATGCACCAGGCAATGACTTTTCTGACGTTGGCATCATCATCGAGGGTATAGTAGTTCTTCAAGATCTGGATAACGTGACCTTTGCAGTAGCCATGCTGTTTGGACCTTTTTTATTCCTTCAACATGAGTTACCCATCACAACTCTGCTACACTTTTGAGGTGATTCAAAGGGTGGTAATGGAGTTGGATGCAACTCAGCTCTCAAGAAAAGCTCACAACTAAGACAAAACTGCTCCTGCAACGAAGCTCACTGTTATGCATGTGAGGTGACCAGCTCTAGGTGAGAGGACATTTAAATCTCACACTTGTTCTGCTGCATTTTTGAAGCTCAATTCCAGGAACAGATCGCAGGGTTCATTTTTATATACACTGCAACTGCCATGAGGACGAGCCGTTTTTTTGTTGTTGTTGTTGTTTGTTTTTCCTTTTGCTCTGTACAAGTTCTCTGTCTGTTTGGCAGCATTTTTAAATTTCTCTTTGTATTTTTTCTTTCTTTTACTAGTGAAGAGATGTAGCATGAACAGTTATGCAGTCTAAATATCCCATATGGGCCGTGTGAAATGGTATTTTCAGTTTCATTCAGTTGAAGTAAGGAACGTTGAATATTTCTAAGTGTGCTGTTTTGAACCAAGATGTCACAGTATGATCAGTGCCGTAATTTTTGACAGTCACTGTATCAATGTTATTTTTGCGTCTCTTGAATAAAGGTTTTGACCTGCAAGTGCTAATTTCTTTAGTTATTGGGGTAAAATGGGTAATGTTAATAGGAAGGTGTTTGCCAATTCAGTAACCTAATTTAATGTTAATGGAAACTAACATTACCTCAAATTGTTTAGTTATAATTGTTGTTTAACTGAATCTTGACGTTAGAGGCCTTAAATAGAATGTTTTGTATTGTTCTTTCCCAACATTTTTCAAAAGAAAGAGTCTAATTTCTTTGCTGTGATTGATTCCAGAGAACACGGAAGAACTGACATTATTTAACTGTTGATTTATATAGATTCAGTAGAGGAGTAATGTCAGTTTAATTCTTTACCTACTGTCAATGCAGTGAAATTAGACATTTTGTTTTGAAAGGTTACTGGTGGATGCCAGCAACCATCTTGGAAGAGAACAATATAATCTGTTATAAGGCCTCCATTTGAAAATTGTGTATTTGATACTAGAATATAATAGCAAAATGTAATTTTAAGATAACATGTAGTATTTAAGTGACCAAGTAGTATTGGGTAAAAGTTATTGAATGGTGTTGGGATAAAGTGAGAAAATTGTGAAGGATTAAAATATTTCAAGAGCTCAAATTACTTCATCAAAACATGTTTAAGTCACATTTTATCAACACAAATTGCACAGGTTTATTGAACATGAATAAATTGTGTTAATTTAACTCAATTGTTTAAGTTGCTGCCAAAGCAAAACATCTGTGTGCAACAAATGTCCACCATTGAATTAAGTAAATCCAACAACATATTTTTTTCAGTGTACTTCTTGTAAACATAATTGTAAAAATAATGGTGATACCGTAGTTCTTGTAGCCACAGTAATGATAAAGTGAGACTGTCCCTATCAGGGACAGTGTTTGGTTTTGTTTTGGTTATAATGAAGGTAGATTAACGCCTGTGTGTCATGGGAAATGCTTTCCATACCACTTGTGCTTTGACACTGTAAAATCTGACAAGTTGCCAGTACTTAAAAAGATTATGCAGACTCACTGCATTAGAAAAGTTACAGTTTATTTAAGATATTTAAGTTAGGGCAACTTGTTCAAAATGAGTACTTAGAATAACTTGTTTTTTCCGAGTGAGCAATACTAAATGAATTACTTCAGTTGACATATATGTTATATGTCAAGTTCTTTCAAGTACCATGCACTCACAATGAACGTGTGCATTTTAGTCACTATGTCTCACTCTTTCCATATGCAGTCACTATATATAATGCATTTATGCATACATTACATATGAAATTCACAGATAACAGTGTATTTTTAACCAAACAACTTATCAAGATCTAAACATACCTTTAACTTGCTATTTCCTGGTCATGCCAGTACTCCTGGCTAAAGATGGGCAGATTGATCCAAATTTTGTTTGTATATGATATGATAGGACCGATACTTTGTTTTGGTCCTCTAAGATCAGTATGTAGATCTCTGAATTTTGTTAAATTATTATTATTATTATTATTATTATTATTATTATAAATATACTTTAACCTCATAAGACCTGAACTCTTTCATGGCATGAATTTTTAATTTCTCTTTGCTATTTGGGCTGATTGGGACCTGATGAATGTAAAAACAAAGAATCGTGGGATGTATTTTTTTTTAACCTGATTTTAGTTTCTGAGAAAAATGAGATCCACATTTGAGGACATTCGCTTTAAATTTCGATAGAACAGTGGCAGTATGATGTCTTCGTAAGTGCATATCAGGTCCTTGAAGAGCAAAATATTTTGGTCTAGACATCAGAAAATGTGATGTCCACATATGTGGACACCAGGTCCTAGGAGGTTAAATATGTCTTGATGCATGCTCAATCATCCAGCTAACGAAATCCCAAAAAGTTGATTCTGTTCTGTTCATCTGAAAATGTCACGTCTCGATCAACCAAATCAATGTTTTGGGTACCTCAAATATAAATAATAAAAAAAAAAGCCTTTCTGTGTTCACTTTCATGTCTATGATTTTTATAGCCTATATAATATTTAAACAGCAGGAGCTGATCCAAAGTGCTTTAGAGACAGAAACATTTACAAGTCCTCTATAAAAAAAACTCAATGTCAAAATAGATGTTTTGTTCTGTTCACCAGTTATCGTGAAAAGTAAAAATCACAATCATTTAGTGGTTTAACTAGTGACTAACCCATTTTAGTTAGTCACTAAAATGGGTTTGGGAATTTGCAAAATGATGATTCATCTCACAAACCATGACATGCTGCTCTCCCCTACATAAGCTGCATTTAAGTCAAAAGTATCAGTATTGGTGGTCGGCATGAAGCTGGACACTCTGGTGACAGTGGCAGAGAAAAGGACATTAAAGAAACTGCTGGACATTATGAACAATGCTGGGCATCCTCTGCACACGGCCATAAACAATCAGAAGAGTCTGTTCAGTGACAGGTTGCTTCTCCCCAAGACAAGAACTAACAGACTTAAAAACTCCTTTGTCCCACACGCCATCAAACTGTTTAACTCCTCTCTGGAGGGGAGAGGGAGGGGAAACAGGAGGACAAAGGAGGGGGGAACAACTAAGCTGTAGTGCCTCTTCACCTCACTGTACAATACCTTGTGCAATACTTTTTGTAAATAGTCAACAGTGCAATAGACTCAATACTTGAAATGTGCAATTCACTTGTATTTTTATTTTTTATTCCTATTTATTCTATTTATCCCCTTTGTATATTTTATTTATATTTGTCTCTGTATTTATATATGTGTGTGTGTGTGTGTGTGTGTGTGTGTGTGTGTGTGTGTATATATAACAATTCTGTAACTGTAACTTCGGTCGTTGCTGTGCTTTTTTTGGAAGTCGAATTTCCCAGAGGAACCCACCCGAGGGATTAATAAAGTTCTATCTTATCTTATCTTATCTTATCTTATTGAGAATATTGTCAATACTGGCCCTGTACACTATCACATACAGTACAGTAGCAGTACTGGTGATGATTTTGCTGAAATTGACACACTTTGGAAAGCACTCCAGCAGGCTGGACCGGGACTAATCTTTGACATTCCTGGATTATGATTTACAAAGGACAAATCTGGAAAATAAAAATAGGTCCATAAATATCTGGACAGAGAGAACATTTTTTTTCAAATTTTGGTTCTTTGCATTACCACAATGCATTCTAAATAAGACAACTCATTTCAGTTATTTAATTGGACAAATTTAATGACTGAATCTTCTATCTCTGGGCATGAGGTCACTGAGGCAGCTAAAGAACTCCTTGGTGGCAGAGCCCCTGGGGTAGATGAGGTTCACCCTGAGTTCCTGAAGGCTCTGGATGTTGTAGGGCTGTATTAGTTGACACGTTTCTACAATGTTGCGTGGAGATCCGGGATGGTACCTCTGGATTGGCAGACTGCGGTGGTAGTTCCCACTTTTAAGCAAGGGGACTAGAGCATGTGTTCCAACTATAGGGGGATCACACTGCTCAGCCTCCCTGTGAAAGTCTATGCAAGGGTGCTGGAAAGGAGAGTCTGTCCATTAGTCAAATCTCAGATGCAGGAGCAACAGAGCAGTTTTCATCCTGGTTGTGGGACACTGGACCAGCTCTTTATCCTCTCAAGGATTCTTGAGGGTGCATGGGAGTTTGCCCAACCAGTCTATATGTGCTTTGTGGTATTGGAGAAGGCATTCAACCATGTCCGTCAGAGTGTCCTGTGGAAGGTGCTTAGGGACTATGGGGTATTTGGCCCATTGCTACGAGCCATACAATCCTTATACAACCATTGCATGAACTTGGTCTGCATAGCTGGCAATAAGTTGGACTAGTGGGTGATGGGCTCCGCCAGGGCTGCCCTTTGTCACAGATTCTGTTCGTAATTTTTATAGACAAAATTTCTAGGTGTAGCCAAGTGGCAGAAGGCTTTCACTTCGGTGGTCTCAGAATCTCATCTCTGCTCTTTGCAGATGATGTGGTTCTGTTGGCTTTATCGGGTGATGACCCCCAGCTCACACTGGAATGGTTTGCAGCCAAGTGTGAAGCGGTGGGAATGAGATTCAGCACCTCCAAATCTGGCCATGGTCCCCAGCCAGAAAAGGGTGCAGTGTGCACTCCTGGTCAAAGACGAGTTCCTGCCCCAGGTGGAGGAGTATAAGTATCTCGGGGTCTTGGTTACGAGTGATGGGAGAAAGGAGCGGGAGATTGACAGACAGATGTTTTGGGTCATTGTCCATTTGTATTATGAAACGCCACCCAATCAATTTGACTGTATTTAGCTGGATTTAAGCAGACAGTATGTCTCTGAACACCTCAGAATTAATTCTGCTGCTTCTGTCCTGTGTCACATTATCAATAAAAACTAGTATCCCAGTTCTACTAGCAGCCATGCAGGCCCACGCCATTAGACTGCCTCCGCAGTGTTTTACAGATGATGGGGTATACTTTGGATCATGAGCTGTTCCACCCCTTCTCCATACTTTCTTCATACCGTCATTCTGTTAGAAGTTGTCTTGGTTTTTCCAGAGCTTTGCTGGATTTCTAGATGTTGTTTAGAAAAGTACAATTGAGCCTTGAGGCTCTCTTTATTTCTCTTTATTTTATACTTGGATATCATTATGTCTACTTCCTGGAGAGTGTTGTTAACTTGGCTGTTGCAAAGGGGTTTCTCATTACCATGTAAATGATTGTGCAATCATTCCCCACTGTTGTCTTCCATGGACATTCAGATCTTTTTGTGTTGCTGAGTTTACCAGTGCTTTCCTTCTTTCTCAGGATGTACCAAACTGTAGATTTTGTCACTTCTAATATTGTAGCAATTTCTCTGATGTTTTCACAGCTTAAGGATGGCTTGTTTCACCTGCATAGGAGCACCTTTGGCCACATATCGTCACAGCAAAATCCTCCAAATGCAAGCATCACACCTCAAATCAGCTCTAGGCCTTTTATCTGCTTAACTGATAATGACATAACAAAATTGCCCATAAAATAGCATTTGAGTCAACTGTCCATTGCTTTTGGTCACTTTACAAAGAGGCTGGCACATGTTAAGGAGTTGAATTTCCTAAACCCTTCATCCAATTTGAATGTGGATACTCTCAAATGAAAGCTGAGAGTCTACACATGGTGTCCATGTAAATTATATAACTATTCCAATATAATTGGAATATGTTTCAGTAAACAGGTAAAAAACAAAACCTGTGTCAGTGTCGATATATATGAACCTAACTGTATAAGTGAAGAAGCATAACAGACTACTTTTGGAAAACGTATTTTTGCTCTCTCCCTGAACTGCCATTGATTTACAGGATAATCCAGGCTTGCATTGCGGTTAGGCTGGCTCGGTGGGCTCCTTTTGTATTTTACTTTCAGCCACGCTTGAAAACAAACATTTAAATTGATTCACATTAAGATAATACCTTTTAAAATAAATGTTCAGCTGCACTGACGGGAAATCAAAGAGAATCAATGCTAATGAGCACTTCTGATAAACCAAGCTGTGGGAGTTTTGTGTAATTTGTCATTGATCTTTAATCATAATGTGGTGCATTGTTCTACTGTTGCTAATTATATGTTTTGTAAGCAACCTGTTACCACAGAAAGCCTGAATGGAATTCACCCCCAGCTGTAGCCACAAAGACTTGCACCACCGGCTTCTGTTTGCTGTGTGTTGACTGGAACTGCTGTAAACCCTTTAATATTGACATTTGTCAGGCCTCCACTCATCATCGTTGTAATGGTATAACTGTAAAGTAAGCAAATTGGGTTTTTGGCCAACATCGCCAAACAAATTTTTTTCACATGTTTTTGTTTCATGAGTGTTTCTGAGATTCTTTTTTCTTTTTTTTAACCTCTTTCTTGTTTGCTGGCGTCCATCCTCACAGGACGTCTCACCACAGCCCATTTGCAGCACTGATGACTTCGAGCACAAACTGCAGTGAGAAACGTCATTAACATCTGTTTGTGGTCCACACAGAGAGGTTTAAGGCCATGTGAAAACAAAACAACAACACTGACGAGGCCAACAACTGCAGAGTCTGGGGCAGGGACCGAATGTGGTTTCCCATGACTGTGTCATCCCAGCTTCCCTCCCCTGTCCACCCTCCCTCGGCCTTGTTGTTTTTCTTGCTCTCTTCTTCCCACTCACTCTCCGCCATTAAATCTCGCCTAGTCTTCCTCTCTACGCTCTTCTCTCTTCTCTTTTACTATACCCTCCCAGTTCCTGTCAGATCATTTTTCTTTCCTGTTGTGCTGACATCTCACTGTCACCTCCTCTGCCTCTTCTTTCCTTCTTGTCCTCCCTGTTCTCCCCTCCACCAGCTCCAGCACTCATTTCATTAAGATATTGAGACATTCATCACATTGGATTATATTTATAACCACACTGAAACTAAACTGAGTCAATTCTATAATTGGGCCTACTGATTCCAAGGCTTCACATTTTCTTCCAATTATTTCAATCTTTTCCTTTTTGTGGCTCAACATATTACACATTTTCAAAGATTCTATCATGCTAAGAACAGGATCTGCCAAATCTCCTCATTGAATTGCAAATTTTAGTCTCTTGCAGAGCTGCTCTTAACGCGTGCATCATATTTGATACATAGTTTTTGTGAGTTTTTCAGACTTCTACTTCATTGGTGTGAACACCCCCCTCCAAAAAACCTAAAATAAATTGCATTAAACACATAAAATTTTAAGTAATAAAGTGGGGGGAAAAGCAAGCAAGAAGGTCCTGAGTTTGAATCCATCATCTGCTCGGAGCCGTTCTTTGTGCAGTGTACATGTTCTCTGCATGTCTGTGTGGGTTCTCTAGTGGTACTGGTGACTTCCACTGATTTGCACATAATATGTAAGTGAAATTGAACAATCTAAACATAACTACATTACTCTTTCATATTAAAACTGTTCTGTTCAGAATGTGAATGCTTTTCAATTTTCTCTGTTTCTGTGCAAATTTGAAAAAAAAAAAGAAAGAGATTTCTCAGAATCCCACAGAATCAGAATAATTGATGCTCATGAAGCTGAAAAAGGTAAAATAACTATTTTCTACAGTTTCAATTTAACTGATCTGTGATTGAACACATAGCATGGATTCTTTATTGTGCCATCATGTTTTTAAAGAAAATGTCAGGATGTTTTTCTGCAATATGAATATCAAGATAAAGTTATTCAATAAATGATGGAATTGCTAAACTAAAACGCAAACACTCACAACTATATTTTAAGCATTGATATTAATTTGATTTTATTCAGTTTAATTTTATTTATATGTAGCAACCAAGGTGCTTTATATTGTAAGACCATACAGTATTAAGAAGAAAACTCCAACAGTCAGACAAACCCCATTGAGCAAGCACTTGGCGACAGTGGGAACGAAAAACTTACTTTTAACAGGAAGGAACCTCTGGTAGAACCAGAAAAAATAAACCTGGTTAGCTTTTTCAGTGCTCTGTGTGTGGGTGATCTTTCTGTTAGTCTGTGACATACAGACAGATATGACTGACAAGTTTTGGGGATAGTCCAATAATAGTGAAAAACAATTACCTGATTTGAATTTGGCTATATCTCCATTCGAAGGCATCTTCTTGGCCATATCCAGACAGCTTCTAGTGCAGCTACTATTTTTAGATCACTCACTAGACGTCCCATTCTGACCACTTGTGCTGTGCACTTGGCAGTTTCATCATGGACCTCAATCCTGGACAGAGAGCAACCCCATGTTTGTGCTAAAGGTTATCACAGCTCAATGATCAGGGCAAGGGGAGAGACCAAAACCATGCTTGTCTTTTTTTCTCTCCCTAAATTCATTTGGTTGTGCACCATGACTTGGCACCCAAAGGCAAAACCTTCCATGCTGATTTCTATTATAAAATCCTGAGGCTCATGGAGAGAACACTGAGCAAACACCGACAAATTGAAAAGCCAGGAGCTTTTTGGCCACACCAGTCTTACCAACTGCCTCCCTTCCTTACCAGGTATGTCTCCCTGCTTTCCTGCCCACGTTCCAAAAGTCAAACTGAAAGTTTGACATGTTGAACACTGCACACATTGTCTGAGACACAAGTGCAAGGGGACAGAGTGGGACTTTCACTGAGACATCTAAGAGAAGCTGGAGAAGATATTCTTGAACTGGATATCAGACAAATATATTTTCATTTGCATAGACCCCTTCCCTTTTTTTTTTTTTTATCAAATAAACTACTGCATATTCACTACCTTCTCTCATATGCATATTTTTTATTTGCTGTTAATTTCCTTGCAGTGATATTTCCTTACAACATACGTAGTGTCCTACATACATACATGTATACATATATTTGATATATATATATGTTGCCCCTCCCATACTGTAACCCCCCCCGCCCGCGCCACATGCGCGCACACACACACACACACACGCACAGCCAATGAGTGTGTGTGTGTGTGTGTGGGTTGGGACTGTGATAGGGCGCAGGTGGCAACCTAATCATCACTGCAAAGTGCTATTAATATACCAGAGTGAGAGGAGCACACACTGACACAGGAAATATGAAACACAGATATACAGAAAGGCAAGGAAAGAAGAAGAATCATATGGAAGCGCTTGTTCTGCATTAAGAGAACAAAAAAACCCCAAACAAGCACACACAAAAAAATCAAAAAGACGTTGTCACAACTTAAGAGAAAGAGAGAATAAGAAAAGTAGCATGGACACTGTTCTCATTTTCCTTCAGTGTTCCTGGCTCCAGACCAAACGCAGTCTGCCTGCCTCCCGTGGGGAGAGTAACTCCAGGCCTGAATTCCATTGTGTTATTTCATGTTTTCCTCTCTGCCACAACAATCTCTGCCCGAAGAACTTGTAAAACACACTGCACAGGCAGCTATGTGCACAATAGAAGCACATGCACCCTGGCTGGCACGTATACACATAAAAACACAAAAGCACAGTGGCTGATACACAGAATGCAAGCACAAGCAACGTAACACTCCCTCTGCTTTAGCTACTTTCCTGTCTTATTTACATTTCCTAAAGCTTCAAATTAGGACTTTGGGAGAGACTGAAACAGAGAAGCTGAAGTCTTACTTAGACAGAAGTCATTTCCGCTGTGCTGGGGAGGTCTTTGGAGGGTCAAGCCTTCCACAGCCTCGGCTGTGTGAATCACATAAACACTGAGTGAAACACTCCCGCTTTGTACCCGACTGCAGTCCTCCTACTCTGCTCACACAGCAAGAGCCACACTTAGCCTGTTACAGCACACACCACTTTGTGCTGTGGTATTAAGAGTGTTTCTGGAAGGGAGTGCTGTTGCATGTCTTCAGTGTCCATTCATGGTCTGATGGTGTTCAAAAATTTACTTCTTATACATACATACATACATACATACATGCATATATCTATCGATCGATCGATCTATCGATCGATCGATAGATCGATCGATAGATCGATAGATAGATAGATAGACGCTCTACCAAAACAACAAAAGACATGATAGAATGATTTTCACAGGCTCAGTAATGTTACCAGATTTAATCTGGTAATCTATACGTGGAAAAACTAACACATTATTATGTGACATTTATTCTTATGCCCTAATTAATTACCCTGCTCATCCATACTAGCCATTACTAGGTTTCCTACCTTTAGGTTAGTCATTTTGCTGTATTGATTTCTTCCCCTGAGAACAACCCAGATTAGTGTTGTGCTGTAAAGCAGCAGATCAAACATAGCTGCAAAGGATCTGGCTTGCTGTGTTTGTTTTCTCGCGCTCCTGTCAAAATCTGTTCCTCTTTCTCAGCCTCGCATGTGCGCTCACACAAACACCCAAGCACAGGCTCACACGAGGCAAAGCAGCTCTGTGATGGGACCCATCAAACAAAAGCCAGCTGATGTTCGTGAGAGATTCGGGGCTACGGATTGATTCCATGTACAGCAGATGAAGAATGGAGGTTAAATGATTAATCGCATCTGATTTTGTTAGAGTACCACTAGATGATGTTGTATCACATGGGAGTCAAAGTAGAAAAACACAAAGGCGAAGTTATGATTTACAACGACAAGAAAACAAGAAGCACTCAGACCGTTTAAACTTCAACCGAGGCAGCTCACTATCTGAGCAGTATTTAATCTAAGTGGAATATTATTGCATTTTTTGTAAACTAATTTTTTCTTTGTTCTTTTTAAACCTACTTTAAAAGGTTTGTAGTGCAGTAAAACCACGTGCCAAGTGCAGGCATTGTTTGTTTTCCACACTGTTTAAACATTTTACTAAACACTGAAACATCATTGCAGTGTTTAGTAAAATACATTTCATTTTTTTGTGATAAATATCAAGTGAAACAAGTTTTTGATCACAATTTTATTTTGTTTACCAAAAAAAAAAAAATTCTTTTTCAGGAACATTGTACATGTATTTAAAATATTACTCATTTAAATGTTATGACCTGTTACTATAATGTACTTTACAATATCATAATAAAGTAAATTTAGAATAAGAATTTACAATACCCACATATCATTACCTATATATCTATACGTTGTCAGTACAAACAATGGCAGTATGCAACATAATTTTAAAATGCTCTACGTAGCATTGTTATGACCTTGGCCTTCTGTTGGCCTTGAATAAAAAGGTCAGAGGTCAAATGTGACATGATATTTTATATCTTTATACAATTCTTCCTATATGTTGACAATACACAGCACACTTGTAAGAATCATATTTTCTAAGTTACAAGGCATTTTGTCAGGTTTTACCAAGAAATCACTGAGTTGACCTTGAACCTTGATGTAAGCCAAATTGCAATGGATTATTAACATGAGCCACTCTACAAACCTCAGATATTCATTTAAAAAGCACTCACAGTAACGCTACATAAAACACAACCTCCTTGGTGGAGGTAAAAATGCCCAAAAAGAAAATATCATCATAAGAAGTAAAATATGAAATAAAAAAAAAAGGATGGCAAAGGTGTGCCTTTATTGCTAGTCTGGAGTAGGTTTCGCACAATAGGACCTTCAATTTTACCCTTCAAGGCTGCAGTGCAGATAATATAAGATGTACATGATGAGTAATTATCTATAGCTGCCAAAGAGAAGTAAAAAGCAATTATAAAACCAACTAAGTGTACTGTACCTGATGCCATCCCATGGTATGGCATGATCCACTCAGTGAAATGCGCCCCATGCTGTGGACTGCTAACAGGTGGTCATGGGTTACCTTGGGGAAGGCGTAAAGCTCTACAAACTGATTGTACAGAGAATTTAAAATGATCTTCTACACAATCAGCCGTGTCTCTGGCTAACTTTATATTTTTATTGTGCGTGTGTCACATAGATGGATTTCATCTGGACATTGCTCACACATGCCCCGGCTTGTCTGACTGACCGTCTCAGTTTAGACTGTCAGATCTCCCAGAATGTGTTAATGTGCGAGAGGCATGTGTGTGTGGGGAGCAGCTGTACATGTACCGAAGTTTTGTATTAAAAACATTTCTTTTTCCTCTGTCTTCTCTTTGGTGGATTATTAATTTTTGCCTTGCTGCATACCCTAGTGACACCAGTGAGCATGGTTCACTATCAACGATGTTGTTAAACACATTTTACCAGGTTGAGAGTTGGTGACCATGACGACAGTTTCAGGTTTCAGTGGGTTCCCGTCCACACAGTGCAGCTCTGCACTTGAATATAGTTTCTCCATCCAACAGCTCATTTACAGCTTAAGTGACGGGCGGAAGTATTTGGTTAGCGGTGCACCTGCAGCAGCTTTCCCAAGACCGTGTATAAATATACAGGCCTAATATGGAAATGCAAACTTGGAAAGACAGAGGAATGCGATAGGTGGCTGAGGTTCTGCAATGCAGTTGTCATGGAAATGTCTACAAGAGTAAAGCAGATTTATTGTACTTCCCTCTTTTAATGATAATAATAATAATAATAAGAATAATAATAAGAATAATAATAATAATAATAATAATAATAATAATAATAATAATAATAATAATACATTTTGAGGGCGCCTTTCTAAAATCCAAGATCACCTTACAAAGAGAAAAAGATATCAATAAAACAGTAGATTAAATTATTAGATTTTAATAAATTAAAATACCAAAAACAACAAAATACAAAAAACAACAAATAAAAACCCAAACCCCCCAAATAAACCAGGTGTGACAGCAAGTAAAATCTGCATTAAAGCTAGTAAGCTAGTTTAAACAAATAGGTTTTGAGTTGTAACTTAAATAAGGGAAGGGAATCTATAGTTCTTAAGGCTGAAGGAAGTGAGTTCAAGAGCCGAGGAGCAGAGCGACTGAGAGCTCTGTGCCCCATAGTGATAAGACGAGCAGAAGGAACAACAAGATGAGTGGCAGATGAAGCTCTGAGAGAGCGGGAAGCAATGGTGATATGAAGCAGTTCACAGAGATAAGGAGGCGCAATGTTATGAATACACTTAAACGTGAGAACTAAGATTTTAAAATTTATCCTGGCTTCTGGGCAACCAGTGAAGCTGTTGAAGAATTGGGGTAATATGGTCTCTTAAGGGAGTCCAAGTTATGACCCGAGCGGCAGAATTCTGAAGAAGTTGAAGTTTATGGAGAGACTTATTGGGGAGACCAAACTTTTATCATGAATGGCGCATATATGTTTGAATGATTTCAGAGCAGCTAATTATGACTTAGCAGGTTACCTACATAATGTTTATGAGATCACTTCAACAGGAAATGTGGACTCTGCACGAGGATTCAAGCTTTTCATCACTGTAGAAGGGACAGAAATAAGCATTTATAAAGGTATCGCTGACCTTACAGCATTTGTGTTAACTAACTAAAAATTAAGGCAAAATGCCTAGCCAATAAAAAAGAGGTTTACATTATGTATGTGTTCATTAGCTGTAACTGTGGCAAACGGGGGCTTGTGGAAAAACACTGAGAGAAAGCTGGGAGAACCATCAAAAGTGACCTGTAACTCATTCTAAACATGACAGACATATTTGTTATGTGTTGTAAATGCCCTTCATTTGTCTTCTATCTGGGTGAAACTAAAGGAAACAACAGAGAAATCTAAGGACAGATTACACTGGTTGATTTCAGATGTCAACAACCCGATTCTTGTAAGCCTGTAAGCTCTCCTGTTATAAGATCATTTCCTGTAGCTGATTAGAGATTAAATTCTCACTTCTGTCAAATCTCCCTGCAGTTAGCTTGGAGGGGTGAAGAGAAGACATGGTATCTCACTTGAGTCTGCGTTTCAGCTTCATTGCTTTTTCTTGAGGATGCAGGATTTGGAATCTAAAAGCTACAAATTTTCCTATGGAAAAAGAGGGATGAATAAAAAATTCAAAGACACAACTTTAAAAATAAATAAATAAATAAATATAAAATAGTATGACCCATGACTAAAGGTGTCATTACCCTGTAATTAAATGGAATTTTAATTAACTTTATTTGAAATGACAATATAACCATATTCAGATGCAAATATTTAAACACTTAAACGTAGGTACATATAGGGGGTAAAAAGTCCCCCCCCCCCCCCCCCCCACACACACACACAGACAATCCCCAAAAACAACTTTTAATACATTGAAGTAGTGCGTGAGTAATTTTAAGTACTGCCTTTTCCTGGTAATTTAGCAGAAAAACAAACACCATTTTCCCATCTGACTTAGTACGACGCCGTACTCAGGGTGCGGGTTGCTTTGCTTAACTTACCGAAAAGGAGACACGCAAGTAAACAAGGACAACTGAATAATAGAAAATCCATCACTGACATAATCACATTGATCTATATAACGAATATTAAGTAACAATGTAAAAAAAAATGACGCTGTGAAAAAGTCAAGTCACACCAAAATATTGTTTTTCTTTAAAATGACCAGAAATGACGCAGCACTGAAAATGACCTATAGGGTAAAATAATTTCTTTGTTTCCTGGTGTTTATTATATTTGTATGTAAATATAATTTATTTTCAAAATAAAATAGGCCGTATTATAAAGTGAGGTGGAGAGTAATGGATGGCGCTCGCAGGTGCAGCCTGCCTCGAGGTCGCGCACGGCAGCGCGCTCCGGCTCTGCACCGTACCTCCCACTTCCCCAGCTTGTTTAAGTGCTCGCCTCCTTTACTTCAATGAGCAATATTGTTGAAAAGTCAGTGCGCCGCTGAACGCCAGCGGACCACAGTCTTCAAGCACAGCCTGCGCGCTGCAGTGCCATGAGACACCTTCTGGTCTGAACTCCGTGCACACGCCGACCACGCTGCGCTGCAAGAGGAGGTTTCTGAACTTTTCTTGGAGGGTTTTGCATTTGATAGGAACAAAGTGGATAAAACGTCCGGGTAGAAGCTGCTCCAGCGTATTCCTGCGGACTTTGGGTTTCTTTGCCAAGGTAAGCCTTTTTGATAGCCACACTGAAAGTTGTGTGCACAGTGAACTGTGTTGTGGTTCCTTTAATTCTTTGGATTGAAGCGATTTGTATTAAAGAAAATCTGCTCATGCGTTTGGGTGCTGTGATATCGATTAGATGTGCAGAGTTAATCCGTTCTTCTGCAAACTTGGACGCTCCGAAGCACACTCGTAATTAATCCGGCATCGGCTCCTTCTAGTACCTTTTACTCAGCCAGCTCCGGACGTGAAAGCTTCCTTTGTGGTTGTGATTTTGTCAGCATATCCTCGCATTCCTCTCCGCATATACGGGTCAGTATCTCGGGTCAGGATCTGTTGGACAGACGCGCTCAGAGGAGACGCACTTAACAGAAGAGACGCTGAGAGGACCGTTTCCTACAGAGATACATGGAAAACAGGATTAGCTCTTATCTTGGTCGTTGCTTCAGACCGTGTTGGAGTCGCATGTATCGGATTAGAACTCGTTATCTGCCCCTTCACCGTTTCTGTCTCTCCCACCTCTGGCTGCTTGAGACTTTAATCTCCGCAATTAGCTGTTGATTCCCCAGAGACAAATCAAGGTATCACCTCTGGAACATACCGCCAGTCAGTTCAGAGTGATGATTTCATTTTGTTTTCTTTGTGATGTTATCCTGTCAAGCCTGGATATATATATATATATATATATATATATATATATATATATATGCACATTTTATTTAGTGGCTGTTTTAAAGAGTTTGCCTTCACTTATATTTTAAATATAAAAGTATGATGATGATCAAAAACACAGATTCCAACTCAAGTTTAAGGACTATTTTATTTTTTTGCGCTTGTCTTTGGTTGATGTTTCTGTAAACTGAACACTTAAAAAAAACTTTTGATATCAATGAAAAACTTTGTAAGTTGAACAAGGTGCTGTCATTTTTGGGATCATGTGGTGTGGATTTCTCACTTTCCCCCCTGACATTTTATAGAATAAGCAACAGAACACAAATGCATAAACCTCTGAACTTGATAATAGAAGGCAAGGAGTCAAAGATTCCTCTAGGGGTTTTGGAAAGCTGTGCTGGGCATTTTACTGTTTTCCAGTCATCCACTTCAGGGTAGCCTGTCATAGGACAAGAGGCAGGGTACAAAGGTTTTTTTCTAACTTTTGAAAAATAAACAGTTATTCTAAACAATATTTATATCTTATCCATCCTTATCCTTCTATCTTTTCGATTCATCCATCCAAAAGAGCACTTTTAGTCATCAATATTCATGTCTAAACTCTCTGATACTGCAGTGGTAATATGTAGAAGGAATGCCTGCAATGCATGGCTGACTTGTTGATCTAATAAATCTAGACAGCTATATGCTGAATCTGACCTCCCGTCTTCTCCTTATATTGCAATTCGCTGCCTTCACTGTCTGCTCCGTGATGAGTTTGGGGTAGTATAACAAACCCAGCGTGGAGTATGACTATGGGAAAAGCAAAGAAAGGTGGAGACAGATGGGATGGACAGAAGTGAATACAGGAGAGTAAAGCAAACATTCCTGACGCGGTGTCTCAGCAATTTAATTAAGGTTTCTGGTGAGATGCTGCAGCGAGCACCTCGAGGTGAAGGCTTAACCTCAACTCTCCTCATCTCAAGCTTGGACTAATCCCAGGGGTCAGCTAATAAGTGTTCAGGTCGAGCCACCATGACAACTAAATAGGGGGGAACATGAAGGAAAGTTCCTCCATCAGGGAGTTAATAAGCTCATGAATGAAGTAAAGAGGTACAAGGTGAAGAGGGTTGGTTGGATGGATGTGTGTGTGAGATTTCACTTGTTATCAGCCACACCAGCTAACACCCCCCCCCCCCCCCCCTCTTAGTGGAGTTTAAATGAGCCCTGTGGTCCTCAGATGTTTCACAGCTAAAAGTAACCATTTATACAGAAGACATTACATTTATTTGCATTTCCACGAGTCTTCCTCTAAGCTCAACATTATTGACTTCTTTCCTAGCCTTAACATCTTGACTCTTTACTAAAGGAGTGAACATAGCCTGTGGATCCAAAAAGTGACTGATCCTTTCTTACTAATGGCCAACAGGTGGCGACCCACCAGCCACGTTCTACAGTAGTGAGCCCACTTCTCCCTTTTTTTCTGACCTCAGTAAACCCGTTCTTAACGAGTTCATGGTTTCAGGTGCTAGTTTAAAAATCTTAGTCAATGCAGTCTGATGTTCATTTTGTAAATTATGATTTTGAGCGATAGAGCAGGGTTATGCCTTAGGGTGTGGCTGTCTTGTGATTTTGACTGGCAGTTCGTTACTGTCCCACTCCTGATCGTCTGCTTTCAAAAATCCAAGATGACAACACCCAAAACGCCAGGCCCACAAAATGATGGGTGAAGTCATAGTCGGTACATTCATTTTTATATATTCTAGGTATATAACACTAGGTAGACTTTCCATAATGTGACTTTGCAAATGCATTCACATCCACATAAGTTGAATAACACCTAGCTCTTACACACAAACACACACACACCCCTCCTTTGAGGTTAGAATTTGGTCACTGTACCAAACTTGAGTAGGCTTTTTATTGGTAAACAACATTAGTGACACAAAAAGCGGTACTTATTTTCTAGCCCTTGTAATGAAGTGAACTTCCCTCCAACACCGTGCTATTTATATTTCCGTAGATTTGTAAGCCTCGATGAGCTGGCGGCACTGTTTTTCTTGGCTTTCCTGAATGAAAAGTTTCTCCCTCCCTACTTCATCCTGACACTTTTACCATCCTGTCATTCCTTTCTTGTTTTCTCTGCGTCCGCTGCGTTTTACATGTGCAGATGTGACATTTTTACATTGCAGAGAGACTCCCGTCAAGCCTCACCCTCCTGCTCCCTTGTTCTGGTTTCTTCTTCTCTGTTATCCAGCTTTGTTTTTTTCTGTAAGACTAATGCTTTTTTGTGGCTTTCTCTTTTATGTGGAACAGAAAGTCCCAATTAATCCAAGGTAAATTGTGATAACCACCCTCCCTGTATCATAATCAGTAACAGAATTTGTTTACATTCAGTGACACTTTTTTAAGTTTTGGAGCGTTTTCACACCTTTTTTTACACTCTGTTCTAAATCAATTGACGAGTTTGTAAACTTGTATGTTTTTCCAACAGAGAAAACTCCAAGTGAACTGAAATGCGTCACTACAAAACCATGTGAGGAGGTTTGAGAAACCAGGAAGTAGTGTGAGGTCAGTGCATCGAAGCTGAAAAAATAATGGAAATATTAATAGCACAGTGTTGGAGGAAACTTTACCTTATTACAGGCACCAGACAGTACATACTCTCAATTATATTAATTATACTATATTGCCTATAAAAACTTTAGTCAGCTATTGACCAAATTCAGGCCTGAAGGTCAGATTGTGTCTGAGGTGGGAGCATCAAAGTCAGTATAGGAAGAAAGTGCTGTAGCCTGAACTAGTGGATAATTTTTACTCTTGACATTTGTATTTATCTGGGTGACTTTAATCATTTTACTTCTGGTTGTTACAGTTTGTGTACTTTGCATATCTGCGGTACTGCTGCATCCCAGAATGCACAGCGTTTAGCTCAAATTTGCAGCGTGCACATGGTGTTTGGCTTGGCGCGAGCTCACATTCAGATCATATTCTCAACATAAACGAACCACTCTGGAGTTCGCCTGATACTGGACTGAGACCACCTCCTATCAGGGGTGGTCATTTTGGTCCACACCCAAGTGCCATTACCATGTTCACATCTGCACAAGTGAACCGCACCAAGGGTGGAAATGAAACAGAGTTCGAGTTTAACTGACTCAACAGCGAATGTGCGAAAACACCCTCAGTCTGTTTAGAACTCCAAAAAGCTTTCAACAGAAGCCTTGCAATGGAAAAAATTAATGTAAGAGACCTCATTTGAAACTGACTTTCATCTGCTACCTTGTTTATTTAGTGCTGTTCTGGTGTTTAGCCTTAAATTTGTTTCAGTATACACTAATAACATAGAAATACGTGTCTGAATCTCAAATAAAGTCCAATACTGAGTTTATGTGTGTTTAATTTGTTGTTCATAGTTGTAAGAAATTTTAAAGCATATCTCCTCTCTCGGAAAAATCCATTCCTGGAATCGTTACATTTTCTACAAAAAAACATATCAGTTGAACAGTTGAATATTTACATAGATATGTCTTCACATTGTATCTTTAAACCAAACGCTTTATCAGTATCATCAGCTGTTATTCTGCTGTTATTCAGTTGCAACTGTCATTTCCATCACATTGGTATTTGAGCACAAAGTGTAAAGATAGAGGGAAGAATTCGCTCTTGCTGTTGTTGCAGATGTGCGGTGGGTTGAGCTGCTTGTCAGCTCAATTGAGAACATTTAAGGAAGTGAGGGCTACGCTGATGGAGCAGACGTCCAACATCAAGCCTCCGACTGCTAATAAATCATTCTGCCGAGTTGGGTCATTACGCTGCTCTGGATTTGCTCCCTTTTGTTATTTTAGCAGTTGATGAATGCATTTCTTTCTAACTTAACTAGTGTGATAAATTTAAACAATTTAAGTGTCAGAAAGAGGAACTTGTATCATGTTATTATCTCAATGACCGAAGTATCCTAATTTCCACAGTCACAAAAAACATCTTTGAATTGTTTTGTGCAAAACCTTTAAGACAGCAAATTTGCAACGTCATGAAACACACAACCACTTAAAAAATACGCTTATACTCAATTTACTTAAAAAAAACCCCCAAAAAATCGAGACAAAGATTGTTTCAGTTACTGGAAGTGGATGCCTCTTTTTTTCTTGCAGCCTGTTATGCATCTAATTTTTGCCTAAATCCACTAAAACATTCATTTGAATGACAGGATTTGGGCTATATTGCTAAATTTGGTCTCTGTTTTCAGCAACATTAAAAAAAAAGGCTCACGTTACATCTTTACAAGCCTCCTTGACAGCCGAGGAATTCAAGACTCAAACAACACATAACAACGTGAGGCTTAACACGCTCACCAGAGGGGAACCTCCTTGAGTTTAAACCCTGCCTACTCCCCTTCCACCACCAAGGATGGTTTAGGAGTTGTTACTCCTTTTACTAACCCGTGAAGCATGCCCCCCCCCCGAACACCCACCCTCACAGTGTGTTGTATAAACACTGGCGGCTCAATAGTCAATAGGAAGGTAAAGAGCGTGACACATGCATGCTCCTTGTAACATTCCTGCGTGGTACCAGGAGACACCAGGAGATGTAAGATGCCTCCAGTAGAACAACTGTGTTGCTTTATGCAGAATGCAGGACAGTCAACCTTCTGATGACTTGAAAATACCTATTTTTCCACTCGGTCATAGCACTTAATGTGTGACGAGTTTAAGAACAAAATCTTAGTATTCAACAAAAGTTCCCCTTGGGGTTGAGACCTTAATAAAACTGCAAAATCAGCTTCTAAAAATGACAATGACCATTAAGCAAGTACGCATTTTCCTTGCCAATTGAGAGCTGAGAGAATCAGTCTCTGTTCCATATAAAGAAAGCTTTCAAATTCAGACTTGCTCCTTAATCTGCCTTTAAGATAACACTTCACCACCCTGTCCTTCAGCGGGAGATATACCTGAGGGCAAGTGTGTATCTATGTATATGTGTGTGTGTGTGTGTCTTTGGATGGGGGTAGTGTAGTAGATTAGAGAAAGCCCAGCTTCCAGCCCCCTCTTTCTGAGCCCCTTTCCATCTTTTTTTTTCCTCCTGGGGGCACATAGTCTTGCTTTGCACGCATACACACCCTTTCATTCCCATTCACAGCACAAGTCAACACACACACAAACACACATGGCCTGGGGACTGCAGGGCCTCACAAAGCATTTCAAAGATCAGAGGTCTGGACCTGTGATATTTTCAACAAGTCAGACAGACAACAGGTGAGGACAGAGGCCGTTTGACAAACCGGCATTGTTGCTCAATACAGCCGCGTGCACTAAAGTTGACGTGTGTGCCTAACTAGTTGTACGCATCAGGACTTTTGAAAGATCGCTGAGCCATTGTTAGGTGAGGTGTTACTTTAGGGGACCTCTATAAGTCTGCATAGAGGTGCATGTGTAGTATCGTGTTTACTCTCAGACAGGTAAGACCTGATTTTGTCTGTTTTCAAATCTCCGTTTGCCTATTTGCACAATTCATGAGTGAGGTTTTTTTTTAAATAGAGAATATAATGCACATTAACATAAACAGTTATTCGGTTACATTAAACACCCTCTAAATTTCAGCTCTGTGAGACTGCACAGAGCTGACTACAGATGATTAAGTAGCTTGTAGAAGCACCTTTAGCAGCAATACCTCGACTTGCTGTTGCCTTTCCTGCTCTACATTGTCTTATAAAACAACAGAATTCTGCAAACTACAGAAACTTTTGCTTTTAGACGTATAGTGAGAAATAATGAGAGGATGTGAGGTAAATCTTCTATTATATGTTTCCTAAAATGTTAATGCTGGTCTGTCACAATATTACGCTGCTCAATGCTTGCCTTAGAAGTCAGATATCGGTGCTGGGAGTGACATCACTCCTGTGTTGAGCGCATTTTAGTAGTCAACTTGGAAAAGCAAGGAAAAACAGGACCTGTTTAGCCCCTTAGGAAGGTACAGGCATCCATGCATCACTAGCAATGCAATGTAATGGTTATTATTTTGGCTTAAAAGCACAGCTGCAGCACATTGAAAGGCAGATCCTGGTCAATGCCCTGATATCACTTATTTAGCCAATCACAAATACACAACAGTGACTTTAAAGATTGCAAGTTGTACAGTTTTACTAATGTTAACATGCATTACGTGCGTTGGTCGTGCGGGTGTTGGTGTAAGGCTGGAAGTCTGACCTGAGGGGACGTTCCAGTTGAAAATTCTATCTTGGACCTTAGACATTTCGACTTCAAATGGAGTGCACCAATGGCTCTCAAAGCATGCATTATCTTGGTAGCATTCTGCAGTCTTCTTTGGTGTTGTGTTGTCAGGATTGCACATTTAACTCAGTGAAGAGTTACTGAAAGCTTGCTATGGCAGAATGAAGTCAAGAGTATTCTTAGGACCGATTGCTAGCAAGTTTAGTACCTAATTTCTAGAGCTGGGCTCAGGCCATTGTTTTTCGGTAGGAATCTGGTTTTAAATTTTGTATTTTTAAATTACTAACTTGGAGACTGATATCTTAACTCTAAATAAGACCTTAGACTTTCCCTGTGATAGCAACAGAACAGTCAGTTGGTACATGAGAGTACTGGAAGGATAATCTCTAGGCGGTTGATCAGGCTTTGGTGTAAGTTAAGGGAGTACCAACAAAAAACCCACAAACCAACTAATTAATGGTTGTTAGTTTCAGGATTCCTCTTTTTAAAATGCTAGGTGAAACTAAACTGGGTATTCCAGCTTCCTCCCACAAACGGAAGAAAAACATAGTCTTTGGTTAACTGGACGTTGGTGTGAATGTGAGTAAAAATGGTTGCTGATGGACTGGGGTGGGCTGGATAGTCCAGGTTGTACCCTGCCTCTAGTCATATGTCAGCTGGGATGGCCTCCAATAGATAGACGGAGTGTAACAGTGACTAATGAATGAAGAGGCATAATTGATCCCTTTGGGGGTAAAAGGAGTTGTGCAACAGTGAAAAGATATCAACAAAAGTTACTGTAAAGTCGGCTGAATCACATCCATGACTGCAGGTGTGATGCTACACTTGTTACCCAAGAAATTCAACAGTCAGACACTTAGTGTCTGTGAATAACATAAATCACTGCTTCGCTGTTCAATAACAGCCTCGGGTGGATTAGTAGCAACTTTATGGGCTCTTTGTATGAATGTTGAGTCTTGCCAGTTATGTTGTAACTGGCAAGTTACCATAACTGGCAAGACTACTGTTATCAATTAACAGAAATTCTTTCATGTAAGAGGATAAATGTCATGCACATGTCAATCCACAATGATGATGTGTAAAGAAAAAAGCTTTTAGACAGTGCTAATCAGTACAGAAGTGCATGCTAGTGCTCATTCATATCTTGCATAGAACTTTTGTTGCCTCTCTCACATACATACTGATAGAAACACACAGGCACGCACAGTCACAGGTCTTCCTTGGGGGCCTCGCTGCAGCTGGCAGGGGATTAAGGGGTCAGGAGTTAAAGGGGGACTCAGTCAACCAGAAGACTGGGACAAGAAACTGACCAAGCAGAAGAAGGACAGGCAAAAAAAAAAGAAAGAAAAAAAAAGTGTTGAGTCTGAGTCAAAATTGCAATAGAGGTGATCCAAATAGGAAGAAACTCACTCGACTGGTTTCCGTTTCGCCAGGAGCCTGTGGTGATACTTGGAACACCAAAGCAAGACAAAAGAGTTTGAAGAGGCTTGTGCAACTGTTACTTGCTTGCTTATTAGTATGAGAGCAGGTTAGGGTCACGATGTTCCAAGGTGTGCGGCATTCTGAAAGGTGAAACTGACTGCAGTTAAGTCTGGAATATAAAACCTAGAAATTATTATATAAAGGAAAAGATAAGTAAGCTTTTCACAAGATGATAATATATCTTTCAGATTTTTCTGGCTTCACTGCTTTACAATGCCCAATGCATCTTGGGGTTTTGAACGAAAAAAAGATCAAAGTATTTACATATGTAAATGTTTATGTCTCACACTGCAGTGACAAAAAAAATCAAAGGCCAAAGCGTGTTTTATCGACTCAGCACTGTGTTTGCTGTAAAACGGAAATTCGGATTTTAAATTGAGCAGAAAGCTGAGAAGAATTACGCCAAGTAATTATTGTTCATGAGAAACGTCTGTGCACGTCACCACTTTAAAGCTGTTCTTTTTATCTGTAACATGGATAAGATCATGAGGAGGATTATTTCCTGGTCAAGAATGACTCAGCTTTGCTTTTATTTTCAAGACAAACAATGTTTACCTGGGTACAACAACATTTTGGGTAAAAAGTGGCAATCACATTTTATTTAAACTCCCCCGGTGTCTGACAGCAGCTGTGTGTCTGAGTTACTGTAGTCTAACATGCATCTGACCTGGCACTTTACACACATTGCCGTCTCGCTAAATCCTGCATAGCAGAATGTGGCTGTGGGCGAGCCTGTGGTATTTTTAATTTGGACATCTTGTTCACAGATGAATTCCACTTCAAAGAGCGCAGAGGTGGATCAAGAGTTAGCTTTTAGCAGCTTAAACAACAATGGCAAGCAGAGGGGTTCATAGTGGAAATGTAGCCTGTGTATTCAAGTGTATTCATATCGATGCCAAACACGGATGGTATAAGATATGAAAATTCAACTTTGAAGTTTAGAGTGTATGCTTAAGATGGGACTCTTTTGATAATTTTATCCCCTAAAATTAAAATTATCCACACTTTTTGCTGCTTTGGGGTCTGTTAGTGAATTGTTAGCAGCAAATTAGCAGCTGTTCCATCAATTATTCCGTGGAATTGGAGATGGGTTGCAAAGCAGCCTGCAGATGTGCCGCAACTGTAGGCAGGATTAGCCTTTAGTCTTTGCATCCAAATGGATTGCATTAAGTATCAGCTGAGCCATGAGTAAAGGTGAGCTGATCTGTTGGGACTGCTGCAACTAATGCTGTGCTTGATTTTGAGACAGCAAATAACGACACGTTTTATTAATCTTTAGGATGCACTAACTAAAATTTGCTCTCAGATACGTGGCAGACTCTGTTTTAAGTTTGTAGATAGGAGCCAGTGTTGATTTACTAGTGTCCGTCAAATGTGCTCTACATTAGCTGTGACTGCTGGATAAGACACTCCATAAACATAGACAGACCAATGCAAAGTCCAAAACAAGCAGTCAGCAGGTCAGGCAACTGCAGAAACCTTATTCCATACCACGGATGAGGCCAAGACACACCAGACTCCCTTCCCCAGAACAGATGGGATATATTAGACAGACTGAGGTTGCAAGGATTGATGGAGCAGTTTCACAGGCTCAATTGCAGCAGTTTGGTCTTAATATATCTGTGCTGAGTCTTGATTGGGTTGCTGTTCAGTTCACAGACTTCTGGCGTTCACTAAACCCCCTCCTTAGTTAAATTTGATGGCTGCCATTATTCAAAGGGATAGAAAAAGTGTGCATATGGTGGGGTTCAGGATGGGATGTGTCCTGCTAAACCCAGAGTTTGCCAGTAAATGAAGGTGATAGATAACCTCACGCACCATTAACGTTAGCTGTTGTTCTTTAGTCTTCATATATGGTACTCTGCAAAAGTCTTGGTCCACCCCTTTATTTCTTTATATTTTGTGTCCAAGGAGCCAGACGTAATTGCTTTTTAATCATGGTCTTGAGCAATAGTTCTCCAGGTTTTCTGAAGGCCTTTCTTTTCACTCATTTTCAGTCGAGTCCTTGAAAACGAATATTTTCAGAGGAATGTTTTTTTTGTTTGTTAAGGCACTCAACACTGACCTATGAATCATTCAAACTTAAAAAAGGCGCCTGTCTCAAGGAATAAGCTAGTATTTTGTCATAAATTAGATTTTTAGGCACCTTGTTACTTGTACCCTGTTGCACAAACACAGTTTGTCCCCATTTATTTGTCAAATTGTGAACATAACACAGTTTGACAAATATAAATTGTTCCAAAGATTAGGAGCCACCACTGAAAAGACTGTCGCCTTTTTCTGTAGAACATTTCCTGAAAAACTTCCAAGCTTACTGGAATTGTACAAACTGTGTTTTTTACAACTCTACAAAAAAACGTTTTTAAGGCCAAAGACTAAATCCCTGCACCCATTTTCCAAGCAAAATATTAAAAAATGAGGAATAAGAAAGAGCAAAAGATCTTTAGGTGTTCTTTGTTCCTTCATTATTCTGCTTCAGTGAGTTTAGTTGTGAGAAAACACTAAGAAACTAAAGCTTAATCTATAAGGGTTGCTAAACGTTGCTAGATTTTTCAAAATAATTTGCACATTCTTGATGTTGTAACATAAATTGTTCTCATTAAAACAGTCGACTTTCGCCATTTTTTTTTAATGCAGGGATCTTTAAAGAGGCCTCAGAAGTTGCCAGATCTAGAGGGAACGTCACTATGTTTGCAACACTATAAAGAGCTGCCAGTTCTAATTTAGAAGTTGTTAAACTGAGATTAAACTGATTGTAGCATGGAGTGATTTCATGTTTTTCAAACTGAGCTTTTACCCCCTCTAACCAGTAAGAAGATCAGAGACAAACCAAATAAACTTACTACAGATTTTCTTTGCATGCCTTGCATGTAAAATGACTTGTAGATAGAAATCTAAGAGTTCATACAGGATCCAAAGGACTTTAAACTCCGTGTAGTCTGTCAGCTGGAGATAGCAACACAGGACAGCTGAATAAGCAGACACCAGAGCACATTAAAGTAAAAAGTGCACATTGACTCAGCCTTGTTCCTCTAGTTGAAACAAACAATTTTTTTTATAAATGGAAGCTTTACATGTTGTATTTTAGGAACTTTTGTCTTGTCTTGTTGTCGTACTTTCTACAAACTGATGCTTTCCTAACTAAAATAGTGTTATTTTAAATAACCTGAGCATTAGAGTACTACGCTTGATTGCTGTCACTGGCCTCTTTCAGCTTCTGTGAAACAGAGATGTGAAGCAGATACCATCAGCTGCTTTGCAAAAGTTAACACTCTGCAAATTAACTGTTATAGGTACCTACAATATATATCAAGTCTAGCTATTAAATGGAGCTGGCATACATAAAAAGCCAGCCTTATTTATCCCATCAGTGCAAAATCAAAGGAGGTTACTTGTGGCTTCAGTGGGAGTCTGTGTGTATGTGTTGCAATTGTGCATTCACACTCCATCCATCTACATAAACACGACACCATTTTTTCTTCCTGTTCCTTTTCCAAACATCCCTCCGAGCCTCGAGGCTTTTCTGAGTCGTGTGTCAACGCCTGGCCTGCAGTGAAGCGTGTCAGCACTGCTCCTTCACATTTGTCTTCCCAGGAGTCTGATTCCAGCACGCTGTGCATTTTACTGCAGACATGCAGAATGGCATGTCTGTTATTTAAAACAAAAAAGAAGCACTGGATTTGTCGCAGATAGGGCAGCATATGTGGAATTTAAATGTAATAAAAGTTTTCATGTCTTGTTCACCATTCTCCAGCAGCTACAGTGTTCTTTGCTATTGCACAGCAGTGTGACATGTGACTCTCCAGCATTCATATTTTTAGCTTCAACTAATGACTTTGTAGCATTTTCCACTTTTTTGCTTTCATGGATCTTTTTGTGTAACTGCTGTTAAATCAACATGCTGTCATTCTGCACCACAAGTTAAATTAAACCAGTTTGATTTGATTCTGTAGCACACTCCTTAAAAACAGTTTGTTACAAAAACAGTTTGTTACAAAAACATACGGCTACTGCTATTAACAGTACAGTACAGCCAAAAGAGGTGATGATAATCAGCCAGTCACAATTTTTGTAATGTCTAATAAGCTTCCTTTTCCACACACCAGTGGCTGTAGCAATTACCTGTTGATACGCTGAGTGAAGTGCTAAAACTATGTAGTTTTGTCTGACTGCTTCACAGCTACAGCTGCTCAGTGGCATGGGTATTAGAAGTCGTTCCTCCAAGCTAAATTCTTTATTGACTCTCTTATTGTTTGAAAATCAATTTTCTTGGACTCTGTTTGACATCAAGTGACATAGTGTCAGGATCAGCTGGTCGATGGTTAGGTCAGTCTGCTCTCATCCGATCTATTTTCACTGGACAGACAACCATGAGCATTACTTTATAAGGGAGAACATAAAAAGCCTGTCAGATTAATAATTTTTGGCAGCGGGAGGAACAAACAACCTTTGAAACCACCCTTTACTTTGAGTTCTGTGGAAGTGCCAAAACCTGTTAGCACCTGCAAACTTTATGTTTGTGTTTACTGAACTTTTGCTGATTGTCACCAATCTAAGTAACACCTTGTTAAAAACGAATGGGCCAAATGTGAGGTTAAACTTTGCAAACATTTGCATATTAAAATGACGTTAACGCCATAACTGCATTAACGCGGCAAATCTCCGTTAGCGAGTTAATGCGGATCACCCCGTGCGTGGGGCTGCACGGTGCTAAAGCGTTAACGAGCTAACCGTGCTAACGCTGAAAGCACTATTATATATTCTAAAGCATAAAGGAATAAAGAAAACACTTGGAATGATTACCATTTATTTTAGAAGGGTGTTATATGTAAACAAAGGCATTTCTTTTCCTTTTTCCTCCACATTCCAAAGATATGACATCACAATGTGATTGGTCTGTTGTAATATTGATCCTGGACAAACATTATTATGATGATGAAGAAACAACACCAACACTGAGCGCACTATATATGCTGTAGCAAATTAAGGTAATCTTGATTTAAACACTTACAGTACATCCTCCTCTACTTCAAGCAGTCGATCGGTTAAAGAGACGATACAGCTTTACTCATCACTGAAATCAACATATTTTTGGTTAGCTATAATACTAAAGTCATAGTTTTGCAATGTGGGGCCATCAAAAAAAAAGCATGCTAGCAGCGATAACAGAAATGAATCGGTTGCACACAGAGGCAAATTTCTGATTTAACCTATTCCTTTTTCTGTATAGTTTGCTGTTTAACATCCATCACATTCCTTCTTGAATGAAAACAAACCTAAGAAGTAAGACAGACTGTTAACATGACCTTTGACCTCGTGACACTACATCATTCGTTGGACGACTTAAGTGGTTCGACTCGCAATCTTACACTCTGCGGTGCACCACAGTAAGTTATAGTCACTTTACTGCAGACTGACTGGAAGGCAGTTACCGGTTATTCGAGGTATGTGATGATGAGTTTGATTATCTGTGAGCGCTGATAGTGAGGCAAGCACAAACAGATAGAAAACCTGGTTCCTGCCATTATAAATGGTGTGCTGGGAAGATGAGTAATTTAGAGAGTGTGTTTGTTTGTGTGTATGTTTCATACGCATATATTTCCCGTCTCTCACCGACACAAAGGCTTCTCAGCAAAGTCGCCCTCCCAGGACACATTTTATGTGTCTGTAGCTGCGTTCACACTGTGGAAATGCTGGCAGGGAACAGGTCTGGTCTTGTAAAGCTGATAGAACAGACGGCCTGGTTTAGCTCTGAACAGCACTGCAAAGAGTTAAAAATCTGTTCCTGTGTAAAATGCAGCCTTTGTTTCTGGGTCATGAACCAGTCAAGGTCAGTGGCTTTAACTGAGCCAAACAAACATACACACACGCAGTTCAGTTTGCACTAATTGATTCCCCTTCCAGCAGGGACAAGAATGGGCTTGTGTGTGTGTGTGTGTGTGTGTGTGTGTGTATGTGTGCGTGTGTTTATTTTAAAGCATCTGTCAGGAGGTAAAGTAAATAGATAAGTGACAAAGTAAACACTCATCCCACATCGATGCCAAAATCGTTCTTTAGTGATGCACGTCTACATACAAACATGAACCGCTTGTGCCTCATATTAATGGGTTTTTCAGAAGGTGAAATTTGATCTTTAGATGTGTGACTGTAAACAACAACACTGCTTCTGATTTTTCACCACCCCAGTGAAATTTCCGCACAAATTACAGAGTACATTTTGGTCAAGCGAGAACTCCCATGACAGTTGCGCAAGCGGTGCTCTAGCATCCGAAGCTTGTGGTGAAAATAAGTTCCGGCATGTTCACAGAACAAATTTGGTTCTATGTAATATTTTGAACACTAAAACATAAAGAAATATAACATAATATAAAGAAATGTCTGAATAAATATAGTGTAACATGCTGGAAAAAGAGAAGCTGGTTGCATATCACCTATATGCAGGTAAACGAAAGTATATAGTAAGAACATTTCTTTGCTTTTCTGTAATTATTTCAGCCCTTTTGTATATGTATAAAAGATTATTAACTAGAATATTAGTTGGATAAGCTAACATAATCAGCGTGAGCCAAAAATAAATAAATTCCCAGCGTTTGCACGTTTGCAGAAACCGGGGTCTGACTTAAAGTCAGGTGAAAAAACCTGAATACACGTTTTTAATACACTTTCTCCAGTAAGCTAAAAATGTTGTGGAAATGAGACCTCCAGTTTCTTCTAAATTAGACTGAATAAGTATTACGTTAACATCCTCAAACTAACTTCACATCCTCAAATTTATGAAATGTGAGGCTACAACAAAAAAGAGGTCAAGACAACCCTAAATTAGATAAGTGGTTGAGGAAATCGTTGGATGAATTAATTTTATAACTGCTTATCCAACTAAACTCTTTCTAAGCATACTAGGAGTAACTATTGTTTCTTTTTTCTGAATTGAGCAGTTTTTGTCTTATATTAGGCCTGATTCCAGGACAAAATAACTGGGTTTGCATCAGAAGTTAGTGAGGGCGATTGGCTTACTAGACCTAGCCTTAGAAAAAACGAAAATCAAGTTGTCATTTATTGATGTATATTGAGTTGTCAAAATTCATCAGGGTACAGGTGAGGTTAAATGTAGTTTTCATGGGGGGGAAGATTTAAAGTTATGGACTTGTGCGTACCCCAGCTGAAATAGGCTAAAAGGCAGCTGTACACCCTGGACAGGTCACTAGTTCAATACAATCAAACACAAAAGTGATTATAACCCCTAAAATCAATAATTATCCAAGATAATTTTATTGTTGGGTTCTGGTAACTCAAAGTTAGTTGAGTGCATATGAATGGGATACTCTGTACACATGGTTACAGATGGTTCATGTGGACCAGTAAACGGCCAATTAAGATAAGCTTCAGTTCGAGTTTCTGCTTTCTTAACATTCTGTCTCTGTGTATGTTTGCGGTGATGAACCAAACAAATGAAATTAGTCTGAACCAAACCTGAGCTTGATGTCTCAAAGTGCAGATAAGCTGTGAAGATGCTATCTGTCTTAAACTTGCACAAACCGGAGAACAGGCCTCTACCACCCGACTTTTCCCTCACAGTCATGCCTAACAGGGACCCTGCCAGAGGGCTGAACACACATGAGGGCGCCCTGTTGGCAAACAGGCAAACATCAGTCAGTAACTGGGGTGGAGGTAAGGGAGAAAGATGAAGGAGGAACAGTTACATCACACGTGTGTTTAACATTAAAGACGTAATTTGTCATATAAAATAATGATTGTAGGATGCAATAGAAATGAAGATGGGGCGGGCTTACTTAATTGAGAAAAATGACAGTAAAAATCTCAGAGAACCTTGGCTCTTTTTCAAAAGTCTTCATTGCTGTTGTGACTTCTATCACTGTCTTTGCTGCAGAGATTCTGTTTACAGTGAACAGTGCTTTAAAGTGAGCGACAAGTGACTGCAGGCCAAGAAGTGATAGATCCAAGGAAGGTGAATGAGGAGGCTCACTGCTTCGGGGTGACTCTACAAACATTTCAAAAAGACAATAGCAAGTTACGTGTGCGTTACTTATATCAGACTTGTTTTTATGCACTTACTCTTGCTATAAGGAAAATACCCACAAAAGGAGCATCTGGAGGATTACATACCTCACTGGGACGGTTTAGAAATTTTTTTACAAATAGTAAGAAGAGAAGGTGGGTGAAAGAATAGGCATGCTTGTATGGGTTGTGCCTGTTGCCCTTTGCCTGCTGGCACACCTGTGTGAAGCTGACTCCAGGTGACAGGCTTATTTACAACTGTTGATTGACAAAACAGATTTGGAAGCACTTGAGCGTGAAGACATGCACACAACCTTCGATTTTGTGACTTGTTTGCTGCTCCAATTGTTACATCAGAATACCCAACTGTGCTTGTGGTGCCTCATTGCTGATGTTGAGGCTTCAACTCTGTGGAAAACCCGGTGTCACCAACATTCACCCTGAATGCAGGCATGTGGCCAGTGTACCACAAGTAAACACATCAAGAAGAAACAAAAGCATATCAAGATACACAACCTTTGCTAAGCTTCTAGAAAAGGTTGTGGCTAAGCAACTTTTGGCAGCTCTAGATAAACATGGCATTTACAATAAGTTTCAGTCAGGTTTTCGTCGATTTCACTCCACGGAGACAGCTCTTCTTAGGGTCTCTAGTGAAAGCCTGGTGAATAATGATGCAGGAAAATGCTCTGTTCTACTCATGTTGGACCTAACATCAGCTTTCGACACAGTTGACCACCACATCCTCATTGAAAGGCTGAAAAATCTTTCAGCACTTTGTGATTCCGTCTTGAAAGGTGCTATATAAATAAAAATGTATTTATTTATTTATTTACACAGACATATTCTTCTAGTTAGCAAAATGAATGAAAGTTCAGTTTGTGTTCTGTTAGTGTGGTGTAGAGCTGTTTGATGAGTTAATAGCAGCAAGGCACAATAAATGTGTTTTCTGCCCTAGATTTTCTTATATAGCGCTTTTCTACTTCAACTGAGCAATCAAGGTATTTTTTACTATAAGCCTCATTCACACAGTTACACACACATTCACAGAAGTGAACTCAGTTGTACTCTGACAACTTGGGGTTCAGTGTCTTGCTTTACTTCAAACATGCAGTCTGGAGGAGCTGGGATGTGAATCACTCTGAGCCACAGCTGACCCCAAGTTTGAAGAGTTTACATCCCTGGGGTGAACCGTGAATGTTAAGGGTGATTTGTGACAGGAGTAGTGAAACGGAAGGTTTATAAGTTGATAGTGAGATCTGCTGGAGGAAGTGACACAGATAAAAAGACAGGAGGAGATGGAGGTGACAAAATTGAAAATGTTAAATTTTTCACTGGAAGTGACCAGAGTGGATAGGATTAGAAATTAGTACAGCTCAGGTTGATCAGGTTGGAGATACACTTAGTGAAGCAAGGCTGAAATGGTTTGGACATTTGCAGAGGGATAGTGGATTTACTGGACCAAGGATCTTGAGGATTTAGCTGGCAGAAAAGAAGAAGAAAAGAAGAAGACCACAAAAGAGGTTCATGGAGGAGGGGAGGACATGCTAGGGATCGGGTGGAATGAAGGCAGATTATCTGCTTTGGTGAACCCTAAAGGGAGCAGCAAATAGCTCCATAGCACCTTCTTGTTATGCTGGTGGATCAGACACAAAAACAACATAATTGCTTTTAACTTCACTTGGTAAACACCTTATCACCTTGGTAAACACCTTTCATCACGTTACCTTATAACGTGATGAAAAAAATGACTCTTTAAGGTTTGCCAGAAACCCTGGCACAGAGAGACCAAAATGCAGTTCAGCAATTATCATTGTTGAAAGGTACATCTGGGGCATAACAGATGTGCTTGTTAAAAATTGTGTCCTAGTAAGTCCTGGTAATGGCTAAGATTCTGATTTTAAAAAGTAGATAGCAATGAAGAGTAATAAAGCCAACCAATTCTTAAGAATCATTCAGTCCCTGTAAGATTAGCCAAAGTATCTGCACCTATTTAAAAACAAAGTCCAATCAAATACAAAACGACAACAACACTAACACTGTTCTACTGTCAAGTACTTGTCAGTACAGCTCTGTTTGGATTTACTTCAGGAGGAAATCTAAATCTGTTCAGATATTCTTCTGTATACATTTGCCCATGAATACCTCAAGCTAAGCTTACCTTCTAGTATTCTACTGGGAAGGGGACTGGATTTCCTTACGGAAATGTTCCTTAAACCCACAGATAGGACTCAAGGTCTAACAGGCAGCCGCAGCACACTGCTCTGCATTTTCAGCATAGCAGGAGCATAACTGGAACACTTCCACACCTTAAAACACCACACCAAGGCATTGGTGAAACCGCCAGAGGCCAAAACCATCCACAAAGCTGACTGAGGTTACTTTGTTCAGTGCTTCTATAATGGCTTCTCCTGGTAATTACACATCCTCTGCACGAATCTCATATCTACAAGGCAATAACCAGGTTAATTGTCATTATGTGCTGGCAGACTTAAAGTCATAATACTTTCACTGATAGATTTTTGTTTACAGGATACTGCAACTCACCCATTGTAAGTTACTAGAGGGCAGATACTGGATCCCTACTCTGGCTTTTCAGCTCAAATTGCCATTTATCTGATATTTCAAACCTCATAATATATCTGAAGCTACCCTTACCAGTGTCAGAAAGGTTGTCCTATCATACAATTTAGCTGGTATGTAACTGCTTCTATTAACAGTACAAAAGCAGGTACGTTTAATGAGAGACAGAGGGGAACATAGTAAGAGGAGTCACAGATACGTCTCTAAGTGTGGAGCTGCTACTTTGCCAAAAACAATGGTTCTATTAAGAGTACACAGAAGAACAAGTCAAGGAGTAAATGCAGTTGAAGAGAATGACAAAGAAATATAAATTGTATTTGTACCTAAGCTTTTAATGTAATTTATTTATCGTGGCTTTCATGTGGCTCATTGTGCATGCGATTCTTCTTCATCCTAATATAGATTGTCAGCACATGTGATGCCAAAAACCTCACAGGCAATGACTAACTTTGTGGGAATGTTTCTTTTATAGTTTCGATCATTAAAATGTATTATTTCACATTAAAGGACTGCACGAGACTCAATACTTCAACAGATTGCTGCACTGTGCCAGCTCACAGCTGCTGTGCAAAGTAAAAAATCCTAGCTACAGTACAAGACTACTCCATATGGAGAATGAGAGGCTCATCGGAGACAGCTGATTATCTTTCTCTGTTATTTTTTCACACAGAAGACTTTTTAATTAATTATATTTGTAGAGGAAAACTACTACTAAAGTACTACTCCCATGAGTAAAAATCAAATCAATGGGAAAACAATACAATATATAAACATTTCCTTTGCGTTTTGTAATTTTTGGATTGTCATTTATAGTTTTTGGATGATTTGTATTTACAGTCATTGCATTGGTAATCTCAGACCATAAAGCCCTGATTATATATTCATTTAATCTCACCCAATGGTATATATTAATCTAATCTTCTGTTAATTTTTTTTACTATACTGATACTTGGGTTATGAGAATAGGTGATGCAACATAAATCCAGCTTGTTGACACTCTATCCAGATAAGACTGATGCAACTCTCCGTTATATGTTCCTAAGGCAAGAAAGAAAAGACGTCACGTCAGGCTCAGATTAACAAACTAATCCTAGAAGTCATCATAACTTTTGAGGTCATGGTAAAATAAAGAGACTTGCTCAACCACAAAATCCTTTACACAACTGAACTTTCATGCAGCACGCCCATCAGAATAACATTTCTATTTACTTTGTGTGTGTTAAGCCTTAATCTGTTTTATTTATAATATCCTTACACATGTTTGTCCATGTGCTTTCACATTCCTGTGCAACCCCAGTACAGTACAGATACAGTGCATGGCTATAATTGATCTTCTTACAAAACAGTTGTGGGGTAAGAGTTTTAGAAAGAAAGACCTTGTTAAACTGATTTTACTGGTAAGCTTTTCAAGCATGAGGTAACACGATATTCCTCTTTGGAAGATTTGGCACCACTAAATCAAGACTCCTTTATTTTCTAAAAGAAAATGAAGTAACCTCCCTGCAGAACAACTTTTTAACACAAATTTATGATCGCCACTTTACTTCTTTGTGCCCTCACCACCGATGTTTTTTCTTTCACATCTGCCAGTCTCTCCATCATCCAATTTAGTGTCAGGAGAAAAACAAATGTGAATAATTTGCTACCAAAAGCATTTGTGTTCTACATAATTTATCTAAATGACTGCTCAATTATTTGCACTTTTACACAGCCGTTGTAGTTGGTTCTTTTTTTTTTTTTTAGCAGTTTCTGTTTACCAATCCTCATAATGCTGGTACACAGCAAAATCTCCAGTGTTAAATTAACACTGGAGATTTTGCTGTGTATGAAGTGTAATTAATACCAGTGTTTTAGGTAGCCTTCACCACCTAGCTGTCCTACTTTCTTTGACATGTAAGTACTTAAACTGGATAGGAATAAAGAGTAAAGACAATAATTATTCAATAATTAAACAACAATGTTCTAAATTTATTCTGCCCTTTTGCATTGGTCATTTATCTGGATATTCTAGCCAAGAGGGAAACGCAGCACAGCCTTTGGTAGCAGTAAGAACAATGCAAATTTCCATAATTTGCATATTAGCTTTCAACACGAGCAATCTTTAACCTTCAACATACTATAAAATTTGCCATTATAAAGTTTCACAACTCCACAAATAATAAGATCAAATACAAAAGTTGTTTGACATTTGGATGATCTCCCCTTCATGGTTGTTTCCTTGTGCGTCTCTGGAATATTTCTAGTGCAGTTGCTATTTGTAAAGTTTCTGATATGACTATCATCTCAAGGGTCATCATGATAATCATTGATAAGAGCAGCATCTACCTCTACAATCTAGTGACCGAATGATAGTTTTCAGTGGGAGAAATGGCAGTGCAAACCCCCTAAGGTCATGCGTCAGATAACAAGCTTTCTGCAAAGAGTGTTGTTTCCATTGTTGATCTTCTTATGATCCTATTCTTGACAACTAACAGTGGTATACTTCTCTTTTGTACAATACAGTACAGCCAGCCATAGCAAGGGGGAGAAAGAGGGCAAGAGAGAGAGAGAGAGCATATGTTCTTTTTGAGGTAAATTATAATTCATAGCAAGTACCAATTTGAGGTTTATTTTTCATTAATTTCATTGCTGACATTTGGGAAAATAGTGACATCAGTCCAATAAAGTTTGATGGACCAGAAGTCATAGCAACAAACCAAAAGCAGAGCAGAATGTTTTGTACAAGCCTGCTCAGGTTTCTTGAGGTTGTTGTTATGACTTTTTTAAGCCATGTAACTGTTCTGCGGATTTTCAAAATAAGGTTCAACTTATAATAATGCTGCGGAATTTCTTTCTTATGTCGTCAAGTCACCATAGTTGTGCTTCTATAGGACCAAGACTCCTTGCACCTTGCTTTGAGAGAATACACAACACAATCATGTTTGGGTTTTGCCATGCACTTTAAGTTTAGATGAGTGAGTCTTTGTATACAGCAAATTGTGGATGAACTGTGGCAGGCGTCAACGAACCAGCTATTTAAACATCTTGCCTCTCACACTCGTTCTCTGCAATTCCCCATCTCCATTTATTCTTGCTGCCCACTTCTTATCACAGGGGAGGAGTAAAGTTTATGTGGGCCTTTCATTCTGTCTCACAGTGAGAGATGGCTGCAGTGTATTGTGGGTAACAAAATCCAGCTGTGTTGTAGACTCTGTGTTTGTGTGTGTCTCCTGGCGTGAACATGTGCAAGAATGTGTGCGTGCCTGTGTGAATACATTCAGAGGCCTGTGAGTTGCTGTTCTGCAGGTCGGGTGTGTGCCGAACTGTTTAATTTTCATCTTCTGATGAGCACGTTCCCCTTTCAACACACAGCCTCCATGGCTAAGGATATGCTGTGTGCCATTAAGTCCTACTGTGACAACAAAAAGCAGTGACATTTAATTATACACGTACGAAAGAATAAAGAGAACTGGTTTTGCAACAAGTTCTGTGACTGCAGCGTAATGCAGGATTACTTGCGTGCACTGTGTATGTCCATTTTTTTGGAGTGCTGTGCTTGGCAGATTCTTGGCTTTATGATGTTGGCACCCGGTTAATATCAGACAGCAGAAGAAACAGAGGAACTTAAAGTGCTTATGTTGAGATTGAGCTTTAAGCTTTCCTTATTTCCCCTCCTACTTATCCTGTCATTCCTTTGAAATTTCAAAATAGATGAGGTGTTTGTGAAGCAGAAAGTTAAGAATAAATGTGCTTTCCTGTAAGCTCTTTGAAAATATTATGTTTAAGGCATTTCATTTGGCCTGCCACAGTGGTGTTTAACACTTATCTAAAAGCCTTGCCAACTTATTTTCCTTTTACTTGACTGAAATTAACAATGGTCAAGATTAAACAAAGATGTAGAAAGTAAAGCATACACAAGTTTTAATAATTTACATTGCTGCTGTCTGACATCAGGTAAGTTTTATAAGTCTTGGAAAAATATTTCTGGTCAAAAAGGTCAAAAGACATAATGAGACAAGGTTTTGATAGATGACTGAAAATTATTTACACCAACTGATATTGATAATGGATTGGATTTATATAGCGCTTTTCAAGGCACCCAAAGCGCTTTACAATGCCACTATTCATTCACTCTCACATTCACACACTGGTGGAGGCAAGCTACGGTTGTAGCCACAGCTGCCCTGGGGCAGACTGACAGAAGCGAGGGTGCCATATCGCGCCATCGGCCTCTCTGGCCAACACTAGTAGGCGGTAGGTGAAGTGTCTTGCCCAAGGACACAAAGACCAGGACAGAGAGCCCAGGGATCGAACCGGCGACCTTCCGGTTACAGATACGCTTCCCAACCTCCTGTGTGTTGATATCAAACACACAGCTACAGTATTGTAGCTACAGCTTGTGACAACATTATTAAAAGATATTTTGAAAGTTATTTAGTAAACAGGGACAAAGAGGCAGTTTATTTTATATTGTACTTTTTCTTTTTGTGAAACATGAAGAATAAAAACAGCTCATGAAATACTTATATGGGCAACTAAAAGTCACATTTAATTATACATGTACGCATGTTACTGTTACTGCTGATAAGTCATGTATGCCTTTGGATTACATGTTGGAATCAGCACATGGACAGTTCTGTGCACCATCTAAGATAAATATCACATGTGACATGGTTCTTTCCATTACTGTTGGGATGTCTGAATAAGGGCGTGAGTAACTTAAAGCAGCTTGTTAGGTTCAGCTCATATATATATACATATATATATATATATATATATATATATATATATATATATATATATATATATATATATATATATATATTTTTTTTTTTTTTTTTTCCCACCCTGATTTACGAATAAATTCTTTACAAATCCATGTGTTGTGGGCAGTCTGAGGTACACCTGTGCACTACTCATGATGTCAGATCAGCATCCTGATGTGGCACACCTGTGAGGTGAGATGGATTATCTCAATATGGCAGATGTGCCCACTACCACACATTTGGACTGATTTGTGACCACTGTTTGGGAGGGATGGTTATATTGTGCATCTGGAATGAATTTTAGGTCTCTACGTCCATCCCATGGGGAATGGGAGCAGTAACAAAGGTGTTGCGTTTATATTTTTGTTGAGTGTATATACATACATACATATATATATATATATATTTGTGTCCCGTTTGGATCTTTAGCCATCAGAATTGTTGTCTTAAGGCCAAGAAAGATGCCAAGCGGATTTATTTTACCAAGTGGATCATCATGGCCTTGCCATATTGGTCCATTTGATTGACCTTTATTATAATTATGAATTTATTTTATTTTCAGTTGCTACAAACGGGACAGACATGACTGGGGGATAGGACAGGGAGAAAGAATGAAAGAAAGAGAGGGAGAGAAAGAAAACCTAAGGGGAGAAGAGACGGTGAGAAGGAGGGGAAGAAAGAAAAAAAAACAAACAAACAAAAAAACAAAACACCTGGGTCACCTGTATGGAGAAAAAAACAGAAGAGAAAGCAAACAACAAAGACCAACATAATAAAAAAAACAGCACCATCACAATAAACTAGCTAGCAGTAGATATCAGTAGATACTAAATAATAAACGATGTTGTGCAGCACGCAAGATAGACAGCGCACAATGTGCTTTGAGGCAGCAGCCAAGAAAGCTGTAGTCCGCGTCTGTGAATACCCGTGTGCACACCTGTGTGCATACCTGTGTGGATCAGCATGCTTGCATTCCAAAGGTTTCTCCATGTAACGATCTGCTAGGGAGTGTGGGGGGGCCACAGCCCCGTCCTCCAGGGTATGAAGCAGGTATGGAGGAGATCAAAACTCCAGACATCCAGAGGCCCCCAGAACACAAGAGACCAAGGAAGACCAACAGAGGGGCAGCCACGCCACTGTCCCAGTAAGAGCTGAGGACAGTCCCAGATGAGGGCTCACTCAGCAGCCGTGGAGCAGAAGCCAGGGGGAGTTGCAGTGACGCGCCCGTGAGCTCCGCCGGCAGCCAGCTGTGCCTGAGTGACCGAGCCCCAGGCCGAGAGGCCGGGGGCACCCCACCTCCGAAGTGGCCCGAGCGAGCCCCAGGCTCCAGGCCCCGATAAACGGCCGCCAAGGAGTGAGCCGGTGTGTACCCGGATGCCCACCCCCAGACACAAAGAACCACCAACGCACCGACACCTGAGGGAGTCCGCCACTGGCAGGGGAAGTGGTGGTGGGTGGAGATAGGCCTCCAAACCTTGGAGGGCCTGAGATGTCCCCAGAGAGGTGGCGTCTGATACCCAACCTGACATATAGACACACACAGACACAAACATCCATTCACACCCTCATGCTCTCATATGCACTTACTCCACACTCAACCAACGTGGAGACAGACATAAAGAGACGCTGTACACACGATCACACTCCCCAAGCGTACTCTACGAACCGGGTCTAGGTACCCTTGCCCCTGGAGGGGGGAACTGCACCCAGACCCAGGTGGTGATATGTGTATATATATATGTATGTGTATGTATATGTATATGTATATATATATATATATATATATATATATTTGGGGTGTAACGATACACAAAATTCACGGTTCGGTTCGGTTCGATACTTTGGTGTCACGGTTCGATATTTTTTCGATACAAAAAAATGTTCATGCATTTTTAATTTGTCATTTATTAAAATTATAAATATATATTTTAACTCAAAAGTACAGTTTTTAAATGTAACCCTAACCCTTGTGCGTGTTTTTTATTTTGACAGCGAATGCGCACCTGCGGACCACTTATGTGCAGCCCTGGTTATTTAGCTCGTCATATCGCAGCCACAGAGATTCTTTTGTCCATGAAACCATAAAGCTGCACTTTCTTTTTGCCTTATAGTCTGATTTGTCATAACTTTTCCGTTTTGTGGTAAGCTTTTCTTTGGCTGTCACTTCTTCACCCTGACCTGTCTTATTTGGCTCAGCAGAACTGAAATGCTTTTACACACGCACTCACATAAGCTCAGCGATTCTCTGCGTGATCAACCTCTCACATGTTTAAGCTTGCTGTGGGAGATTTCACTTGTCATGTTTGCATAGTAAGCTAACGATTAATAAGACGATGTCAGAGGAATTGGTGCACAAATTATCATCACTCACAGATCAGTGCTGTCGCTCTCTATACACAGTTCGCACGATTGCAAAGTGAAAGCAAAAAACAAGCGCAAATTCAAACGCGACTTCAATATGTCACATATTGACAGTGGCTCACCGATGCCAATGACATAATTACCCAGCTACATTTCCGAAAGAATGCAAAAGCATTGACATACAATAAGATAAAAATAGAATACAAATACAAATACTATATACAACTGAGTAAAAATACAACGATGACAGAAAGGATTATTGCACTTAGTATTATTGCATATGTATGGATGTGTGTGTTTGATCAGTTAAAGTCTTTATTATGGAGTCTGACAGCAGTGGGGAGGAAAGACCTGCGAAATCTCTCCGTCCCACACCGTGGGTGCCGCAGTCTCCCACTGAAGGAGCTGCTCAGTGCTGTCACAGTCTGCTGCATGGGGTGGGAGATGTTGTCCATCAGGGATGACAGCTTAGCCGCCGTTCTCCTGTCACTCACCACCTCCACTGGGTCCAGAGGGCATCCTAGAACAGAGCTGGCCCTTCGGATCACCCTGTTCAGTCTCTTCCTGTCCCCAGCAGAGATGCTGCCGCCCCAGCAGACCACGCCATAAAAGATAGCAGAAGCCACAACAGAGTCATAGAATTTCTTCAGGAGTGGGCCCTCCACTCCAAACGACCTGAGTCTCCGCAGCAGGTACAGCCTGCTCTGCCCTTTCCTGTAGAGGGCGTCTGAGTTATGAGTCCAGTCCAGTCTATTGTTCAGATGAACACCAAGGTACCTGTAGCTGTCCACAGCCTCAATGTCCATACCTTGGATGTTCAGTGGTTGCAGTGGAGAATGCTTGTGCCTGCGGAAGTCTACCACCAGTTCCTTGGTTTTACTGGCGTTGATCTGGAGGTAGTTCAGCTGGCACCAGTCCACAAAGTCTTGGGTCAGACCTCTGTACTCCTTGTCGTCCCCATCAGTGATGAGGCCGACTATTGCAGAGTCATCAGAGAACTTCTGCAGGAAGCACTGGGTGGAATTGTGGGAGAAGTCTGCAGTGTAGATGGTGAAGAGGAACGGAGCCAGAACCGTTCCCTGTGGGGCCCCCGTACTGCAGACGAACCTGTCCGACACACAGCCCTGAGTCCTCACATACTGTGGTCGGTCGGTGAGGTAGTCCAGGATCCAGGTAGTGAGGTGATGGTCCACTCCAGAGTTCACCAGCTTGTCCTTTAGAACCGAGGGAAGAATGGTGTTGAAGGCACTGGAGAAATCAAAGAACATGATTCTCACAGTGCTTCCAGCGGTCTCCAGGTGAGCGAGGGAACGATGTAGGAGGTGAATGACGGCATCATCCGCTCCAATACGCTTCTGAGCTATATTCTCAGCAGCATAAGGAGAATCATGTGCTAACAGCTGTCTAAATGACTCGGCTAAAGTTAGTAGCGTGCTTGCTTTTTTTTGTCTGCTTCCACTTGTCTTTGCACTAGGATGATGTCGGCATAAATGTGCAGTCATATTCGTTGTGTTACCACTAGTGCTTTCAGGTTAATCTCGTTGAAATGACCTTAACGCCACAACATGGCAAATCTCCGTTAACGAGCTACCGCGGATCGCTCCGTGCATGGGGCTAGACGGCCAACACGTTAACGAGCTAACTGCGCTAACACACTAGTTCACACCAATGTAATTGAGCATTGCATGGCACATCCAACATACTGTTTTACTTTAGTCCATGACTCGCTTACCTTCAGGGTCATACGTCACATGAAAACCAAAATAATTCCAAACGCCAGATCTGAATGAGGTTCAATTTGCTTGTTGCAAGGAGAGCTTAACTTCTGTCTCGCTAGCTTGCCCTGCGCTCTTCCTTCTGACTATGCTGTCTGTGTTGAGCGCTCAGTGGATCTGCGCTCGACAGTGCAGCCTAGGCGGAGTAGTCGAACACAGATTCACTGAGCGCTCCACACAGAAAGCATCGTCAGAAGGAAAATTGATAAAATAAATTACAAATGTTGTATTGTTCGATACATATGCGTACCGAACCGAAAGTACTGTATCGAATGGTTCAATATCGATACGAATATCGTTGCACCCCTAATATATATATATATATATATATATATATATATATATATATATATATATATATATATATATGTATATATATATATCCCCACTGCTGTTCTGCATAGGCCTGAACCCCCTCAGTGAGATCATTAACAAGACTGGCTACAGATACCGACTACGGAACGGAGCAGTTGTCAGCCACCTCCTGTACATGGATGACATCAAGCTGTATGCCAAGAGTGAACGAGACATCGATTCACTGATCCACACTACCAGGCTATACAGCAATGACATTGGAATGTCGTTCGGACTGGAGAAGTGTAGTCGGATGGTAACAAAGAGAGGGAAGGTAGTCAGAACTGAGGGGATTGAACTACCAGAAGGCAACATTGCAGACATAGAGGACAGTTACAAGTACCTGGGGATCCCGCAGGCGAATGGGAACCATGAAGAGGCCGCTAGAAAAGCTGCAACCACCAAGTACCTGCAGAGGGTCAGGCAAGTCCTGAGGAGTCAGCTGAATGGTAAGAACAAGATCCGGGCCATCAACACGTACGCCCTGCCCGTGATCAGGTACCCTGCTGGGGTAATAGGCTGGCCAAAGGAGGAGATAGAAGCCACTGACATAAAGACAAGAAAGCTCCTTACCATGCATGGAGGGTTTCACCCCAAGTCCAGCACCCTGAGGCTATACGCTAAGCGGAAGGAAGGGGGCCGGGGACTGGTGAGTGTCAGCACCACAGTCCAGGATGAGACAACGAACATCCAAGAATACATTGGGAAGATGGCCCCAACTGACCGAGTGCTCAGTGAATACCTCAGGCAGCAGAAACCCAAGAAAGAGGAGGTAGACGAGGAACCATCATGGAAGGACAGGGCCCTGCACGGTATGTACCACCGGCAGATAGAGGAGGTGGCTGATATCCAGAAATCCTACCAGTGGCTGGACAAAGCTGGACTGAGAGACAGCACAGAGGCACTAATCATGGCAGCACAAGAACAAGCTCTGAGTACAAGATCCATATAGGCTGGGGTCTATCACACCAGGCAAGACCCCAGGTGCAGGCTGTGTAAAGATGCCCCAGAGACAATCCAGCACATAACAGCAGGGTGCAAGATGCTAGCAGGCAAGGCATACATGGAACGCCATAACCAAGTGGCCGGCATAGTGTACAGGAACATCTGTGCCGAGTATAACCTGGAAGTCCCGAGGTCAAAATGGGAGATGCCCCCAAGGGTGGTGGAGAATGACCGAGCTAAGATCCTGTGGGACTTCCAGATACAGACGGACAAAATGGTGGTGGCTAACCAACCGGACATAGTGGTGGTAGACAAACAGAAGAAGACGGCCGTAGTGATCGATGTAGCAGTTCCGAATGACAGCAATATCAGGAAGAAGGAACACGAGAAGCTGGAGAAATACCAAGGGCTCAGAGAAGAGCTCGAGAGGATGTGGAGGGTGAAGGTAACGGTGGTCCCCGTGGTAATCGGAGCACTAGGTGCGGTGACTCCCAAGCTAGGCGAGTGGCTCCAGCAGATCCCGGGAACAACATCGGAGATCTCTGTCCAGAAGAGCGCAGTCCTGGGAACAGCTAAGATACTGCGCAGGACCCTCAAGCTCCCAGGCCTCTGGTAGAGGACCCGAGCTTGAAGGATAAACCGCCCGCAGGGGCGTGCTGGGTGTTTTTATATATATGTATATATGTATATCGTGTATATATATATGTGTGTATATCGTGTATATATATATGTGTATATCGTGTGTATATATATATATGTGTATATCTGTATGTATGCAGGTGTATGAATAAGTTGTACATATCTGTCTTTATGGGTGTATCTGTATGTATGCAGGTGTAAGAATAAGTTGTACATATCTGTCTTGTGTAAATGTAAATCTGTCTGTGTTATTATGTAAATACTTGCTTACGCTATTGTGTATTTCACACGGAGAGATACCAAACTGCCTTTCATTGTTCTTGTAACAGTCACAATCCGGTTGTTCAGTGATGACGCGATGAATCCTACTTCCGGGCCTAAAGTAGTCTGCGTTTAATATGGCTTTTGTGTTGTTAACATGTTTAATGTTTTGTATTTTCTTCTATTTGATCTCAAAAAGCTCCTAAAACAGTCAGTGATCACTGTTGACCTCCCTCGGCTTTTATTACCGCTAATCATTTATTTAAGCTCAGTTTTTAAAACCTTAGGATGTAGCTACAGCCCAGCCCATGCAGCAGTATATGAATGACTAACCTCGTATTGTGGATGGATTATCTCAGTTGTTCTCCTGGCTGAAGTTTGGTCCTTTTACAGCATCCTGCCATGCGATTACATTTGTTCCTGACCACCGAGAACACTCACGTTAACGTTTATCGAGTGGGAAAAAAAAGTTAGCTTGTTTATATTATGCTAACATAGCTGTGTCGCTAGTGGTCACGTAGCACATCATTATAGACCAGCTAGCCAAACTTCAGTAACCCTACAAACATCACTGCTGTTTAGTTTTCTGTCTTCATTTATGTTGGAAGTGATAACAGAGCTGTACGTTTTAATTTGTTTCCAAAACCCCGCAGTCAGGACATGCTATATTGTATTTAGATAGAAGCTAGCGAGCTAACTCCCTGCTAACTTCTAACTCCGTTAAATGTCATAAATTCCGTTTTCATGGATGCCTGGATGTTAAACTCAATTGTTACACCTAGTAGAGCAGAACGCTGATCATTTTATTAAAGATGAAAGACTTTAGACAGTTTTTCAACTCTCAGTAATGCCATAGTGATCATTTGATATATGGACCTGCAGCGGAGTTTAGGTCCAGACACGGCTAGTGACGTCAGACTGAACAATCGGATAAAGAGCTATTCTATTCTATTCTAGAACATTCACAGAGGCTGTAAACGTGCATGTCCTGACAGTGGTTAGTTGGCAAGCGCAAGGCCTCAAGATTACCTACACACTTGGATTTGCAAACATATTCTATAAAAGCCTATAAAGGCTAGCTTTAAGAGTGTAATACTCCAACCATTCATATTCCAGTCGTTCCTCTCCTTTCATCACACTATTCACTTAGCAAGTGTGTCAGAGGTAGCACCCTAAAGAACTAAAAGGCAGCTATAATGTTCTGTAAACAACAACTGACTTCACACGAAGAAAGCTCCAGACTCTGGAGTGCAGTGGCTTTAAATAAAGACATTCTCCTGAACAAAAGCCCGTCATAGCAGGAATAGTTCAGTGGAGCACGCTGTCATCTTAGATCTTTTAATTGTATGCATTAGGGTGTGCATTGTAGTTTGTGTCTGTAGCTTTTGTTTGTTTTGTTTGTTTTTTTCCCACTAGTACTGGTTTGGTGACTAAAGCAAAGTAATGCCAGGCAAAGTTAGCCCTGCAGCAGACTGGTGACCTTTCTGGACAAGCAGAAAAAAACTGAATGATGGATATATTGCTTTGATAAATGGCCACAAAATGTTACTCACACCAGTAACTTTGGGTCTGAAAACATGTCTTTGCATTGCTGTTTTGTTTTTTTACCTAAAAGTTCAAACACCAGTTAAAATTACTAGTATATGCAGACTTGCAGGTTTGTAAAGCTGTTCAATTTAGTGTCCGTGTTTATTTCTTATTGGACATGAAGTGTAACAGTGTTGTTCTCTTTGGCAAAAACTAGCAAAGTGACCAGTTTCCCACATAGATACAGTATGGCATCAAGAGACAAAAATCAGAGATAAGATTCTAATTCCCAGACAGTGTGCTGTGATCTGTATAAAACAGCATTAGAAACATTCTTACTGGTCCTGGAAGATCAGTTAAATAAAAGTGTGTCTTTAGGTTAACAGAGAATCAAGAGAGCAGCAGGTCAGAGCACCGTCCATATTAATTCATCTAAAAAAAATCTTGTGTTGTGTTCAAAACACTTGTCAGCACCACTTTTTTCCATTCCTGTCACTACATAAAGAATTTCCCAGAATATTGCAAATTCCTACTTTCATGTTATGAGGTGAAGGGAATGAATGGCGGAGAAATAGGGCAGGGAGGGAATAGAGTTATGGCCCTATGTGTGCACGCCTGACTTTAATAAAACATCTTAGGTTTCTCCTTGACTTCCGCCTCAGGAGTCCTGGAAAGGGCAATAGTGTGAGAGTTTAACAAATAGAAACCAGGCCAAGGGAGTGGAGGGGAGAGAGAGGAAGATGAAAGACAAAGAGCTGATGTAATGTTAAGGATGGTGACTGAAATGCACATTGATAAATGGTGTACCATAATAGGAACATTTAAACATGTGATTATAAAAAAACAGCAACATATTTGTAAGTTAATTGTTTTTTACATTTTTCATTATTCCACAGCAGAACAGTTTGTTACTGTTTTTATGCTCAATCCAGACACATTGTTAAAACTTCTTTACTCACTACACAGCAGTTATACATTTAAGTGCATTTTTTGTGTTTTTTCTTTCTTTTTGGGTGAGCTGCATACATGGGGCTTATTTTTATTCTTCCTATAAGACATGTGACTATAAACAATAAAAGTGGGCAAAGTAAAGACGCTTGATGACACAATTATCTCTTTGTAGAGCACTGTTTGTACACTACCTTGTAAAATCTTGTGCTGATTAAGAGGGAAGCGGGATGAGATTTAAAAAACATTCACACATCCACTGGAAAATTAGTTGGAAATTTTCAATGCAGTGCTTGAATTTTCCACAGTTTTCTACTGTCCTGTGTTTTTTGGCACTATAAAACAATAGTGTAATGTGTCTGTCAGCAAACCATATTCGCCTCAGATATGTTTGTATATGGGAGACTTGCGGCTGTGCATGTCATGCTTCACTGCAGCAGACTGGGTTTCACGGGCTAAAAACGATGCCATAAACACAAAGAAGTGGCTGAACTGACTTCTTATCTACTCAGAAATAGTCACCCTGGGTGGCCTGTGCTAACCTCTCACTTAACCTATGGGCCTTTATCCCTGGGGAGGATGATCATTACAGATATGAAAAGCAAAGGCACTATAATGAGGCTCTAGGCATTATATTTTGCATACATATTTGTGTTTATGGAAATAAAGTTTTGTTTTTTTTAGCATAAGTTAGGGCTGCTCAATTATGGCAAAAATGATAATCACGATTATTTTCACTGAAATTGAGATCTTGATTATTTGACGATATTTATTTAACAATAACAATGTATTGAATAATGACTTTAAAAAGATTGTCAAAAAATAATATAAAATAGTGTGCAAATACTGATAACAGTGCGAATGTTTGCAATATAAAAAATAAAAAAAATGTAAACATCTATGTTTAATGATCTTTGCAGTGTTGCTCTGTGGTGCAGCTACGACACCGTAGCAAAGTTTACACACTATGTCTACTTGATCCACGTCTGACTCCGCGAACCCATAATGTTTCTGCACCACTGAAGTTTTTTACCTCTCTTTTCAACCAACAGCAGTCACTCTCCTCTCCAAATAACTTCTGCTTAGCTTTCCGAGCTTCCCTCGGGTCCTCTTAATTGTTGTGACGCGTGTTCGAAATGCAGAGAGGTGCGCTCGATTTGCCACACAGCGCGAGAGTAAAGCACGAGGGAGGGGCTAATAATCGGCTCAGTCATTTTTACTAATCCTTGAAAGCCCAGATCGTAATTTAGATTTAAATTCGATTAATTGAGCAGCCCTAGCATAAGTATGTGTGTATCCACCTCATTGTACTTTTCTATATTTCTGTGTTCTTTGATACTTGAATTTCTTCCTTTGGACATGTTTTATGGAACTGTTGCATTTGTTATTAGACAAAACGAATCTAAGTTTGAGTACGAGGCTGACAAAATTCTTAAATAATATTCATTTATTTCATAGAGTAGTTAATTATATTACCTGTAGAGCTATTTATAAATTACCAGGGTTTATGTTTCAATTTGTCTTGTAAATATGGGCACCTTAGCAAGCAACTAATGATTGACACTAACCATTTTCTATTCCACTTATGTCTTTCAGATTTGCAAGCCTTTCATCGCCATGATACAATACTTCCTGCTCTTTGTCCTGTCTTCTGGGCTGGTGTTATCATCTGACTGCCCAGCAAGCTGTGACTGCCCAATGCAGGGGTCTATATTCTGCATTAATCTTCCTGCCCCCATTGTGCCTCGTGTCCCAACAACGACACAAAATCTCTACATCTTCCAAAATGCCATCATTACTTTGGCTCAAGAAGACTTCAAAGGTCTAATGGAGTTGGAGCTTTTAGATCTGAGCCAGAATGAGCTTACAGAGATTCCAGATGGTGTATTTGAGATGTTGTCAAAACTGAAGAACTTAGACTTGTCCACTAACCAGATTACCCATATATCCAAAGGCAGTTTTTCTGGCTTGGTACAGCTGGAGAGGCTGTATCTTCATTCAAATCGCATACAGAGCATTCATTTGGAAGCTTTTGAAGGTTTAGAAAAGTTGCTAGAACTAAAACTGCAAGGGAATCAGCTAACCTCGCTCCCATCACTTCAGTTCCCCAGTCTTCTCCTTTTAGACCTCAGCAACAACAATATTCCAACTTTGAGGCCCTCAGACCTACAGACTCCCCACCTGGAGACACTTAAGGTGGCCTCTCTAAAGCTTACTACTTTACATGAGGATCTCGTAGCCTCCCTGAAGAATCTTCATGAGCTAGACATTTCATCAAACCAGTTAGCTGAGGTGCCCAGGGCCCTAAAACATGATTTCCTAAAAGGGCTGACCAAGCTGAGCTTGGCTGGCAACCCATTGGGGGATCTGAGGGTGGAGGACTTTGATAAATTATCTGGGCTTCAAGAACTGGATCTCAGTAGTCTAAATCTCCAGGGATTCCCACCACATTTTTTTCACACTTTCCCCAAGTTGAGAACCCTGACAGCAGCTAAGAATCCATTTGACTGTTTGTGCCCATTAGCCTGGTTCCCTGTCTGGCTAAAAGAGAAGAAAGTGATTCTTGAGAGACATGAAGAGACCAGATGCCACTTTCCTCTAGTTAATGCTGGGAAGATGCTTTCAGAACTGGATCACAAAGATTTTGGATGTCCATCAACCACAACATTGCAAATGGGCTCTCCCATTGGAAGTACTTCTGTTCCACAGTTGCCATACACATCTCCAAGAACAACCCATACCAATGCTATTCCTCCTCCCCCACCACCTAGTGAAGAAACTATCTCTCCAAAAACAGAACCTCCAGTCTTCCCAAGCTCCACCAGTGGGCAATATGAGCACTTTTGTCCACCAAACATCTGCCTTAATGGTGGCACTTGTTATTTTGACCCAGTGGGAGAACTCGGCTGTTTGTGTCTGTCAGGGACATTTGGCCTCTACTGTGAAAATATGGATGATGTTCCTCAACCACCAGCAACTGAAGATTCTATAGTTACCACCGAGATGCCTGATAAACTTGATGCCATCAGTTCACGTCAGGTGACCTCCACATCAATCCTTCTTGACTTGCATCGGTTTATCAAGTCACAGCCGCATATTCGTGGCATCAAGTTGACCTACCGTAACCTCTCAGGGCCTGATCGCCGATCCATTACACTGAATGTTCCACCCAACTATCCTGAATACACTTTACGTGGTCTGAGACCAAACTGTACCTATTCAGTCTGTGCTAGTCCTTTGGGAGAGAAAATCAGCTCTCGGGCCAACAACTCTGCTGAAATGGGGTCATGTACAGAGGCTCGTACCGAAGGGATTCCAGTGACATCCTCAGAGCCCTGGGTGGAGACACAGCCATCTATGACATATACTCTCATACCTGCTTTAGCTGCTCTTGCACTGGTGCTGGGATTTGCTGTGGTGACTGGGACAATCATCTGTCTAAGGAAAAGGAAGCAGGCCAATTCTGGATTGGAGCCTGAACTGGGCCCCACTGATCCTGATCCCATGGAACTGGAGGGGAAACCTTGTCTGGAGAATGGAGGAAACGGTACAACACCCCTCAAACAGCCGGAGATCGATCATTGTTTTACTCCTCAGCCACTTCCATACATGCAACAAAACGGGGGGTTGGACTATGTAGCACTCTTAGTGCAAGGCCACTGCCCTTCAAATAACAATGTTACGTCACTAAAACCATCTTATTTCTAACTGTTGGGAAGATTTTGTAAAGACTCCCCTTCCATAGTTTCTGATCCTGATATCGCTCACTTAGTGATTGAAATCGAATTTTCAGTCCAAACATCCAAAATTCAAAAAGTGGCACTTACTATCCTTTCAAGGTCAAAAGGTGGCACAACAAAGTGGATGATTTATTTCAGAGTCAGTGAATGGTAAAATTACGATGACATCATATTGGAAATTTGCAAAATGAATGGGAAGTGGTTTAAAAGTCATCAAGCAGGATTAGATGGTGGTGAAACCTAACTGAGTGCAATTTACTAGAAAGGTCTTAGCGAACTGAAAACGGAAGTGCCTTTTGCATTGACGCAGCTGTAACTGACAGTTCTTTTTTAAAATGTTTTTGTTTATAAAACAGAAACAATGTGACTGAGTTGTAATCCTGTTGCTGGATTTAGTAGATATGGTATGGGGAAAGTGCCTGAGTGTTTGAGCTACAGAACTGGATCACGTCACTGGTGTATATGAAAACACCTGGACCACACGTCCCAATACAAACTGGAGTTTCAACCAACTCTGACCGCACCATAAGGATTATAAAAAGATCTTGCACTGAAAAAAACATTTGGATTTTCCTTTCAAATGTTCCACTTATAGACTGTCACAAGGTTAATGCTCAAAAGGAAGTGGAATTAATAAAAATATTTTGAAAATCAGCATTAAGCTGAAGACCATATGAGCTGTGTGAACTCTATATTATGTTGTGGACAGTATCTGAAACAAAAACATGCAAGTGTCTTGTGCAGCAACCATAATTCTGCCACATCATTTGTTTTTTGTGGGAAATATATTTGCTGTGAAAGGTAAATGGGAACGGACTTTGCCTGCATTGTTCTGTGCCATCAGAGGCAGATTATTAGTGTTTAGTTGATATTATGGTATTCCATTTTTGTCATGTATTTTTGTATTTTTAGCATGTCTTTTGTTTTTTTTTTGTTTTTTTTTGCAGTATTGCTAACATGAGTTTAAACAGTAATTGTCCCTGCCTATAAACCCATGCATAAATGGTGGATTTTTGACTGTCCTGAGTGGAGAAGTAAATGGAGAAGTAAATCAAAGCTAAAGTTCTCCAAAGATGAGATCCAAAAGCAGCGAGGAGTAATTAAATATCTACTAAAAGCTGATTCATAAAACTACTTTAATTAAAACTCAGCCATTCTTACATAAAATACAGACTGCTTTTTGTTTTTTCCAAAATTTAAACTGAATGTAAAAGTTCAGTGTCAGATACTTTAGTCTCTCTGCCAGGTCTGCCTCCACTCCACAAAGACATAGTTAAACAAGGCTCAGACTGTTTTTGAACAGTAAAGATCCCTAAACTGTTCAAAGGCCTTCAGCCTCAGAGCTCACTCCTATAAAGCAGCACACACGTGCCAAGAAAGGAAGTTCAAAGATTTAGAGTTTTAGGCACTAGTTTTCTCCTGGGGCTGCTGACTGTATCGTTCCAGTGATATCGTCTAGACAGTGGCCCCTTTAGCTTTTTGTTTGCTATTACCCTCTTACTTGTCTGCCACTTGACTTTAATCATCATCATTGTGTGTTTTTGGTCAGTGACTATTATTGGTTTGTGTAGTTTTGCTTGTTTACTGCCAACCAGACTGTGAAATGTAAACGCTAAAAGCAATGAAATGTATCTGTTTTATTTTTTTTTCTCCTGTCTGGGGTAGAGATTAAATAATTTTTTGCAGTTTTTTATATCTTCTTCCTTAAAAAAAAGGATTCATACTCTATCACTGAGTATAATAGGTTTACAGAGAAATGCCTAAGCAACATTGCTCCCGAGCCTTACCGACATCTTTTAGTGTCATATTACATGCTGATGTGGATTTCGAGAACAATAGAGCCTTTATTTTGTCTCACAACATATGGCATTGCATCAAATTACAAACTAAAAATGAAGCACCATGCAATCAATTTTTGTGAGGATTTTGACAAAAAAAAGGCCTTATTTGATTCTTAGTTATCTAACAGCAGTAACTTACATGAGTTTGATTGTTCAGATGTGTATGTGTGTGTGTTTTCACGGCTGTTTTTGTGTCCCCTTTTTTATGCTTCCAACCCCATATTGTCCTTATATAATACTCCCAAAGTGTCCAAAATCAAGCACCCATTTTCAGTTTTCACTGTTTTATTTTGTCAATTCTCCAGTCCAAACAAAGCCACAGATGTTCATGTTTTCCCCTTATCCCAACATATCAGCTGAAACACTCGCTGTGTTGCTTTGGACAGTCGTAGGAGAAGGAAATGTTTGAAATATTTTCAACATGCTTGTTACACTACTTTCCCTGTTTATTTAGGGAAACTTGTATTTTTGTCATTGTTGTATGTTTTTCTTCTGTCTGTCAATAGCATTTCTGTGTACATTTTTTTTTGCCATAAAAGCAATGCTGAGAAAACGAACAGTATTAAAATGCTCTGATGATAACACGACTGTGGTTTTGTGTTTGATCAAGAGGTGTTGGCTGAGACCTGAAGATACTTTTATATGATCTTTCACTGCAGTGTATCCTGCCAGTGTGGTTTAGAAGAATTCGAGCTCATTTTGAGGCTTTATGTTAGTTTTAAATGAACGCGAGTGTCGTCATAGAAATATGGTAAACAACTGGGAAAAGGGTTTCCATTAACAACAGGAGCTGATTACACGCAGCCTGTAACTCCTTATTACCTCATTACACATGCACACGCTTAAGCTAACCTAAACCACAACATGATTACTTTGTGACGTTGTGTTGGTTTGTGGATGGAGGTCTTTTTAAGTATTTTTCCCCTAATAGCGAAGAACAGATGCCAGTGGAAAATTTTACACACTAACAAACAGGTTTCGAATCAGATGTTAAGTGACTCTGCTACTTCATAGATATTGGAGCAGACATTCAAGTTTATCAGCTAACACTAGCAGGCTTTGTTAGCAAACCTCAGCTATACTATGTATGGGTGTCTCACACAGACTCCACAGAGGCTAATTTGCGGTCCCACACAAGTAAATGACCATTTTGTTCACCAAATCTCGAGCATTCGAACATGCTACAGAAAGCACAAAATGACAAACATGACGACAAAGTGCCATTGACTGACCTTGTCTTGTCAGCATCTCTCAAACACTCACACTGGCTTTAAGTTATGAAAATATCACCCCTGTTCACTTCTCTCAGACAGCTGGAAATGTGTTTTCTTTCAGCTGCAGAGTTGAATATTTTAAAATAGGAGTGTATGGCAGCTCAAGGAACGTCCATGGCTCTTAACTCTGTAGGAGGCATGTTAATGCCCATTTTCATGTGTAAGAGCCGCGACTTCAGTTCAGGAGAAGAGGAGGAAGAGATTTTATCCAGATGAGGGTCACATTATTGCTTTTCTTCACATTTTTTTTCCACTTTGTTGTACTATGTACTGTGGACTGTTTCTATCCATATACATAAACTGCAATTGGGCAAGAGGGCATTGTTCATCTCGGCCAAAGTATTGATGGAGAGGCAACATGGCAGCGTGTGCAATCCGGCGTCCCATTCCTATGTATTTTTAATGGATTAATTACATTTACAAAAATGCAGTAATTTGTTGGAAGACAGTTAAAAACGAAACAATGTATGTTTATATGTACAATTAAAAAAAAACTGCACCTTTGAGGACTTGCTATTCATGGACAATTTAGTATCCCGGTTGTCCAAGCAATTGACGAAAATCCAGGTAGCCAAGGTATTAATAATAACCATGTGGAAGTTTAGATTATTAGGTCAGGTAAACAAAAAGCCTGCTGATCCAAGCAAACAGCAACAATCTTGACCTCACTCTTCAGGTATGTTCTTCATGAAACATGAGTTATCTTTCAACTCTTTGTGTACACCGTTATATATCTGGCGCAAAGTGGGCGATAAACAAACAAGAGAGGAAAGCCGATCAGCTGATCATTGATCAGTTTCATGATTGAAGTAGCAACAGGAGAGGGAGGGAGAGAGAATGAGAGAAGAACAGCCAGTTGTGCAGCAAAAACACAGAATAACGTCAGCTTTGTGTCTTTTTTTCATTCTAGCTGAAGTACGAGACGAATCGTGTTCCTTTTCACCTCAATATGGCTGTATTGTAATTGGTCCAGCCCAGAGTTGATCATGACCAAGTGGCTAATCCACCACCTTTCACTGTTTATACCGTTAAAACAAACAAGAATAAAAATGTTGTGCGGTCATCTTGTGGGCAACAGGCATCTCCGAAAACGTTAGAGCACTTTTGCAAATATGTGATGTCTTGATGCAGTGGCGGTCCTAGCCTGTTTGGCGCCCTGGGCGAAGACTCCCTCTGGTGCCCCCCTCTCCCTCCCCTTTCCACGGGTTGTGTGTGAGACTTTAAATCATCAAAATATAAAATATAAATTTTAAATTGTTATTGATCCCTTTACCCCGAGTCCTAAAGTGCATATTTATTTTCTTACTCTTCTTATATTTATTGTTTGTTTACTTGCACTGCTGTAACTGGAGCCTCATCGTCTCGTCTCTCTATGTACTGGACTGTATGTAGCGGAGATGACAATAAAGTTTACTTTGACTTCAGCAGCGAGCAGGGACTCAGGCGCAGGCCAGTTGTTTCCTATATGCGAAAGACAGTGCGTTTATTTACAGTGAACACAACACCAAGTGGCTATATACAATGTGCAGGGGAAAGGGGGTCCAGGTAGCCAGGGTCCGTGGGGAAACAGGGATCAGGGAAAAGGTACACTCTCTGTACAAAAGCTCCAAGTCCTCCTCCTCCTCTGCCACTCCTCTCGTAATCGGGTTCCAGAAACAATCTACACACAAAAAGGTCAGGTTAGCGGGATAGTTACAAAAGCTTACAGATTCAGATTTGCAGATGCACAGGTTGACTGACGCTGATAGCTCAACGATCCAGCGAAGACTAACGTAGATTCGCCATCTTCAGTAGTACTGCAATCAGTTGGGATCAGCGGCCGGTGTGGTGATGAGAGCAGGTGTGTGGGCCAGCAGCGGGAGCCCGCAATGAGCATCGCCGCAGCGACAGAGAGAGAGCGAGAGGGGGAGAGGGAGGAGGGAGAGAGCGAAAACCAAAACAAACATGTTGCCAGCGAGGCACAGGGACCATGAAAACACCTAGTCTTACTTTTTTATGTCTGGTGTTAGGACTGGGCGATATATCGAGTCTTTAAATATATATCGATATATTGTTATACGAGATATGAGATGTGACAATATTGTTTATATTGATATAGTATATGTTACATTATAATTATATTTGTGGAGCCACAAGTTTGCCCCTCTTTTGTCCACTTTTGTCTCTACGCAACTGTAGGAGCCATATGAGTTGATTGTTTTCTAACAAAAAACAGTGTGAAACTTAAGTTAGACTTGTGTTTTTAAATGAACCGCCCTGTGTTGTGTAGCTTTCTGGATTTTATACTTATTGGGCTAAATATTTATTTATTATACAGGCTATACAGTACATACATAAAACATGTGTTTTGATTCTAACTAAAGTGTGTAATTATGTGGGCTACAGAGAATAATTAAGTTATAGAAAATATTTATATGAAAAACGTGTATACTTACCGCATTTGAATCATTTTAACCATATGTAACCACCTGCATATGTGTTTTTTTTTGTTTGTTTTTTTGGGGGGGGGGGGGGGGGGGTGCTTTGATTTTGCCACCCCATTTGATTTCTTTGCCACCCTAAGAAAATTTCTCTAGATCCGCCCCGCATTTGAGCATTCCTGGATTGCTTACCTGTGATCTCCTTTTTGGTCACCTGACTTCCCTTGGTATTGCAGAGATCATCTGCGGGTCACTCTTCTGAAGCCTCCATCGCAGCTGGTAGGTGTTTACTCAGTGTAGTGCGTACATTACCTTACTTGGTGGTAAACAGATATTATTTTTAAGTTGTAGCTGTGGAAGCCTCCAATGAGCCACTGTCCTCATGATTCGTGACGCTGTTTACTCGGTACGTAATTCAGTTTGTTACGATCTCTGCCTTTTATTGTTCTTTTATAGTAAATGCTTATTATACTTTGCAGGAAGTGTGGGCCTTTGCTTTTACTGTCTGTTCCTGTTGCAAGGTTTCTTTTCCTGCTGCTGCCAGCCTTTTAAAGTGGACATCGGCGTGGACAGCAGCCATATGCATGCTGGCTACGGAAGTCGGCTGGCGTGCACATTGATTGACTGGATGATTAACTTATAGTCGGGCAGACGGAAAGTTGGAATAATACGGCGATTCCGTCTGCTCCAGATTTTAAAGTTTTATTTAGATTGTATGTTGTTTTCTGTTGTTTTGATTTGTAGTTTTGATTTTTGTTACCACTGGTGGGAGGCCCTTTTTCTAGCTGCAGATCACCAGTGTGGTCCTGCAGTTGGGTTACCCCCCCCAGCACTGCATGTAAGTTTTGTTGTAATATATTATAATTTTCTTTTTTCTTTTATTCAGATGCGGAGAGCTGACGTGGAGGAGACTGGGGGCGCCTTGGTGGTGGGAACTTTTGAGTGTTACACACCTGTCTTCTTTTTGTTTATTAGTGTGAGTGTGTGATAGTGTGCTGCACTTGTGTATTAGTGTGTTTTCTTTTCTCTTTTTTTGAGTTTGTGCGTTGCATCCCTGCCCCTCCACTGCTAAGCCTCGGCTCTGAATACCCTTTTTTTTTTTTTAGCATATTTGTACATTGATATTTATGATTGTGCTTTTATATGTTGTTTTAAATAAGTGATGCTGAAAAACTACTTCATGCACTTATTACTTCCAGGCTGGACTACTGTAATTCATTATTATCAGGAAGTCCTAAAAACTCCCTGAAAAGCCTTCAATTAATCCAAAATGCTGTAGCAAGAGTCCTGACAGGGACTAGAAAGAGAGAGCAGACTTCTCCTGTATTGGCTTCCCTTCATTGGCTCCCTGTTAAATCTTCGCTCTCGCTCTGCAGGCCTACTTGTTGTTCCTAGAGTATTTAAAAGTAGGATGGGAGAGAGAGCCTTCAGTTTTCTGAAACTGCCCCACGCACGGGCCGTCCTGCCCCGTGCGTGGGGCAGGACGGCGTCAACGTGTTAACGAGCTAACCGGGCTAATGCATTGTTACAGGCATGGCCCTTTAAGGGTGAAGCCTGATGGGAAATGTATTCGGGATGTGTGTAGTGGGACTGCCCTGGTGTGTGTGTGTGTAGAGAGAGAGCGGGGAAGGGGAAAAGTAACGGTTAGCTACAGAAGAGACGGAAACAGAATAAATAAAAGGAATATAATAACTCCCTCGACAGCCAGAGTTGTGTCGGCGATGCTCGCTGTGAGTAAACTGTTTCAGCCCACTGTACGCGGTGTTCGTGCCTTGGAGAAGAAATAAAGTTCGGTAAAGCAGTTTCCTACGCCTCCTTCGATCTTTTTGCTAGCGGAGTTGACCTGTATAGTAAGCTGGTTGCCGGCTACGAGCCAGTTACAGAACCTTCAAGTAACTGCCAGAGGTTTCCTTACTACAACAGCATTGACACTAGGGGTGGGTTTTGATTATCGATTTATCGATTAAAATCTTCAAGCTACTTAAAGAAGTCCAGACGCTTTTCTTTGCAAGCTCCTTTGACTACGATGACCTGGATGACTGAGAACCTTCACAGACATCGATTAAAATCGATTCTCATTTGGATAACGTGATATCAATTCATTAAAATCCTGAATCGATTTTTCAATATAAATTTATTTTGACCGAAATGCCAGAATCTCAGGTTAAACCTCACAAAATTTCAACAACCACCAAACAGCTAAAACAGTAAAAAACTGAACACGGATTCTGCACAAAGACGTGAACACAAAGCACGGACCCGCCGACGCATCAGAATCAGTGAGATGTGACTTTCTCACCCGACGACACGGACACGGTCGGGGCTGAAAGCCGACAGCTCACTGATTCTGAAGTTTTGGCGGGTCCGTGCTTTGTGTTTACGTCCTTTTTGCGATGATTCTGAAGCTGCAGGTTTTATCTCTCTCCAAACAATATTTAGTAAACCAGCAGCAAAAGAAGCAGCAAACTACGCTTCACATAAACATTGTGTCATGATACGGCTGTGTGGCAGGCAGGATGAGGACCCAATCGCAAAAACTCACGGACTCAAGGGATGAACTCAAAAGGCAGCTTTATTGCTTAACAGAAGATGATAGGCGATACAAAACTAGACTGGGAAAAACGAACATAAAGCTCACCAAGGAACACGGGGAAATCCACGCAGCATGAGGGAGAACGCGACACAGAACTGAGGGAGACGCAGACATAAATACACCAAGGGTTAACGAGCGGAGTGGGAGCACATGGGGAACACAGGTGACACTGATAATAATCACGAGACATGGCAGGAGTGAACACAACACTGACGGGAGATGGGTGAGGTGAAACAGGAAGTACAGAGGTTCAGACAGGAGGAGAGAGAGCACGAGTAGAACACCAACATAACGGGCAGGGGAGACACGGAATAAACACGAAAGGGGACGAGGGCTCATGAATACACAGAGGGGCACACAGGGGGTGAGAGTCACAAAGGGAAAGCACTCAGGGAACACCACAACAGGGCAACTCAGGAAACAGAGCCTAAACAGGACACATGAGAACTAAGAATACTGGGCCAACATGGCCCAGGATCATGACACATTGTCATGAATTCACTCTTACTTTTGCTGTTTTGCTTCCACTACGATAAAATCGCACTTCACGCACAGCTCTCTCTCTCTCTCTTGCTCTCTCTGTATACTTCAAGAACAGTTTCCCGTCTAAAAATCTTTTTTTCTGCATTATTTGTTTGCTTGTTACGCACAAGTCTACCGTTGCAGCGCTGTCGGCCGCTGTTTGTTTCCTTTTACTTACTTCCTAAAAGAAAGCCTCATTTCTGCTGTTCAATAGGCTACTGAACAAATTTAAACTTTTTAGAATTATGCAAAATTGCAAAACGCTTAGCCGTGTCTCTAATAAAACCTCTGTAACTTTGCTCTGCTTCACTTCAGCAGTCTCAGGTAATGTTCACATATTCATTAATGGTTTTCTTTTGTTTTTGATCTACTGCAGAATATTTTTATAAAATCCCAGGCCAGGAAAATCACCATCATGTTTTCCTGTGTTTTATCCTCAGTTACTTTGTCACAAAGGCATCTGCTGTGATGCTTACACCTTTGATTATGTCTCGCAAGGGTCAGATTTCTTTTTAGGGATATAAAAATATGGAAATGTACTGATGCATGATCTGAGTTATAATATTTCTGACTGTCTGAGGCAAAATTTCCCCGATTCAAATCGAATCGAATTGAATCGAATCGTGGATCGAATTGATTCGGGACCTTGTGAATCGGAATCGAATTGATTCTAGAAATTAGTGACGATACCCAGCCCTAATTGACACCACGGCCTAAAATCCTTACATTTTCTCAAAAATCAACAGTGCGCCTTATGTATAATGGATTGGATTTATATAGCGCTTTTCAAGGCACCCAAAGCGCTTTACAATGCCACTATTCATTCACTCTCGCATTCACACACTGGTGGAGGCAGCTACAGTTGTAGCTACAGCTGCCCTGGGGCAGACTGACAGAAGCGAGGCTGCCATATCGCACCATCGGCCCCTCTGGCCAACATCAGTAGGCGGTAGGGTAAAGTCTCTTACCCAAGGACACAACGACCAGGACAGAGAGCCCAGGGATCGAACCGGCGACCTTCCGGTTACAGATACGCTTCCCAAGCCCCTGAGCCACGGTCACCCCGTGGAATTCTGGTTGTGCTTACTGACCGCGAACCGATTTTATGTGATACACGGCGCTCAGTAATCTGTCAAAAAATGTTTTCGTACAACTTTGGTAAGCTACAAAGCGCACCACTTGATGCATTGTTGGAGCATGACGGCTACCAAAGTCGGGAGCCTCGTGGAGTAATACATACTTTGCTTCAATGTAATTTACCGTATTGTGTGTATATAAGGACCACAAATGGCACCTGTTAAGAGACATGTTTACGAAGTGGATTTCAAACTCCAGGCTATCAGTCACGCAGTAGAACTTGGGAACAGAGCAGCTGCAAAATCAGTCTGTCTTTGTTATTATGCTCAGCGTCTTTTAGTTTACATTTTGAGCGCACAATTGTGAGCTTTTTGTTATGCACAAAAATAAATTTTTTTATTTTATTTATGGAGCATTATTATTTAATAAATGCCGATAATTCGTTTCTGAGTAATTTTTGTACATCTACACTGTTTGTTAATAAAAGTGCCTGTGTGAGATCTGGGACACAGCTTTGACTAAGAACTCTCTTTTTGTTCTTACTTTATGGCTTTTAAAAAAAAAAAATCAAGATATATATCGTATATTACTATCCAGCTAAAGAATATTGAGATATGAATTTTGGGTCATATCACCCAGCCCTATCTGGTATCTATGTTTTTTACTAAAATGAACCAGTAAAACCAGTTAATGTTAACAGCCAGTCCATACAAAATATTAACTAAGGTTACTAAAAGTCCTTAGATTAAAACAAACCTTAACCTCAGAGTCTGTCACCCTCATTAGTTTTTTAATGTGCTTGGTGTTCAGAGAGAACGAAGAAGGCGGGGAATGGGGGAGAGGCTTGATTTATTTGAACAGTCTGGTTGTAATGAAAGCAGTCATGACTTGCTGGGGGTGGATAGATGGAGTGAGCGGTGAAAAGAGAGGTGAGGGAAGAGTGAATGAAGTGAAATCCAACTGCAGACAGATCGCTGGTCTTGATAATGTTTTGAACAGACCCCAGAAATCCCTCAACTCACTGCTTCAATGTGCATGCATACTTATGTGTAGATACTGCACATAACTTCCAACCATGAATACCACACGCAGCTCATTTGTGCTGCAATATATCTTCCTATCAGTACTCACATACCTGTGTAATATATAAGTAAGTACCACACAGAGATAGAGAGATGTTTACTACTGCTGCTTGGACACTGCTTTATATCTTTAGGACAAAGAAAATTCTGGCACAAACAAGCTTACATATCTCAGTTCAAAAAGATTCACACGCTTCATAGGTTTTAAAATCTGTTTTGAATGCGCTAAACACTTTGGCAAGAATTCTTATCAGAGATCTGTGGTCTTTTTCTGGAATGCATTTCTAATCTTTGAAGGGAAATTTGCAACTTCAACTTTATGTCTTAGGGTTTGTAGCCAGGCCAGAGACTGCTGATTATCCACACTGGAGTTCCTTTAGGCAGAGCTGCAGTTTATTAAACAAATGTCTTGGTTACCAATTCACCTGCCTTACCAACTCCACTGTGTGATTGGTTGGTTATTGACTAGTTTGACAGATAACAAAAAAATAAAAAGACCCAGCTGTTGTCTGTCATTACTCATAACATTACTGTTAAATTGCCATTCTGTTATTTAAGGCAGCCACATTAATGCTGTGGCATTTAAATCGGAAAATATTCTGGGACTAATCTTTGATGCCCTCAAGCACGAGGTGTAGAGTTTAAGACTGGAAATTTGGACTTAAATTAGCTCACCAGTTTCAACATGTGAAACAAGACATGTACCAGACTGCTCTGCAACCCCAAATCCATTCTCTTACAGCTAAATATATTTACAAGCAAACCACTTCAAGCAAACTTTTTTGGTCATTTTTCTTCTATTGACCTTTGTTGGCATTACATGACCTCATGATGTTTGTTGTATTTAGTTGTTACTTACGTTTCCCTTTTTCTGTTGGGTTTATACAGTAAATTCAAAAGTTTATTTCTTTAACCGTGCAATGGGGGTAAAAGTAAAAATGTGATCCAACAGTCAGAGTTTCTGCAGAGGAGAGTGAAAGATTAAGTCCAATACATGAAGTATAAGCACATTGAAGTCAAGCAGCTAAAAAGCCCAAGCAAGCCTAGCATTTAATTAGTGAAACAATGTGGTGATGAGTGTGACGAAGGACTGGTGTTTTATCACAGCTGGTGTAACTGCCAAGGAGATACAGGTGTGCCAGTGGGAATAGTGTGGGGACTTGGAGGATGCCAGTCCTATGTGAACAAATAACTCACAAAGAAATGGCCATGATGAAAGAGGAGAAGAGAATGTACTGTAGTGTAGGAGGTGATCATGTTAGAAATGGCAGGTTGGCTCTGGGGGATAGACTCAAACAATCCTTTTGGTTAAGCAAATGTACAGTGGCTCTGACAGGGCAAATGCACTGTAACCTGCACTGCGAAAATGCTGCAAAAGTACTCAGAATGGAATTGCTATCGGTCACTTCAGAAACTGTTTTGTCACATTGTGTCCCCCAAGTCACTTCCACTGTTTGTTTTTTTGGGGTTTTTTGGGTTTTTTTTAAAAAAAAAAAAAAGCTTTTATTTTTTATTTCTAGGTTTCAGTGTGTTTAACCTCTCAGGAACACCCTAGTTTTGCTTTAATTGTTTTTTCACATCATTAGGGACTAAGTTGCTAAAATGCCTAGTCCCACTGATACAATGCACTCCAAAAATTAAAAATAATTATTACAATCTCTGAATTTTGTAGGCTTTAATGTAAAGCAAATGTAAAAAACTAAATCAAACAAAACAAGAAAAATAAATTCCAAACTAAAATCCACTGTGCTTCAGGTCTGAACTGAATAAATACATTTGATCAGGTGAAACTTGATGAATTTGCATTGGCCAGCTTTTCAGAATTAGTGAAACCCATGCAGTGCTCTGCCCTGGGTATGTTTGCTCTAAGAAAACAAATATTAGCAAGCTAATATTTGTGTTTCACACCTGAAGTTGTTTCACACCTGAAGTTGTTTAATCACTTGCTAATCAAGGATGTATTTTATTTAATATTACATTAAATTGAGCATTAAATTGACAATGATTTCCATTTGTCCTGCCATAGTTTCAGATGTCAGCATACCTGCATATACCTGACATTTAACTCTTGGCACTCGGACATGCATGTAGGCACACAGCATCCATGCTGGCATACATGAATGCAAATCTGTTCACTGAAGGTAACAGATATCTTCCTCAGAGGAACATAATATCTGTAATGAACTTGTAACAAACTTTTTTGAAGCAGCAAAAATAAAAATTGACTGCTTATACTAAAAACAGTCTCTCCTTATTTCTAAGGAAACTTACCTTTTTCATGGGGAACAGACTGATGGTAACAGTGTTTACAGCACTGCTATTCGATAAAATGCATCACTTAAAGAGATGCAATGCTGGTTCACTTTGTAGTTGCCTTCAAAATGGCTTCCCACACTGCCTTGGTTAAAAGCTCAAGTTCCTTTTCTCATGAGCAAAACAAAGTGGATAAAGCTGTGAATAGCTCTTACCCTCTCTGAAATGCAATACAACATTTAATTGAATTAGCTTTAATTGCCATTCATCTGCTCATAGAACCCAAAGGTCTCCTCTTACCCAGGGCCCCTAATGATTTCCATGTTCTTTAAGGCAGAAGTTAAAATTTAAGTCTTTAACACTGCATATCACAGGACCACCCGACATGGCACAGAGAGCTGGATCTGCTAGCTAAAAACATTTTTGTAAAAGTATGCAAACTGGAGATCTTGCCATCTCTGCTGTAACTAATAAATGCAATGAAGTGATGATGACAAAGAAAGCAGAAAAGAGAGCAGAAAGGGAAAGGAATTTGAATTTGTGTGCCAATAAATTATTGTCTTGTCAAATGAAATCAGAAATTGTTGTTTTTTTTCTTTCTTTCATTTGGTACATCAGTTGCTGGATCCATAGAAGATTAAAGAGAAAAGTTAACCACCATGGACAGAGAGAAGCAAAAGGGAAGAACGTGCACTCAGCATAGGCAGCTTCCAGGTAGACAGTATGAGGGGAGGACTTCAGAGCCTTGGGGCAGCAGCTGAGGTTTTATTGGGCTCCAGTGCAGCTACTTCTCGGCACAACAATAGGCCCTCTGGGCCAGGCAGGGTCATGTTGTGATAGGAGATGACATGACTGCACAGAGGAGAGATTAGAAGAGGCTTGCACTTTTTAGGCCTTCACGGTGAAGCATAACAAGCAAGACTAATAGCACGCTAATATTCCACACCATAGTGCACTAACTGGCTGTAAAATACATGCTGCAAACATGCATACATTGTGAAAGAGGCATAAATCAGACAGGAGGATGGGAACTCCAAAGAAAGTTTTGTCATGCACCCTTGTTGTTTGCAAGGAAAATCTGTTTATAATTCAGACATGACTGAATGGCTTTAAGAGGAACTTTTAAGAAGTATCACTTTTTCATATATTGCTTGATGTCTTGAAGAAAAAAGAGTGGACAAAGAAGAAATCTTACTGAGAGATCTTGTACTGAATTTTAGTTTTCTCTCTGAGAACGGCCTATTCACATGTGCTCATGCAGAGAGCAGATGCAGCGCTGACAAAGCTTGACTGAAATCCATCCATTCATCCATCTATCAATGCATCCATGCATCCATGTATCTAATTAAGGGTTGAAGTTGGACTGGAGTCTATCCCAGATGTCAGAGAAAGGGTAGACCTTGGAAAGGTCACCAGTTTGTCGCAGGGCTAACACAGAGAGACCAACAGCTATTCAGTCCTAAGGGAAGTTAATCTAACATGTCTTTAGACTTTGGGGGAAACTTGAAGTATGTAGAGAAAGCAAGCAACGTTCTTTTTGGGGCGGCTGTGGTTCAGGAGGTAGAGCAGGTCATTTACTAATCCACAAGGTTGGTGGTTTGATCCCTGGCTGATCCAGTCTGCATGCGGAAGTATTTTTAGGCAAGATACTGAACCAAGAGTTTATTTGTGCAATTCTTAATAATTTGGTTTCCAGCTGCTACACTCAGATCTACTCTACCATTGCTGCCACTCAGCTTTCCCGCAGAAAGCACCTATATAAACACTTTACTGCTGCAGGGCTTGTTCCCCTTGACCTTTCACCTCTTAACAGGTGACCTTTCACCCTGGGCAAAAATAGGGCATAACCAAGCTCTTTAAAGCCACTCATATATGAAAGGGTGTGTTTAGAGTATTTGGCTATTTTCAGTAACACGTCTCATCTACTTGTCAACTTTAATTACTTGCTTATTATCGTTCTCCTTCCTCTTTGCCTCCCTTTCTGTCTTCTTGCCATCCAGGCTCTCAACTACAGCATGACCCATAAGTTACATCCAAGCTCTTTTCTAGCAACTCTTTGCTTTAACCTGTCAGCTGTCATTATCTTATCCTTCTTCCTGCCTCTGTTTGTTCCTTCCCATTTTAAAGAATTTACTTGCAAGCCTCTGGGCTTTTCTCCTCCTCTCCTCAAATTGATACCAATTGAGTTATTGAACTGCCACCCGGGTAACAAAGAGCCTTGTTTGGTTGGTGTTTGTCAGGACAGATGTGAAGCAGGTTTTAACATGACCTGGCAGGAAGGAGAACAGGAAGGGGGTGGGAGAAATTGGAGGGAAAAGAGAGCAGTGAACTGGAGGTAGGAGAAGAGAATATATGCCGACAAATTTGGACATGTTAATGCCTCGTGACATGGCATTTATTCGTTTTAATAAATACAGTACATTTGTAAGAGTTCCACAATGGAACCATGGTGATTAGATGTTTTTGGAAAGTGGGATGCAGCAGCAAGAATCAGATAATTGTAGCTCTGCTCTAACAAAATTGTAACCTTGTAGTTGAAAATACATATAAAGCCATTTTTTACATGTTAGTGGCCTTAACTCTCAAATTCCAACTCCCATCAGACTTTCTGGAGGACAAATGGGAGAGAAGAGAAAGAAAAAGAAAGAAACATACAAGCCAGTTAAGTATTCACGGAAACTTTGCATTTTTTATATTTCCCTGTTAGAGGCTCATACAGTAGGTCCCTCATTTCTCCCTCTGCCAGTTAAGACCAGATATGAAACATTTTTCTTCTTTTACTGTTTCCAGTCATTAACACTGAAACTAAAAATGCCATTAATTGATACAAGAACACAAAGTAGTCACGTTTTCCCTAATTTTGTATTTGTAGATTTGTAACCTGGAGCGCTATGATGGTAGAAAGAGCCATCAGAAGATGGCTGTAAAGGGATGGACATGGTTAGCAACAACATTATCATCTTAAATTTTGCAGCAGAAACTGAGACTCATCACACCACTCAATGTTTTTCTCATCTTCTATTGTCTAATCTTCATGAGCCTGCGTGAAGTGTAGCCTCGGTTTCCTGGTCTTAGCTGACAGGAGTGGCACCTGGTGTGGTCTTCTGCTGCTTCAAGGTTCAAGCTGTTGTGCATGCAAAGGTGCTCTTCTGCATACCTCGATTGTAATAAGTGGTTATTGAAGTTTCTTTTGGAAGAAGGCTGGCCATCTGGCATCAACAATGCATTTTAACCAGAGAACTGCTGCTGAATGGATATTTTCACCTTTTCTAGCAATTCTCCATAAACCTTAGAGATAGTTGTATGAGAACATCCTAGCAGAACAACTCTGTGTTAACAATCCGTTCAAGATATAATACCTAAAAAAGCGGCCGGTAAGTACATGTTGTAGCTCTGATTTAATCTGCACAAAAACAGAAGCATGAAATATGACAATATGTGGTACATTTATTAAGGTGGATTATTTCTTGGACGGATACAGTTACAGGTAATCAACAGAGACTCCTGGAAGTCTCTGCTCTCAGCCAAATAATCAAGCACAAGTTCTCTGTGAAACCACAGCTTTCCATTTTTTACCAGTTAAATACGAGAAATTATAATCAAGATATAATGAATGTGTTGGTACGATTTGGAGGCACTTTTTGGATTTCAGTGCAAACATATGTAGACCTTTTTTTCAAGTTCTTTCAACAGCAGCAGATAAATGAAAAAAGGAGCTTATGAACGCTTGTTGAGATGGGCAGTCATCATAACCTTTATATGTTTTTAACTCAAGGAGAATTATGTTGGTTTTTTTCCATTGCGGTTTTGGCAGCCCGCCTCTGAGCATGCCCTCTCTGCATTCACATTCACTGTTTCCTACCAAAAGTGGTTAAGCCTGTTTTTGTGACTCTGGTGAGTGACGGTTTATGAAGGTGAGGAAGAAAAAGGAAACCAAATGAGTGACATTTTTCTAAATTCTGTGGAGTATGAATCATAGGTCAGCAATATGAACTGTGAGCAGACTGTTTGCAACTTTACAGTTAGCAAGAGCAGGAAACATTAGGCTTCATATAGGGTGTAGTCTGTCTCAAGTCTCCAATATTTCATAAAACCCATATTGTTTCTGCACTTTTATAAGCATATTAAGCCCTTTTACTTCTCTTCATTAGATTTGAAATAGTTTTTCAGTTGTCAGCAGAGATAAATCTGTTCTCTCCTATAAGGAATCCTTCCATGTTAGATGAACTGCAGCCAAATGCTGCGTGTCTAAGCTATCCACAGTGTTGATATAACAGACTCTTTGAGTTTTATATACATTTTTTGTAGCTTTTGTATTTCATATTTGGCTGCCTGGAGCTTGTTGACTGACAAACACCAGTTCATTTCCTTTCACACAGATAAGTCCCCAAGAGTCTCTAAACAAAAGACTGACCTCCACTCTCAGATATGAGGTTTTGCTCCGCCAACAAAAGACATTATTGTGTCTCCTTCGACTCAAATAACTGTGAGTGTGATGAAATCTTTAATCTTGTTACACTCTGCGTGTAGAACGGACTTGATCAGCAGGTGCAGCAGAGAGAAGACACAATGTCTTCACCTCGGAGACCAGACAGACAAGGTCAGCTATGCGCCCATTCTGAGAGAAACCCATGGACACAGGCTAGACTGCATGTTCCCAAAGGCTGTCAAGCAACGCTCATAAAATCATGTAACACGTCAAACCATTCAGATGTTAATAAGCGATCTTTGTTAGGATTAATGCCACACATCCAAAGTTGGTCAAGCTGACGAGTGGCTGGATGAGGCTTATTGTGATTCTGGAAAGTAATTACTAACTTCCATCTGAAAATACAGTTGCAATGTTAAAAGTGATAAACTGTAGATAAAAGATGGACACCGCTAATAATACACAAAATTAAGCATTAAAACTATTTCATCTGTTGGGCTGGATGAAAAATCAGAGTAAAACTAGCTGTAAATGCCTAACTGTTGTTTGTACCAGGCTGTACGCATATTCATTGATTTTCATTTGGTTTGTGAGGATTAACTCAATTTTAGAGCAAGGCTCAATTTGTCACAGAAAAAAAGAAAAGAAAAATGTAATCAGTCAGACAGAACTAATGACAAAAAGTAAAAAACAAAAGCAAAAACAAAACATGGAGGGTAAATTAATAACTTATATTATTTTCTTTATGAAAACCAACAAGTACACTGTGTAAGCCTCTGTGCACTCATGCCTCATGGATGGATCTGTTTTAAAACTTGGAAAGTAAATCTTCTGACTATAGTATGTTTACGTGCCTTCAAGTTGGCATTTAGAGGCAACCTGGAAGACAGCAGTGTGGCTATTGCTCTAGAGGTAGAGGAGGTCATCTGGTAAATGTTAGAAATTAAATGCAAATAGAAATATTTTTACGACAAAATATAAGGTGCCAACCATAACAATTGCTCTTTCTCCTTGGTTATGTATATCAATGTAGGTTATGCTTTACAAGTTGTGGTTCAAATCTGAGGGGCTATCCTTGTGATTTCATCATACATCATTTCATACATTTCACACACCAGTAAATGCCTGAAACACATTCACTGGAAAGTTATGTTATTTTTATGTTAGAGACAAAGAATCACAATATTTTTTCATGTCTCCTGAATTTTGCTGCACATATTCAAATGTCTACTCGCACAGGGTAACAAGTTGTTTCTCTGTAAGAGCAGCACACTTATATAGAATTTACAAATTATCGAATCATTTTTGGGAGTTTAGCTAAAATCCAGTGTTAGAACTTCAGCAATCTGTTGAACTGATAGTGCTACCCTTACATAATTAATCTCATGCCAAAAATGTTTTAGAAACTTTTCATCAAACACTTTAGAACAGCTATCTCAGCTGCCATAAGGTGAGAGGCAGGGTATACCTTGGACGGGTCACCAGGCTAACACAGAGAGCGTCCATTCACACCTTTCCACCACCAGTTATCTGAACCACAGTGTGAGGAAACCAGAATACCTGGAGAAAACCCAAGCAGACACAGAGAGAGCATGCAAGCTCCACATAGAAAGGACACACACACACACACACACACACACACACACACACACACACACACACACACACACGCTTAAAAGCGCTTCTGTTATTTTAATTTTAACTTCATAAAAACAGTTGGAACTCCCCGCACTGCAACTGCTGTGCCAAACATAATACAAACACACACGCACACAGACACACACACTGTTGTCCTCCTTGTTCTATCTTACAGGGAGATTATGATTGTGTGAGACCAGCAGTGAGCTGTGTGATCACTGAAAAGCTCGCTGGCGGGAGATCGAATATTAAAACTCAGCTGCAGGTCATATGGAGCCCGTTGAGAGGAGATATGAGAGAAGGAAACACTGAGAAATTACCGCAGCGTGTTGATAGGATCCCTGGAGGTGACCAGCAACAAAAACAGGACATGGAGCAGAGGTGTTTGAGAGAGTAGACACTGCATTATGAGTGCATCACAGACAGAATTTACTGAACATGTTTGTTCAAAACAAACACGTCTATAAGTCTTTTTTAATATGTGAGTAATTATCCTTCCTTTATAATTTAGCTGTCATCATTCCTTAAAAACTGACAGTAGATTAAATGTCTGCATTTTCAATAATCTATTTAATAATTATAGTTTAACCTCATACAGGGGTTTGTATTTGTTTAATCTTGAGCACCCCTTTTAAAGCCCCAACTTGCTGAGACTCATATAAACACAGTTAAGTGTCTCTGAGGAAAAATTTCCACTGTTCATAAGCCTGTCATTCAAAATGTCAGACATGTGTGCATTAGCTGTGACAGACAGTGGAAGAAGCTGCAGCAGTCAAACAGGAAAAACACAAGTAAGTTCCAGCAGAGGCTAAAACTAGACCTGCGATGACAACTTAATCTTCAGGCTTTTGACAAAGCTCCCGCTTCTTCTTTGAAAGTCAGCCTGTCCGACCACTTCTGCACAATCATGAAGCTGCATGCAACGCGCATGCATGAGTTTGTGATTTTTTGAGTCCAAGACAGCTCCTGTAAAGCAGTTCCTTACTCGTCCTGGTGCCACAGAGTCTCTAAATTAAATGCTAAAACATTTTTTTCACAGTGTGATCTGTTTATTTTCCTTTAAATGTTTAAATCTGGGTTTGATACTGTCAAAAATATATAAATGAAAATTACGTTTTGGTGTTTTCTTTGCAAATGGGTCTCTGGTTGAATTCAGTGTTCAAAATACTGGTGCAGGGAGATGTTATTGGAATGACTCATGGGGCTTATTTGATTTGTTGTAACGCAATTGCTGCTTTTTGTAATCTGATTTTAAAACTCTGTGAATGATTTTCTTTTTTGTGAATCCAGAAACCCGTTCAGACTTGTGATCACAGATTTCAAACTTAAATGATAAACCACAGAAAAATGTACATTAAAAATATAAATCCAACATATTTTGGCTTTATGATGGCGTTGTGAGAAAGTCCATGCTTCATGTAATAATGATCATATATTCAAATTAAAAAACAGGTTTAAGACAGCTGGGATATGTTGGCTTTTTGTCCAGTAATTATTAAATAACAAAATTCTATTTCCCTTTTCTTAAAAGGAAAGGGATAAGGAGACTTTGTTGCTGCGAATATTCTCCCAGTCTTCTTAGTGGAACTTTCTGATTTCACAGTCTTAGCGAATGACAAATGTGACAATTACCTTTTTTTTTATTCCACACTTGGCCAGTATTTATTATAAAAGGTGCATTATGCAACATTTAATATAGTTGAAATGACATTATGAATAGATGGATTACAGAAAAACATGAGCTGGTGTTGCACAACACACGCTCATAAAACCCCTGGTCCAACTCCCAAATGCCATGACGCAATCTCATGCGGCCGAGAGCTCGTTTGAATATCAGTGAACATAAAACAAAACCCCAGCTGACTCATTTGTCTTGCCTGTGCTCTCGTCTTACACTCTCTGTCCTGCTTTCAGTCTTGAATAAAGTTCCTTTCTTTCTTCCTCGGCCTCTCACTGGGTCAATTCAGATTTTGGATACTGTATACTGACTGTTACTTTACTTTCTTCAGAGGAGTGAAGCTCCAAACCATAATCTCTAAACTAATCCCTTCAACAGGAGCGGATTTAATTTGGTGACTCATTCTCGTCCACCTCCATGCAATGTTGAATCACTATTCTTTATCCAAAAACATTAAAAAGTGGCCATTGTTCCTCAACTTGCCATTTTTCATTGTCGACACACTGACTGTCACCAAAGTGGTGTGTTGGATGGAAACAGCTGAAGAGACTGCTGGTCTATGTCAACAAATCTTATCAAATCCTTTGGAAACTAGTCCTCCACGCTAAGGAAAGAAAACAAAAATCTAATGATGATGAGGGTTTTTTTTTAAATGCAGCCAATGCAGAAGCAGCAAAACTGTGGCTCCTTTAATGAGGCCGATTGCAAAAGTGAATAAATCCCTGCAGACACCCTTTATAAAACATCCAACTTCATAACAGAAACAAAAAATAGGCCTTTATAGCTTATTCCTCTTCTTTTATATATAGTTAATGTATACAGTGTGAATTATTTCTGTATCTTGTCCATTTGAAGTATAATAACTTAGCATCTATCTATCAGCCCTCTGTGGGTTGATAACTCTCTCTTCAGTCAAATAATGCAACATCCTGTCATTCCAGTTACCCAATCTATATCAGTATAGGTATCCAGCACATTTTGGAGTGTTTCTTTGTTTTTCTTTTTGTTTGTTTTTTTTAGCATTGGATAATCTAAAAAGTTACATATAAGCTCAACAGTTGCTCAACAGTTCCACCAGTGTTGCTTAAAATTCACCAATGAATTCATTGCATGCATCATGTTTCCTTAGCTAAAGCTCCAATCTGCTTTTCTCATTTAACGTCTTTCCCTCTCTGAGGTACGACTCGACTGAGTGCTGACTGACATCCAGAATTACCAATGTGCAAACACTCTGGCAGCTCTCCCTACAATACCTCATAACATTTAATGAAAACCATGCCCAGCTTTTGCCCCCGACTTTGCCCCGACTCCTTCTCAAACACAAATTAAAGTAGTTCTCCCTCCCCTTTGTCAATCTTTTTTTCATACAGCGGAAAGTATGCACAAAGGAGAGCCTTTATCCCTGGAGACTGCCTCTTGGTCCCTTCCAAATACCTGCAGGATAAAATCAAACTCCCTTTTGAAAATTACATTATAGTTCCCCTTCTCTCTTACCTTCACTTTCTCTGTATTCCTTCTAAGCTTGTCAAATCAGTTCAGCGTTCCCACTATCCAGGAGGGGATCAGCAATCATTGTGTGGGCGTCAGAAGCCTTTGCAGGTCTTAATTAATGCATGCAGGCTTTCACGGGAGAAAGCTGGAGCTATGCAGCTTTTTGCCAGAAAAAACAAAGGAAGTTGGAACAGGTACTGTTCAGCCAGATGGATGATGCATTCTTATTAGGTGACACATGATTATCTGTTCCTAATTGTTTCCAGGTCATATGAAAGTACAGTATATATGTAACTGAAAATGAAAAAAAAAAAAAAAAGAATTCTGGACAAAACAAACCTAAGTGTCACGGCTGCCGAGGCGAGCCGTGTGGATATAGAAGGAGGACCCAAGATGCAGGCAGTGGATGAGATACCGGTGGTTTTATTTACAGAGGTGTAGTGGAAAACAAACAGTGGGGCATAACAAACAACTAAAGACACCTAAACTGGGAGAACTAAAATAACAGACCTGGGAGCATATGACAACGGATGATGAATAGCAGAGAGACGCAGACGAGGAACAGGACACCGTGGAACACAGGGTAACAGACTGACACAGAGTTACACAGACTGACACGGAGGAACACAGACGAACCGGCAACAGGCAGGAGAACACACAGGGCTTAAATACATACACCAGTAATCAGGGGATGCGAGACAGGAGGGCAACACAGCTGGGAGGAATCTGGGCTGACGGGACAGGGGAAACGTAAACTGATCACACTCACATATGACACGGACCTTCACAATAAAACAGGAAACTCAGATACATGGAACCAGACAAGACATTGAACTAAACAGACAGATTCACAAACAGATGGGGAGACACCATAGACAGACAGATACAGACGCAGACTCAGAGGCAGATCGAAAATAACACAGAACTTAAACAATCATCATCTAGAAAATGATAACAAACTAAAAGCGCTGGGTCACCGACCCAGGACCATGACAGTACCCCCCCCTCAAGGGCTGGCACCAGACAGCCCAGCAGAAACAAAAAAAAAAATGGACCAAAACAAAACAGAAAACAACCCGACCAGGGCGGGCGGAGGGGGCCCAGGACGGAGGGACAGAGTCCAAAAAGGCCCAGATGGTCAAGTTCAGGAAGCCGACCATGCGAATGGCAACGGGGCAGGTCCGGATGCCGGCCACGCAGTAGGCAGTGGCGTGGAAACAGTTCTGGGGGCCGACCGTGCGGACGGCAACAGCGGCGTGGAAACAGTTCTGGGGGCCGACCGTGCGGACGGCAACAGCGGCGTGGAAACAAGTCCGGAGGCCGGCCACGTGGAAGGCAGTGGCGGCGTTCAGGAGGGCGTCCACGGTGGCGGAGATGCCCAACAGGCGGCCAGGCAGATGACCGACGATGTGGAGGTGGTAGTAGGGGACCTGAAGGCTGCGTGGCCCCTGCAGCCCCAGGTGAAGCGGAGGCTGGACCAGACGAGGAGGAAGAGGCTGGACCAGACGAGGAGGAAGAGGCTGGACCAGACGAGGAGGAAGAGGCTGGACCAGACGATGATGCAGAGGCTGGACCAGACGAGGCTGAAGCAGAAGCGGAGGCCGGACCAGGCAAAGCAGCTGATGAGGATGCTGAAGCTGGACCAGGCAAAGCAGCTGATGAGGATGCTGAAGCTGGACCAGGCAAAGCAGCTGATGAGGAAGCTGAAGAGGAGGCCACTGCAGGTGATGCGGAGGCTGGACCAGGCGAGGATGAAGACACGGAGGCTGGACCAGGCGAGGATGAAGACACGGAGGCTGGACCAGGCGAGGATGAAGCGGAGGCTGGACCAGGCGAGGATGAAGCGGAGGCTGGACCAGGCGAGGATGAAGCAGTGGCTGGACCAGGCGAGGATGAAGCAGTGGCTGGACCAGGTGAAGCGGATGAAGCCGAAGCATGCGCTGGACCAGGCAACGCTGAGGATGCTGAATCCGGACCAGGCGACGGCGTGGAGGATGCAGCAGAGGCCGGGCCAGGCAACGGCGTGGAGGATGCAGACGGAGGCGCTGCAGCAGGTGGTGGCATGGATGAAACTGCTGCTGCACGCGTGGATGAGGCTGCTGGTGGAGCAGCTGGTGGCTGGACGGGCTCCTCGGGCCCCCCAGCTGACGAGGAAGGAGGCTGGACGGGCTCCTCGGGCCCCCCAGCTAACGAGGCAGAAGGCTGGACGGGCTCCTCGGGCCCCCCAGCAAAAACAGTCTCAGAACCAGTGGGCACTGGAGCCCCTGGCACACAGAACAGAACCAGCAGGTGCGGAGACCTCTGGCAGGAACACAACAGAACCAGCAGGCACACGGGCCTCTGGCAGGAACGCAACAGAACCAGCAGGCACACGGGCCTCTGGCAGGAACGCAACAGAACCAGCAGGCACACGGGCCTCTGGCAGGAACGCAACAGGACCAGCAGGCACACGGGCCTCTGGCAAACACATAGCGGCCTGCAGCTGCGCAGAGCATTGACCCTGCTCAGGCAGCGACAGCTCTGTGCAGTCCTCAGCTGGCTTCTTAAACTCCAGGGGTCCAGAGTCTAATGGGGGCTGAAACCCAGCCTCTGGGGAGGCCCTGGAGTGCATCTCAGTCTCAGAACTGGCCAGCCTTTGAGGAATGTTGACATTGTTCTTGGGTTTGTCTCTCTGCTTAGAGTACGGAGTTGTTGAACTGTCCGTTATGGGTTGGACTGACATGGCTTGCTGTACAGGAGGAGTAGGTGAAGGTGATGGCTGAACAGGTAGTGGAGCAACTGACACAGGATGCAGGGCTGGTGACTGCTGAACTGAGGATAAAGCTAATGATTCTTCTGCTAACCGGGCTACTGACTGGGCCATGGATTGTAACAGGGTTTGTAATAAGTCTGGCTGTGACTGTAATTGAGCTATGGATTGTGAGGCTGAATGTGGCGGAGGTGGCGACTGGGCTTCTGGCCGGGCGGCTAACTGAGCTTCTGGCCGGGCGGCTAACTGAGCTTCTGGCCGGGCGGCTAACTGAGCTTCTGGCGATAAACAGTTTTTGTCCAGTGCCGTACAGAACATCACCCCTGAGTAAACGGTCCCACAGTTCAGACCAACAATACTGTCCTGTCCACTCACCACAGCTGGCTGCTCGGAAATCCCCAGGTCCGACTGTGGCGAGGAGCGTCGGCAGCGTGAGCGCCGTTTCCCCCTCGAAGGCTGGGTTGACGGGCCGGGCAGAACATCCTCTGTCGGACTGGGCAGTGAAGCATGAGCTGCAGGGTGGGTGGTAGCAGCCGGGGGGTGAAGACGGAGTCCATTCAGAATGAAATTCTGTGCGAGCGGGTGAAGTGAGCTGAGCAGCCAGGGGAGACCAGAAACCAAGCGCTGTAGCCGATTAGCCACGGCTTGGCGAAATTCTCTCCCCTCGTGCTCCAGCCACGCGTTGATTAATTTGTCCACGGAGTAAACAATGTCCTCCCGGAGCTCCTTGGGCGGGTTGAATGCTGCTGGGTCCATAGTGGCCGGTTCGTACTGTCACGGCTGCCGAGGCGAGCCGTGTGGATATAGAAGGAGGACCCAAGATGCAGGCAGTGGATGAGATACCGGTGGTTTTATTTACAGAGGTGTAGTGGCAAACAAACAGTGGGGCATAACAAACAACTAAAGACACCTAAACTGGGAGAACTAAAATAACAGACCTGGGAGCATATGACAACGGATGATGAATAGCAGAGAGACGCAGACGAGGAACAGGACACCGTGGAACACAGGGTAACAGACTGACACAGAGTTACACAGACTGACACGGAGGAACACAGACAAACCAGCAACAGGCAGGAGAACACACAGGGCTTAAATACACACACCAGTAATCAGGGGATGCGAGACAGGAGGGCAACACAGCTGGGAGGAATCTGGGCTGACGGGACAGGGGAAACGTAAACTGATCACACTCACATATGACACGGACCTTCACAATAAAACAGGAAACTCAGATACATGGAACCAGACAAGACATTGAACTAAACAGACAGATTCACAAACAGATGGGGAGACACCATAGACAGACAGATACAGACGCAGACTCAGAGGCAGATCGAAAATAACACAGAACTTAAACAATCATCATCTAGAAAATGATAACAAACTAAAAGCGCTGGGTCACCGACCCAGGACCATGACACTAAGTTTAAACTCTGTGTGACCTAATAATAGTCTAAAGGTAAGAAAGCACCCTGTAACCGAAACATGGTTCAGAATGGTGAGACCCAAAAAGACACTCAACTCTGACCCGTGAAGTTCCTTCTTTCGTCTCCATGGCAGTTGGGAAATAAAGTCAAAACATGAGGGTGAATATTTTAAATATGTCACCTGTCTGTTTTTTTAGGCTTAATTTTTGGGTTTTACTCTGATTTGCCTTGCAAATGATTTGGCTTTCCACCCACCAAAAATTGGTGAATTTCACTCACCAAAGCTGGTGGGCGAAACTTGTGTATTTTGTTCATTAGATGTGTGTGTCTCTGTGTTAGAAAATCACAGTTTATAGATGTGACTTGCTAGACTAGCTGACGATTTAGAGAACATTGCTAAAAACCAATGGATGACATCACGGTGGCCCATCGTTTATAACCACCCTGTGATTAAGAAACGGTACTAATGGCCTAAACCTCTGACCGAAGACAGCAAGCAGCAGTCAGCAAGTCAGTGATTATGAACTGGATGTTTTATTGCTTTAAATATTTCTCTGAGAAGATAGGAAAGCTAGGCTATTGTAACGCATCTATCATGTAACACTGTGCAGCAGGCATGTTTTGAAGACCCAGTATGTGGGACTCGAGAGGCAAGACGTGAAAACAAAAACTGCTTTGATGTATAAGACTTTTCAAAATCACAAGATACAAAATAAAGAAAGCGTAGGAGCCAGGAATACAAACACTAGGGATCTGGGGGAATCTAGGGAAAACCACAGAGCAAGGGAGCACATGGAGCAAGGAAACACACAGCAATGACAGAGGACTTGACAATGAACAGAGGGTGTCACAGACAATAAATACTCAGAAGTCAACCAGGAGAATGGAAACAGTTGGGAACACGGTGGACACTAATTAGGGGGGAAAAAAACTAAACACAGAGCATGCAAGACAAAGGGCTAACAAATTAAAACTGGACGTAACTAAACATGGCATCACAGACAAAAACGTGACAAACACAGAGGAAGCACAATATGGTGGATAGAATAGAGCAAACTTTAACTGACAACAGAACCTCAGTAAAAGTAAAACTAAGAAGGCCAAAAACTGAAAGCACTGAACACAGAGAGAAAGGGATAACAAGGGGATTAAACACCGAAGAATTACAACGAATGCAACACGAAGGCATACAAGACAAAACAAAGAACCAACCATTTCACCTGACCAGACAAGGGAACATAAGGGAGGCAGGAATACGTAGAGACACCGGACTCAGAGACTCAAGTATTTCTTATATAGCGTTATGCTACAGACATGCTTGGGAAAACAGTTGTTGGCATGAGCAAAATGTTTGTCACCATCTACAATAAACATACAATAAACCTTTGAAATGGTTGCTTCATTAAGAGAATGGTTGTGTCATTTTAATCCTAATATAAAACCACTGAAAGAAACATGTAACCAGTCAGCCCAGAAATGTAATCTCTCCAGCCCATCCTGTCTGCCCCGGGGCCGCAGTAGGTCATGACCAAAATACCTCCATCCTGAATGACCTTAAGTGGCTCTATTTGATGCAAAGGAGAAGCAGCTCTACTTTGAGTTCCTCCCAAATGACAGAGATCTTTATCACTCAGACACTCTTAAGAAGAAGCTCATTCCCACTGCTTGTATCTGCAATCTTATTCTTTCTCTCACTACCCACAGCTTGTGACCATGGCTAAGGGTAGGACCTGTAAACCTTCAGCTTCACTTCCACACTCAAGTCTCGTCATCACACCAGACTGCCACAGTGTCCTTCTTAATGCAAATGCTGCACAAATTCATATGTCAATTTCCTCTCCTCTCTCCCAGCTGCTTCAGTGTGAGCTGGAGGTCAGGAATTAATGAAGTCAAGAAAACCACATCATTTACAAAAAGCAGAGATGAGATTCTGAAACCAACAAACCAGACACTCTCCAACCCCCTGCTGTGGCCTCTGTCTGTGAACAATATAAAGAGAATAGGTGAAAAAGTGCAGCCCTGGTACTGAGCAGCACCCAGCATTCTGACGTAATGTAGATCTAGCTCTGTCTATGGTTGTAGAGACACACAAAACAACTAAAATCAACTAAAATGAAATATACTGCATGCAGTTATTGCACACAACTAGCCAATGTTATTCTCAGAGCACTCTGGTATGTGACAGGAGGAACAAACAGTTGCTTTTTTCTGTGTGTCTGTGTTTCAGAAGCAAAGGTAGCACCTTCTCAAGTAGATCTTCCAGTTGGGTATCGGACGGTCACGTCAGCAGATGGAGTTTTCACTCCCAGGAGGTTCATTGCTCAGATATAGCTGTATCAGCTCTCCTCTTCATGTGTGGCATACAGGGAATGCCCCACCTGCCTCAGGTAGGCGTCTCTAATGTTCCGATAACTGCCAAAATGGGAAGTTCCCCATCCAAATGATGAAGGCAGTGATAGCATCTGAGTCTTTCTTCTTTATGATGACTGACAGAATATCCCTTTCCCCCCTTGTGTTACTTTAACTTAGTGCATTATGGCAAACATTAAATGTAGAAATACCAATTCTTTTTTAAAACTGCAGAGGCAGACTTGGGTGCTTTTGACTCCAAAACATTTGTATTTTTATAAAGCACTAATCAAAGCAGCAATAGAAAACAATGTGTCATGGGCTGGGTCGTGTGACCCAGTGTTTGAGTTTTGTGTATTTTTGTATCCATTTTTTAGTTAATTTCTAGGTGGCTATTTAGTCCTTTATTTCTTAGTCGTTTCTGTCATCTCCCCCTGTACTCAGTCTCCCTGATTCGTGCGTCTACCTGTCATGTTTCATGTCTGTGTGGTTATGTTAAGTTCATGTCATGATTTATCTTCATGTCTCTGGGTTTCCTGTTTTATTTTGAAAGAGTCTGGTGTTCTTTGTTCACTGCATTTAGGTTTACTCTCCCCTGTGCTGTAATCAGAGATGGGCAGTAACGCGTTACTGTAATCTGATTACTTTTTTCAAGTAACGAGTAAAGTAAGGGATTACTATTGCAAAAACGGTAATTAGATTACCGTTACTAGGAACGCTGCGTTACTGCGTTACTAAAACCGTGATTTTTTGAGAGAATGTCTCACGACAGTGACGTAAGCGAGTGCGCCGTTAGTGACAACAGCTGTGTGCAGATCAACAATGGATCATATATCGAGTGCGGGAGAGAGTATGAGCATGCAGCATTTAAAGCGTGGAAGTACTGACCTTACTTTGAGTTTGATTCCATAAAAAGTGACAAAAACATTAGCGTCCATCGTGCGTGGGAAGAAAACTTCTTTTTACAGCGAAAAAAACCCCCTAAACTTCCAATCAAGCACCGAGTGCACAACGACGTAATGGGAAACTCACAGAGAAACTCGCGGATTCTTCAACTGACCGCGGCACACCTGCACCAGAGTAAACCTCCGCCTACCCTAGTCCTGCTTTACAGGTGAAAATAGAGCAACAGGACCGCTGAGTCTTTGACTTTATTTATTTTCTGCTGTGTTTTACTTGCATCTATTTGAAAGAGTGAGTGTAAACACAAAAAATATTTTATCTTATGTGCTGGAATGTGTAGAAAATAGGTTTAAATGTTAAACTAATTTATTCAAGTCAGAGAATGTTGCATATAATTAAATTTTTGCTTGATGCATAAAGTTAAAAGATTAAAACTGATAAAACAAGTTAAAAAAAAAGAGACTTTTCCATTGGATTACATTTTGTAGGATGGATTATGCAGAAAAAGTAGAACTGGGCTGAAAGATCTATCACTTTATCACCTCTTCAGGTTGTAAATCGTGTTTTTAAAAAGTAACTAAGTAACTTAGTAACTAAGTAATTAATTACTTTTGAAAACAAGTAATCAGTAAAGTAACGGGATTACTTTTTTGGGGAAGTAATCAGTAATTAGTTACTGATTACTTTTTTCAAGTAACTTGACCAACACTGGCTGTAATTATGTTTCATTCTAGTCAGCTGTGTCCTCATGTGTCTCCACTTCCCCTGATCACCTCATGTGTGTATTTAGTCCTCAGTCTTGCTGTGTTCAGTGTCGCGTCGTCTGTGTTCTCACCTCCATGTTTTCACGGTCAGTCTTTGCAGTGATCATCATAGTCTCTGAGTCTTCTTAGTTTGTCACAGTATTAGTTTTCCCACTTTAGTTATATTCTAGTTTAGTCACGCTATCCCTGCTTTGTTTGTACACTTTGTCTTCGGCCATAATAAAGGCTCGCTTTCTGTTAAGTTCACTCCCGTCTACTCACTTGTGTACGCACCTGGGTCCATCACACACACCACCGCACGGCCTGTCTCCGCAGACCGTGACACAATGATGTTGTAGCATTAGGAACAAACTGGCCGACATAGCCGTAAACTAAATAATTGATTATGATGAATGTTGTCATGTCTCACAGCTGCGTTAAACTCTGAGATATGACAAAAACATATACCTCTGTGGCCTGCACAGATCTCAGTTGATAGGAGGGCTAACTAAAGCAGGTATAACTTCTTAGTAACCTTGCTTTTATGTAAGAGTATAACCAGAATGTAACAGTTGGCAACTAGTTGGTTTAGAGATCCACTCACTGATGCATTTAAACATTAGATGGCTCTGTATGTCTGAGAGTGACCCTAGTGAGTTGGACTATGACAGTTGGGAGACAGTTTGCCTCCCACCAGTTGACCCAGATGTTGAGGGTGTCGCAAGTTCAACCTCGGGAAGACCAGCTGGTCACTGCAACTGTGAACTAAAAATTCAATCACTGACCAGCCGCGAATTTTTTCCCATTACAACGATGTTTCTTTCAACTGACACTAAACCACTTGAAATGATAGATATGGAAATTATAGTTGAGTTTTATCTGTGCATTTAGTGTATTCAATTTTTTTCTTAAATAAGCTGTGTTTAAAGAACTGCTGCTGCGCAACACCACGGTGACTCAAGAGTGAAAGCACAAAGGCTGTTTAAGCATGAAGGAAAACCTTACTTGGCTTAATAATCTGGAAAGAAGGAGTGCACTGAAAATTGCTGTCGATGAAATGGTTTTCCACTGAGTGTTCCTGCTGTAAATCTAAGGTGTAATTTACAGTAGCCCAGCATGGTGATCCACAGCTCTTGGCAAAATTTATTTCATCTCAAGGAAGATTTTGCACAGAGATGACGAAACAATTCCTGGATCTGACACATGTTCCTCTTCAATTTATAGTCCATAACCCAAAACTCACATTTCTATGTTCTTCAAGTCCAAAAGTCTTTTATGCCTTCTCTGGGTTGGGCGTTTTCCCCCTGTAGAAATTTCCTCTGAATTTTTCCCTCCTAAACCTCTGCAGCCGTTCAAGACTAGAGAGCTTCCAGTAAATCATGTTAAGCATATTAAAAGAGCTTAAAGAAAGAGGTTAAAATGAGCTCTGAATATGAGTGTGCATGTGCGTCTCTGCAGTTTTGCTGTATAAATAAACATAAACAGCTCTCTTCAAGGCTCACCACTGTTAGAGCCCGAGGGGAGAGACATCATCTGTCTGTAATTTAAAGTGGGCGAGAAGGGAGGGAAGTCACAAGAACAAAACTGAGGAGAAAAAAAGCTGCAGAGAAAACAAGAAGGCTAAATTACTGAATACACAGTTGTCCCCTTTTCATGGTTATTTATGGGTCAGCTGCAAAAATTCCACAATCCTGTGGGCAAAGTTACTTGGAATATGGAATTATTGCTCATTATTTATTGCATGTGATCACATAACTTTTACTGCTCAACAGTAGCAGTAAAAGCTACAGTTTCTGCCTCGCTGCAGTCTTGTTTACCATTCAATCATTCTCACGTGGACACACACTGGATTCTTTGGTGTGGATCGTTTGAAATGATATACAGTTTCTACAATGTACAGCTGTACAGTTTTTAGCTTTTCAAGGCTTGTAACATTTTTCTTTCCGTTGTTTTATCGTAGTATATGAGTATATTTTCTGCACACAAACACTCGGTGAAACATGTATTTCTGGTTTCCTGAAAAACTAAACATATACTAGTACAAGTTAAGACTGATACGTAAACTCTCATTTCTTGCATTAAATGATGTAATCTGTTGCCTGATTATGGGGTGGTGAGTCAGAATTACATGTTAATATGCTTTGTCAAATCTCAGCACATGTACAAAGAAGTTATAATTAAGTTATAATTATATTCAGTGACTATATAGTCTTTAAATTAGTATAGTATTAGTACTAGTATAATATTTAAATTAATTCAAAAACATCACTTTTCTTTGCTCTTTAGTTTGGTAAAACAAGTGGATCTTAATGCATTCTACATTAAGAGTCCATTCAGGTCTCACAGTTGGAGAAAGGTCATAAAGTCTGAAAATATGATGTATATGACTAATTGTATTCCAATATCTGTAAAGTAAAAGCTTTACAAACTGTCAATAATTGCGCAAAAAAACCCAAAACTTTTCAAAAAAAACTTTTCAAAAACTTATTTGACAATTTTTACATCAATCAAAATGAATGCTGCTTGCGATCCATGTGCTCCTGTTTTTCTTTTGTATTTGTTTAAATCTGCCTGCAACATAAAGGATGCTCATTAGGGAGTTTCTGATATGTCATTCTGAATTACCCTTCCCACTGTGTTTTGGATAGCCAGGGAGTACAGAGTCTTTAACTGTTGCTTAGGTAATTCAGTTCAGTTCACTTCAATTTTATTTCAGTAGCACCAAATCACAGCAACAGTCAACAATAATAGAGATTCAACCCCAACAATCAGACCTCAAACCCCGTGTGAGGAAGGACTTCATCTTTTGTCTTTTTAGAAATAGCACCTTTTTTGTTTGTTGTTTGGCCTTGGTGACCCCGGGGCTTGTATTATGGAGGGAGTTTGAAATACTAAGGACAGCTTTTTGCTGTCTGACTTTAGTTAGCCTAACAGTGGCAATCAGGCTAAGTAGTCACACAAAGCTGGTTGTGTTCACATGAAAAGGGTGGTGTCAATAGACTCTGATCAGTCACAAACAGGGATTGGCAGGAGATAGACTGATATTAAGGAAAAGTTGGGAAAGACCTTGCACTTTAAGAATGCATATTTTTTAGTGATGCTCTCCACTGGAAAACAAAAACTTTAGAGTGCCCTATCAGTGCACTGAGGCCTGACTTATCACATGTGCTCTTTCTCATTCATTTAACTTTCTCTGTAAATTATCACTTTGTGAATGGAAAAATGAAAACTTTATATAAAGAATACCTTAAATAACAGCATAGTTTACCAAAATACATTCTAGTTATAATATTGCAATAAAATATAAGAAATATTTATTAAACTTAACATTAATAAAACTGTAAAAATAAAAATAAAATAACAGCAAAGCTTAAAACTAGAAAACCACAAATTAAATAGACAATAAAATGTACAGTAAATAAAACTAATAATACATTTTTTTTATTAAAAGTGATAAAAATGGACAAAAACTGATTAGAGACAGCTAACTCACTACTCCTAAAATGCCATGGAGAAAATGTGTGTTTTTAAATGTGATTTAAAAACCTGATGGAGAGCCTAACATGAAGGGGCAACTCACTCCATAATTTGTGGACCACAAAAGCCAAAATTCGCTTCCCTCGGTGTTTCAGTCTCCACATGGGCACCACGAGGAGTGGTGTTCACCTGATCTGAGAGATCTTTGTGGGATAATTTGTGTACATCCCATAAAGTTTCCCATTTGCCAGGCTGTGTAAAATTTTAAAAGCAAACAATAAGATTTGAAATTGAATTCTAAAATGGAAAGCCAAAAAGGCCATAACACATTTAACTGTGTCTATCTGTGTGTGTGTAGAGATATTTGTGCTTGTTTACCAGACAGTCATTACAAAAGTATGGGTCAATTTCAATCTGAGAGAAAGGACCAAGCCCCAGTAGACCCTGTCAAGGTAAACAGTCAGGTCAAGGCAATTCATGACCCTGACAACTTTAATCAGACAAGCAGCCTGACAGACGGGCCGGCTCTCACCTCTATTCTGTTTCTGCCAGGACCTCCACACAGGGCCACCGGGCTTAAAGCAACACTTGGCTCCAAAACCTTAGGTGACTCAACCCAAGCCCCTCACTTTAACACTAATCAAACTGTTAGAGATTTATGGTGCTATTTGCAAAGAGCTGTGAAAATTCAACAAACACAGCCAACAGCTTTTGCTTCTCATAGGCTGAATATTTATTAGCTGACAAGTAAAAATTTCACCTACAGAGAAGAAAGTGGGAAAAAAAGTCTTGACCAACAACAGCACACACATGAGCATAAACAGCCCACATTACCAGTAATTCCATATATTCATGACAATGCCCCTATGTGAGCATAGACCGCTATAAAACATAGATGTAGGTCTGCAAAGCTTTCTATAGCACCTAGGGAGTACCTATCCCTCCTCATGTCAGGACCTTCGGTCACCCCATCTGCTTCTGTGTTTGGTATATTTATCCACTCACAGCACAGCAACTGATGGACTAATGGTCTCAGTCACTGAGTATATGATATATAGGTATGTGAACATGTGAGTGCAAAGCCTGCAGGGGTAGGGTTGAAAATAAGTTAATATTTTATTAGTTGCTGTTAATAACAAAGACTCCCACTGCTGTCAGTCCTGTCACGCATCATCTGCAACCCCGAATGTTATTTTTACTGCACTGAGACTCTCGCACGCTCCCCTTCCCACACACTGAAAGTTATAGATCTTTCTCTCTCTTAAACACAACCCAAAGCCACTTACATCACCAGTTTCATCACTCATGTTTTTTTGTGTCTTGCATGGTTAATTGCACTTACTATTTAAATATCAGCGTCCTGCCAAACGATCTTGTTACACTGACGCAGAAAGAGCCACACCTTTCAACAAAACATCTTCTGCAACAAGTTCAAGAGTTCAAAACGGACACTTTTCAACTGTGCTGCTGGTTGAAATGAAATCATACTTGCAGGACTAAGAAGACACAACTAAACCACACTGTGATTTGATTAACAGCTTTCAAAGATGAGACATAAGAGCGGTTATTCTAGTGAAAACTGAACAAGTTATCTCACATTTTTTTGTAAAATTAATTCCTCCTCAAGCTAGAGAGGCCCTGAGACTTGGGTATTTAGCTAATGTAAAAAATGTAGCTTGTTGTTTTGGTCTGGGAGCTTTGTTCTAAGTGTGTATTGTATATGAGTGTAGATTTGTGTATAGTTGAACATGTATACTGTGGGATTATATAATTTTGAATTCTGCATATTGATTTGGAATTTGAAATAAGGGGTAGAAACAAAGCAAAGTCTAGATCTATCTATCTATCTATCTATCTATCTATCTATCTATCTATCTATCTATCTATCTATCTATCTATCTATCTATCTATCTATCTATCTATCTATCTATCTATCTATCTATCTATCTATCTATCTTATCAACATCATGCAAGTTAATGGGCAGCAGGATATTTCACCACAGCATTTCAGCCTCAAGTTGTCTGCAATACTTTCTTAAATAACAAATTAACAGCATGAATTTGAATTTTCATGGGTGTCACAAGATCAAGTTCACTTATGTTTAGATCACATGGCATGGATCTAACCCATGTCATTAGGGATGGGGTTTCCTGAAAATGAAAATGTAGCCGCTTCACTGACTTCACTTTCCTACTGTTTGCATATGCCTGAGAAATACTGAATAGCTAGCACTGGAAAATGTACACTGAACATTTATAGTCAAAAACAGTGATGTTACTGATGTGACTAAGAATAGTGTTAAGGTTGGAGGAGTCCACGAGAAGAGGCTAGAAATTTGGTTTATTGTGAATCTGATTTCTTCTCATGTGAAATCCAGATATGCCAGATATGCCTAAATCACATCCACAACTTCATTATCACAACATTATCAGCTCATGCTTCTTTATTTGTTTCTTGGGTTAACACGATATTTCCCCTGCAGCTGCTATTTTTAGATAGCTTCCTGGAAGCCTGACCACTTGCACTGGGTCTGAGATGTGTGTTGGATATCCTCCAGTGTGTTTCAGTGACCCTTTAACTGAATTCTCAGTTTGGTAAAGAGCATAAAGTGGCAGAGAGTCACATGCGGTGGTGCTGAGTAACAGCTGTTTTGGCATGACCCCCCCCCCACCAAAAAAACAAGACTTCCTGTTAGCATGTAGTTGTACCTGCCAGAGCACAAAATAACTGTATGAACTAAAATTATTGCAAATCTAAGGAGTAAATGACATATGAGGAGTGAAATGCCGTTCACTATTTGGCCAATCACCAAGTCGACTGTGTGATCTTATGAGGTAATTATATTTGTTTGACTTCATCCAGTGTTCAGCTCCACCCGGCTGTAACTGAAACTCCATGTTGAGAGTTCTCTTGTATTGACTCACGTCTGACACTGCTGTGCATTTGTGTGTTTGTGCAAACTCATTGGACGAGATTGATAGAGGAGAGGAAATTCTTGTGAGTTCATGTGTTCCATGAAAACTAATAAATTATTCTTTCTTTTTTTTTTTTGTAGATCTCTTCAGGCATCTCTTATTCATTTTTCTTTTATCTTAACTAAAACAAGATCACTTCTACAGTAAGTAGTGCAGTCTCCTACACTGTGTGCTGCAGCAATGGAAAAACAAACATTTTTCTTCTTTTTTTTTGAATGCACTTTGGTCGTGCACGCTTTTATTAAACTGTTAGTGTTCAAAATAAAACTCAGGCTCTCCTTTAACAAAATGTTATGCTTTTTGCAAGGTAACAGTATTTATTGCTTGCAAAGTTAATATGCTATCCTGAAAAGGGACTTAAAAAAATTGTTTTTCTTCTGTTGAAAAAATGGCAGTATGAAATTTGCCAACCAAAGTTATTGATATTGGTGCAAAGGTAACTGCAGATGATATCCTATGCTGATAGTGGGAAGGTGAAAACTTCCTTTTAACGGGTCCAGGGAGGGGAAGCTGTCTCGTTTGACCGGTTGGGGATGAGTGTGAGGGACACAGGCCAAAGGCATGCTGCGGAAAGAACCAGCTATTAATAATAACTCATGATTAAATGCAGAGTATATAATCACATAATGAGTGAAAAGAGGTATATGATGAATAACACTGAGTGCATCATGGGAATCCCCCATCAGTCCAAGCCTATTGCAGCATTACTAAGGGATAGTCACCTGATCCAGCAATAACTACATGTTTTGTCAAAAATCCTAATCTTAAAAGTACAGAGGGTGTCTGTCTCCCAAATCCAAACTGGGAGCTGGTTCTGCAGGAACAGGCTCAAAAGCTGAAGGCTCTGTTTCCCATTTTGAAAGTAAAGTACTCTACTGGTGTGATACAGTAAGTAGGACAGCTTTCAGATGAGATGGAGCCTGATTATTCAAGACTTTGGATGTGAGGAACAAGATTTTAAATTGGATTCAGATTTTCACAGGGAGCAACTGAGAGAAGCAAGTATGGAAGAAATATCCTCTCCTTCTAGTCCCTGTCAGTACTATTGTTGCAGCATTTTGGATCAGCTCAAGGCTTTTCAGAGTCTTTAAGATAGCCTAATAATAACTCATTACATTATTCCATGCAATAAATGCACAAACTAGTTTTTCAGCATCACTCCCCACATAGCAAGCAGGTCTGGCCTGGATCTGGTATCAAGCCGGCACTGCTGGTTGACTTCTGGCATGATAAGGCATATGTCATTCAGATATGGGCCAGGCCTGGCATAGATGGCACTGTCTATGTAATGGCATGCCATATATGGCTCGATTGTGGTTTGGGTTATGTGGCCCAGGGTCATAGAAAACAGATCTGGCCCAGATCTGCCATCAAGCTGGCACTTCTGAATGACTGGTGTCATGGCAGAGTGTATGTCAACCATACAGGGAGTGCAGAATTATTAGGCAAATGAGTATTTTGTCCACATCATCCTCTCCATGCATGTTGTCTTACTCCAAGCTGTATAGGCTCGAAAGCCTACTACCAATTAACAATATTAGGTGATGTGCATCTCTGTAATGAGAAGGGGTGTGGTCTAATGACATCAACACCCTATATCAGGTGTGCATAATTATTAGGCAATGTCCTTTGCTTTGGCAAAATGGGTCAAAAGAAGGACTTGAGAGGCTCAGAAAAGTCAAAAATAGTGAGATATCTTGCAGAGGGATGCAGCAGTCTCAAAATTGCAAAGCTTCTGAAGCGTGATCATCGAACAATCAAGCGTTTCATTCAAAATAGTCAACAGGGTCGCAAGAAGCGTGTGGAAAAACCAAGGCACAAAATAACTGCCCATGAACTGAGAAAAGTCAAGCATGCAGCTGCCAAGATGCCACTTGCCACCAGTTTGGCCATATTTCAGAGCTGCAACATCACTGGAGTGCCCAAAAGCACAAGGTGTGCAATACTCAGAGACATGGCCAAGGTAAGAAAGGCTGAAAGACGACCACCACTGAACAAGACACACAAGCTGAAACGTCAAGACTGGGCCAAGAAATATCTCAAGACTGGTTTTTCTAAGGTTTTATGGACTGATGAAATGAGAGTGAGTCTTGATGGGCCAGATGGATGGGCCCGTGGCTGGATTGGTAAAGGGCAGAGAGCTCCAGTCCGACTCAGACGCCAGCAAGGTGGAGGTGGAGTACTGGTTTGGGCTGGTATCATCAAAGATGAGCTTGTGGGGCCTTTTCGGGTTGAGGATGGAGTCAAGCTCAACTCCCAGTCCTACTGCCAGTTTCTGGAAGACACCTTCTTCAAGCAGTGGTACAGGAAGAAGTCTGCATCCTTCAAGAAAAACATGATTTTCATGCAGGACAATGCTCCATCACACGCGTCCAAGTACTCCACAGCGTGGCTGGCAAGAAAGGGTATAAAAGAAGAAAAACTAATGACATGGCCACCTTGTTCACCTGATCTGAACCCCATTGAGAACCTGTGGTCCATCATCAAATGTAAGATTTACAAGGAGGGAAAACAGTACTCCTCTCTGAACAGTGTCTGGGAGGCTGTGGTTGCTGCTGCAATGTTGATGGTGAACAGATCAAAACACTGACATTAATGAGTTTTTTGGGTTCATTGAGAACATGGTTGTTGTTCAATAATAACATTATTCCTTTAAAAATACAACTTGCCTAATAATTCTGCACTCCCTGTATGTGGGCAGGTCTGGCAATGATGGCACTACTTATGTTCCTATTTTCCTATTTTAGTTAGTAGACCCAAATGCCGTGTTGCAATACTATACTGCTATGGTAGCCAACGTTTCAAATGTAGGTTTGGCAGGTTTGTGAGTGTACACTTTATCCTAAACCTAGTCACCTACTCATGTTTATCACTGGGTGGCTGTAGCTCAGGAGGTAGAGAAGGTCACCTAAGAATCAGTCCATTCACTGTCTGAACAGAGTTTCATCATGTTACTTTTGCACTATTATGTTCCAGCGCATGTTGTTATTACATGGTTTGATTAAGGCACACATTAGGCTGATATCTGGGGCCAGAGCTGAAACTGTTCTGGGCAACTGGCCTTGTGCTGGCCCATGTGTGGGCCACCTCTGGCAAACCAGATCTGGGCCACCAAAGGGCCGTCATGCTTTGCGGTATGTGAGCCATGTGTAAGCACATTGTGTGGGCCAGATCCAGGCCATACCAATTTTGCTATATGGGTCTGAGACAGGATGTTTCTAATTTTAGAGATATTTTTTTAGAGATATTGAGAAATGCAGGTAAGCAGTCCGACATATTTGTTTATTATGCATACTGAAGGACATATCCTGGTCAAAAACAACTCCAAGATTCCTAACAGTGCAACGCTAAATGTGTGGTTTTATTTTTAATTCAAACCCTATTACATGTTTCTGTTAAGAAAAAACAAAATGTGAGATGACAGGTTTTGCAAAATGATAAAAATGAAAATACATATATGCACACTGATATTTAATTGATTAAAAACAAATGTTAGAATTATTTCACAGTTCATACTTTATATGGTTAAACAACATGCTAATTTAGCCAAAATCAATCAATCAATCAACCAATCAGTCTTTATTTATAAAGAACTTTTCATACAAAAAATGTAGCACAAAGTGCTTCACATAGTTAAAAGCAGCCCACCCCACCCTCCAACTCACTCCCCACACTCTCATTAACATAAATGATGTGAATACACACATATCCCCCCCCCCCCCCCCCCCCCCCACACACACACACACACACACACACACGCACACTTAAAGAGTAAAAATTGGGCTGGGTCCACATGAGCCAAGTGAGGAAACACTATAACAGGGAGCCGTCTGCTCGAAGCTCGAAGATTTTATGTAAATATATATGTCATTCAAATAACCTTTGAATATTGAACAAAATACTTTTTCTGTTCATGAAGCCACATGTTAAAATCTTTTTCATAAGTTAATTAAAAGAAGCAAATTTCTTTTTATCATGCCTTCCAAACCAAAAAAATGTAAATCACTTGTTCCAGATTCTATGATAAAATTGCAGAACCTCTTATTTAAAAAAAACATGTGTTTATGTTTCATTTGTAAACTGCAAAGTAAACAGGGTCTGTATTACAGTACAACTTCTTCATCCTGGCGGTGTTCCCGCTGGTGCAGGGTCCGCTCTTCGGCAAAGGTTTCTCCATTTGGTTCTGTCCAAGGCGTCCTCAGGTGATGCGTTGACGGTCTTAATGTCCTCCTTAATTTTGTCCATCCACCGTTTCTTCGGTCTGCCTCGAGGCCGGCATCCTTCTGGGTCGATCATCATAGCCGTTTTTGCTACAGAGTTCTCATCGCTTCGAATCACATGTCCATACCACCTCAGGTGGGACTCGAGCATCTTTTCCTTAATTGCAGCTACGCCTAGTCGCTTCCGTATGTCTTTGTTCGTAACATGGTCCCGTCTTGTAATTCCCAAGCTCCATCAGAGCATGCACATCTCCATGGTGTTTAGGGCCTGTTCATGTGTGTTCACATGCGGAGCCATACAGGGCTACTGGGCGGACCACTGTTTTGTAGATTTTTCCCTTGAGTCGATCTGGCATTCTTGTATCGCAAAGGACACCAGTGACCTGTCGCCATTTTAACCAGGCTGCATTTATTCATGCTCGGACATCGGAGGTGATATTTCCATCGTAGCTGATGACTGAGCCCAAGTAGTGGAACTCTTCTGTCTACTTCAACTCTTCATTGTTAATTATGATGGTGCCATCAGTTTGATGGCCTGCTTCCAGGTATTCGGTCTCTGTATTACAGTACAACTAAAGATCTAAATCTTGTAGAACATCAACCAATAAACCATAGCTCCAAAAACATTTTCTAGTGATGCTGACAGCTAAGAGGTCATGGCCATGCCACCTGCTGGGTGAACTGTCTAGTTTTTATGGTGTGTTCTAAAAAAAAAAACCGAGTTGAGCACTTGGAATGAGCAGGAAGAAACAACATTCCTCTATTTTTATCTTGGAAAATAAACAGTAGAGGCATTACACTCCGGATGGCAGAGCGGTTTTCCTGGGAATACATTCATCAATCTGACAAACATGTCATACTCTCTAACCTCCATCTGATCTCATCTGCTGCACTGTTGCTAAAAACAATATGAATACAATGAGGGGCATAACTTGGCAACATTATGGTACAACAAAGCCTCTAAAACTCTGAAGAAATAGTTGAGGCTGTAATTACGTAGAAACAACTGGACTGATTATTTATGTCACACAGGAAACTGGAGATAAAAACATGGCTTGGATTTTAAAGAGGCATGTTTTTAAGAGCAAAGCGCAAGACTTTATAAGTCTTGACTAGGAGAAACATAAGATTTGGAATGAACATCATGCTAACGTCACTGGTTCTTGTGCACTTTCTGGTGATAAAAAACAGTGGAAATAGGTGAAATAGGTGTCACTCAAAACACTTCAGACTACAAGTAAGATTTTTACCATAGATGCAAAAAAAAAATAATGCAAGTGTACCTCACATTCTTGTCCAATGAGGAATCGTCGACAAACCTAACATGCTCATCTTTGGTCTGCAGAAGCGAACCAGAGTGCCAGTAGGAACTCTAGATTTACCCCATTGGCCAAATTAGCATTTAGCTGCAACTGATAATTGTCAAACATAATTACTAAAAAGAAGTGCACATTAGCAGACGAGGCACAAGAGGACCTGATGATGCTGTGAGTAGTATGCTAACCAAAATAATACAGTGCAGGTTTTTGTTTAATGGAAACTGTCATTCTGTCTGTGAGGAGACAGTGCTGACCATTGTGCCATCCAACATGGCCATTATTTCTGTAGAAATACTGTCCTTCAGAGCTCTAAATGTGATTTTAATTGTTTTATATTGTTTATCATACACTGTTAAGATAAGTTGAACTAAAATGAGCTATCTGGATGTATTGGTAAATGGTATATGGCCTGTATTTGTATAGCGCTTTACTAGTCCCTAAGAACCCCAAAGCGCTTTACACAACCAGTCATCCACCCATTCACACACACATTCACACACTGGTGATGGCAAGCTACATTGAAGCCACAGCCACCCTGGAGCGCACTGACAGTGGCGAGGTTGCCGGACACTGGCGCCACCGGGCCCTCGTATTGACGACACAGGTCTGCTGTGCTATTTAGTGGTGACCCGAAGTCTGCCATAGAAACAGATTTTGGAGACCATAAATTGAAGTGTAGGTGATGTATACTAAATGTGAAGCAAATGGAAAAATGAAAATTTTTCAAATTCTACATCTACGAGATCAAGAAGAAACTGGTATGAAGCCATTAAATTAAAAATTAAGACATTATCCAGTGTGGAATGATCAGAAAAGAGACAAAGATAGCTGTCTTTGTTTTTTTCTCTCATATCTTCATTCTTGACCTTAACAGAAGGCACTGTGCTAACTTATTTCCACAGTAGATTATTGATATTAACCACAGCTGACTTCAGTTCTCTCCCATTCCTTGGGAACTGTCAAAATGCATTAGGAGAACTGAAGTAACTAGCAAACATGAAACAAAACCTAAAAGCTGGTGGGCCTCTGCATGTCTCCTCCACGACTATTATTAAGCTACTCTGTAAGGTCACATTTAACAGTGTTATGAGTGAGGCATGACTCATTCATAACAATGACATGGCTTACTGAAGGGGAGAGGAAGGTTGAAAGCAGGTAGAAAATAGTAAGATTGTATAAATAATTTTACCATCACAGGGTGATTTCTGAGTAAGAGTATCTGAGGCTTTGATGCAAGTAACAACAGCTTCCCTCTTGGTACTGCAGTAGTTTCCTTTGTGAAGCGCAGGTGAAACGTGCTTCACCATCTCCTGCAGTTTTTTTTCCTTAACAAACAGAGACATGTAAATAAATTGCAGCCTTGGGGCATGACAGTAGGTCAAGTTTCTTTTATCTCATCACTGGAATGAAACAAGCATGCTTTTACCCCACATACGACACCACATAGAGACCACCAATGTTGTTTGACTTGAATTCCTGTCAGTGAAATAGGCCACAACATGCACATGGATCCATCCGTGTTTGTTTTTCCAGTAAAAATCCTGCGGATTTCTGCGCAGTTTTGTTTCACAAGCTGCAAAAGTGCACAGCTTCAGCAGAACAATACAAGCAAATCCCACAGATTCCAATTTATTGAAAAGATGTTTTCTCTGTTACATCTGTCTTTGAGAGAAAACTATGGTTCGGGTGACATGCAGATTTTGTTTTGTTTTTGTTTTTAATAACAGTGATTTGTACAGTCCACAAATTGACTCTGAAAAGTCACATCAGTTATCATAAATACACATCAAACTGTGACTGTTTGGCTCTCACTAAATAATGACTAAAATAACATTGGAATACTGGTTAAATTATTATTCTGCATGTTGCCTCCTTGTAGGTGTTACACTGTTACCCACAAACAGTTCAAATTTCGAAAACTTTATTGAATTCAGTATATTATAACTCTGGAAAGTAATACACTCTTGATTATAGAATTGTGTATAATTGCCTTTAGCAGCAGTAGCCTCCATAATATATTTCTATACCCAGATGTGCTATAAAACTGTTTTAATTCATCAATTTTTCTGGGATGTCTTAAATGAACCGTTGTTTTCAGGTCTTCCAATGGCATCTAAGTTGGGTTTAAGATCAGGATTCTTTATTCACTAACTTTATTCAGAAAAAAGTTTAGTTCAGTTTTTGTTATTCTCCCTGTGCTATCATAGCTCTCACTTTGGGCGCTTTAATTTTCTTTCAAAGTCCCAGAAAAAAATGCCTTAGATTAATTAGTGATTTCAAATTGAATATGAACATGAATAATTGTCTTTCTGTGTGTTACCACTGTGATACTCTGGCAGTCTGTCTGCGCTGTTTCCTACCTCTTTCCCATTTTTAGCTGGTGGAAGCTCCAGACAGTCTGCAAGCCTGAACTGGATAAGCAGATGAGGAAATACATGGCTGTACAAACTGATGGACTGACATCTGTCTTTCACTTTGATTTAGATGGAAGTAGTGAATAGTGAATGGAGTAGTGAATACAGAAATTCTTGTGCAGAAATTCCAAAGGGTTCACAAAATGTTTCCTGCAACACGTAAGCATACATGCATTCATATATAGAGCAATGCTAATTAAAAATAATCAGGTAATCCCATTTCCTGTTTTTTTTTTTTTTGTTCAGTCAACACGGGTCTTCTCGAACATGGGAAAAGTAATTGTGAATATAGAACCAAAAACAATCTGCCTATTCACCCAGTAAAGCCAGCCTCAACTATTTATATTATCACATACTAAGCAACATGAGGCAGACACATGACAGACATTATAAACTATACTTGCACGTCAGAAAGGTCTGTCATAACTGTAAAACCAGAGGTGCAAACAAAAGGTACTATAGGAGCCAAGACTAAGTGCATAAAACAGTTGGGAAATAGCTTTCTTGTACAAAAGCCCATTAGCGAAATTAAATTTTAAGGCTCAAAGCACTGAATAAGAGTAAGACTGTGTCCCCAAACATGTAACAAAATCTGCATATAAGCTTAGAAATTTTTCTTCATCTGGATAAAACATGAAGTGCCAAAAAAAAAGAAATGACTGTATGTACCCAGGATATCTTTCATTATCTGGCTTCACTAACACAAGCTATTGGGATAAAGTACATTTTCATGAGAAATGATTTGACGGTAGGTGGCAATTTTGTACCCAACAAATTAGATCTGCAACATAGGTTACCACTCTGATATAAAAATTCTTAAAACTAAAACCCAGGTTTAACCTTAAGTTGCCTTGATAAGCTTGAATCCTGCTTTGTAGTACTGGCAATAGGAAACTTGCAGGGTATAAGGTACAGTGAAGAAAGAACAAATTATGCTCATAACATTTGAACATGACTTGCTAGTCATTTCTTATTTTTAGCCTTAATGCTAAGTCATGCTAACCATAATCTTTGTGTTTTTTAAGAGCAAAGGAAAATTCTGTTCATTTTATCTAGAAACTGGTATTGTTCTAAATTTAGAAATAAATATTGTCAAAAACTTTAGCTGTTCTTTTAGTTAAAAGCAAAAGTATTTTACAGATTGTTCTTTCACTTCTTCCAGTTTCCGGCAGCCTCGCCTCTGTCAGTGCACCCCAGGGCAGCTGTGGCTACAATGTAGCTTGCCATCACCAATGTGTGTGTGAATGGGTGGATGACTGAATGTGTAAAGTGCTTTGAGGTCCTTAGGGACTAGTAAAGTGCTATACAAATACAGGCCATTTACCATTTAATTTCCTCAGTCTATTTAAGCAGCTACTGTGAACAGTCATGATATGTTCTTCTGACTCAGCTATTCTACCCAGCTCTTTTGCACTCTGTCTCCTGAGGTTATTGATGTTGAGTAGCAATGGCCTCTCCAGACTGAGCATCATTTCCAATGTTCTGTGAAGCTGCTGGCCAAAGACAACAATGGGTTCTTCAAGTTTCCCCAAAAACCACTTTAATCAATACCATGGCCGTTGCTAATAACTGCTAAATGGTGTGATGTGGAGAAAGTTTGGGATCAAGCCGACATTTTGAGTTCATTTGAAACACAAAGGTCGTGTCCAAATTCATGGGCTGCATCCTCCTGAGGCCGCATTTGTAGACCGATTACATCACAGCGACGTGCCGAAGGCTGTCCAAATTCGTAGACTCCTCCGAATGCAGCCGACAAATGCGTCCTCATTTTCCCCGAATTTGAAGGATTTTCAGATCTCTGCAGACTTTCGCTACTCAGGTTAAACGTAATATAATATAATATATACACTCTAAAAATGTTATTGTTGGGCTTTTTTCAGTGTTTTAATTGTTCGTGAGTCAATCGGTTTGGCTGAGATTAAAGTTATTAGATTAGATTAGATAAAATAAAACTTTATTAATCCCCCTGGTGGGTTCCTCCGGGATTTTCACACACCTGAATAAACGTCAAACAGAAAACTGATTAAACAGAAGTATGAGACGGTCGAGAATTTACACCAGTGTCCTGTTATATTTTAGATAGCAAGGAGCAGACGGCTGAGTTTATTAAACTCCACCGAGACAGCGGTGACGCTAATCACAAGGCTAGACCGTCCAATTTCCCCAGCCATTTACTTCTGGCCTACCCGACCTTCTGAGGACCCGGCCTTCGCGGTCTACGTGGGCCGGGTCCTCAGGAGGATGCAGCCCATGAATTTGGACACGACCAAAGCGTTTGTGGTAGAATTTTTGTTGGCAATATTCAGACCATACTGCCTCAGATGGTTAGAATGTTTTGCGCTTGAAAACTCCCCTGTGCATCCGCAGTCTTGTCCACTGAATGGGCTTTATTGGGGGAAAAAAATGAAGGTTAAAGGGAATATTTGACTGCTGGGGATTCTCATATATCATTGATTTTAACAGCTACTTGTGGAAATTTTAGAGAGGACCTTTTTTGGTGCACCCACTTTCCAGTCCCCCGCTTTCTCTCTCTTCCATTAAACTTTGGAACACATGTAAACTCATTGAAATTAGATGTTGATTACCTATGGAGAGGAAATAAGAGTTGCATTCAGACCAGATGTCTTGTTTTTGCATCTCATTCTGAGGTAAACCTGAGAAGAATTCACCTTCACTACTGAGTGCTTTTGTCAGATTGGTTTTCTAGAAAGAGAACAAAAAATGGTTGATTCCTCCAGTCAATGCTGTGAAGTGAAAGTGCTTTATGCTTCATGTCTAAAAAGTTGAAAAACTTTTAACTACTGCAATATCAGGCCTGGAAAAGTGTGCAATTCTGATATATGGGTCTGTAACTGCAACAATTAACTCATATATAACATGACATGAGATATAATTAAGTTTGTTTTCCATGTTTATAATTTCTAACTTCTAGAATGTTTTGGTGACAAGGAAATCAAATACTGAGTGACCTGCCTGAATTATAGTGTATTAGTGAGTGGCAATCTCTAGCAGTGCCGTAACCTTTAATCTGAACTGAAACCTTGAGCATTTACTTGTTGAATTAGTCAAAGAAAAGTAACATAGACAGATGGTGATCAAGTTTGAACTGCACACATTGTGAAACTGTTAAGCAAACCTTAATGAGGTGGATATATTGAGCCTGCACTGGACATGTGTGAGTACTTAAATTGTTTCTGGCAGCTCTTTGAGTTTGGCGTCTGAAAACATAACAGCAGTGGAGCGAATGGAAGAAATGAAAACATGCTGAATAAGCCCAAGAAACACTGTGTTGTAAAAGTTGAGAAATCAAAAGATGACTCATTGGTCAAAGTGCATACCAAACAATGAGCTTTGTTCTCTTTTGAATGCATTTACACTTGAGTTGGCTGAAATCTGAACTAGGTTTTCAGGGATCAGCAAAGCAGGGAGGTCAGGGTGATCGTTCTTTTCCTGGTAAACCCTTTCCCTTTTGTTCATCTCTTGAGTCCAGTTCAAAGAGGCTACACCCAGTCTGTCTTATCTACTCTCTGATTTTTAATATTTAGTAAGTAAGTCATCGCCACCTCTGCATCTGTCTCCATAGACTTCAAACTCATTAATCGCTGCATTTTCTGCCATTTGTTCACCATTCACCATTAATTGCAAAGAAAGTCCCATTTAAAATTTAGTTACAGGACTTGCACATGAATAAGGGTGAAATATTATGCAGCTAGTGGTTTATCTGGCTGTTGAGGACTCTACTGTTGACATGGATGCTAAAAATCATCAACACAACCTCCATGAGAAAACTCAGCAGTCAATACTTGAAGTGAACAGGGGAGGCAAAATGTTATTCCCACTATCCCATTTCACTTATAGTTCTTCCCATTTCACAACACAATATATTTTTTTGTTGACCTGGGAAAGCTTTCAGGGTAGGTATGCTGGAATCCAGTTCTGTCCAAAAGGAGGGAGAGATCTAAAGTCTTGGACACAGGCTCATAAATATGTCCAATGAATATCCATCTACTGTGCACTTCATGGCTCAGTCACACTAGAGTAAACAGGACAACAACCTCCTTGTGTCTCCGACAGACTGGTGGTTGCTCAGTTATTTTACCTAATTTGGAGCAACCAATCAGATGCCCACACATTAAGCTTGTAACACCATCAATACGCTTAACTGCACATGTTGCATGACGCAAGGCAACGTGTAGTGGGCCTCACTGCTTCAAACAATAGTGGGCTGACTTGGGACAGTCTAAGTTGGGGACTTGAGTCAGATGGTTGTGTTCTGGTTATGTTTCTTTCAGTTGTGCCACGGTCTCTAACCACTGTTTTCCCTTGTGTAACTGCAGTATTTCTCTTTTTACCCACTGAGCAGAAAAAGATACTAATTGTAATGTAATCAGCAGTGGTTTCAGGGTATATTAAACTATCAGAGAAACTACACATGAATTTACCTCAATGTTAATGTGCCACAGATTTGGCAAAATAACTTTTTTTTTCATCATGAGTCATCATCCTTCTTCAGTGTTTGGTCACATTCAAAGACAACATTGGTGTCTATGAATGTGGCATGAATGTACCATTGGTTTAATGGTAGGCACATTTTGATTTACACCAATATTTTTTGATAGCCACAGTTAGCATCCTTACAATGTCACAGTGAAATAAGCTAACTGAGCTCACTATTAAGCACTAGCATTAGCTGATTGCCCCCATTTTTTAAACTGGTTCATGTCAAAAACACCAAGCTTAAAGAAGTGTGTATAGTATCCTCACAGCATCACTTAGGCAGATGATAAGCACCTGGCACCTCCTGAGGTAATAAATGTTTCATCAGCTAAATACTTTCTGCTTTACCATCTTTTCATAGTAAATTTATTGTCACGATCCTGGGTCTTTTGACCCAGCGTTTTGAGTTTTAGTTTATGGATGTTCATGTTTTATGTTTTAGCTCATTGGGTTTTCTAAGTTCATTTGTTTATTACTTTCCCCTTGTGTTTCCTGTGTTAAGACTCCCTTGTCCTTATGTGTTTCATGTCTGCATGTCTTTTAAGTTCATGTTGTCATGTCTGCAATTCATTGTGTTTCCTGTTTTATTTTGAAAGATGTCCAGTGTTCCTGTTTTCATTGTGTTTAGTTTTACACTTTAGTTTTACACTTCCCCCATGTGTTGCCACTTCTCCTGATCACCTCGTGTGTATTTAAGTCCTCAGTCTTGTTGTGTTCAGTGTCGTGTCATCCCTCATATATGTCTGTGTGTTTTGTTTGCCAAGCCTGCCAAGTTTATTTTGTATCGCCAAATTTAGTTTATTTTCTCCAGTATTCAGCAATAAAGCTACCATTTTGAGTTTCAGCTTGGCCTTTGCGTTTGAGTCTTTCGGGTCCTTTCATGCCTCCCTCCACACAGACCATGACATTTATGCCACAAAATTTAGGAATTTAGGAACTTAAGATGTGCAAAGATGAAAACTTCTAAGTGTCACGGCTAGACATTTAAAAAACTCTCTGTTCTTCATCACAGGACTTCAGAAAGAAAAACCTTAATATGTATCTTGTGTTTGGTCCTCATAGCATAGAGGAAAAGTCCTTTATCTGAATGTGTGCAGTTTGTTTTTTCAGTTACTCCCCTTTGGTGAGATCATCACTCTGCGTCAGGTTGGCGGTGAGTTGGGTGCTGTCCCACAGCTGTGCAGCATCAGGCTGGAAATCCCCGCATCCTCAATCCAGAGCCTTGAAGAGTGTGCATACATAAGCATTCACTATGTGGGGTGGTGTGTGTGTGTGTGTGTGTGTGTGTGTGTGTGTAAGGGACGGAGATAGAATGGCTGGTTGTGCCTGTGGAGTTTGGCTGCTGGTGTGTGTATTTAGGTGCTGTTTTGTGTGTCCGTGTGCTGTTATGTTTGTGTGTAGGTGGATGGTTTGAATCCTGGATTCTTGCAGCACATGTGGGCCCAGCATGTGGTTGTGTGTGGCCTGCTTGGAGGAGGCGTGTGGCATGTGTTAAGTGGAGAGAAAGAGGGACCTAAAGAACAGAAAGCCAGTTTGTGGTAACTTTCAAAACTGTTATCTTCTTTAGCCTTCCTGTGTCTGTGTGTACTTGTTTATACATCTTTGTGAGGATCAAAAGTAGGCATGCCACTATACCTGTGGGGACCAAATGATGTCGTCACAAAAATGAAGTCATTTTTTAGGCTCAAAATGTGGTTTAAAGATTAGGGTTAAAGATTAGGGTTACAGTTAGGTTATGGTTAGGTTCAGGGTAAGGGTTGGAGCTAGGCATTCTTTTCTGATGGCTAGGATTAAGGTAATAAGCTAGGCAATGCATTATGTCAGTTTTTGTCCTCACTAAGATATGAAAACCAGTGTGTCTGTGTGTGTGTGTGTGAGCTAGAGCGAGAGAGGGGAGTGGGCAGAGAAACTAAGGACAAGGCCTGTTTATAAAAGAAACACTGCTAACTTTCCTTTTCCTTCCTTCCCTTAAATTCTTATCATTGTCGAATTCACCCTGGTGCCCCCGCACACGTTCGTGCACTGGCTCAATATTTACACTTGGATCTACAGAGCCAGTTTTCCCCCTCCTTTTTTGTTATTACCTCCTGCTTTAATGCCCCCTCTCCATCTCTCTCTCACACTTTTGCCCTCGTTTTCTAAACTTTGCTGCACTCCCCTGGAAAGCCTTCCTGCTCCCCTCGAGCTCCAACGCCCACACTTTCCCCACTGCTTGTTCACATAAGAAACTCCACACACGCTCTCACACATACTCATAACAAGTACCATTTGCTTCTAGTTAGTGTTGCGTTTTTGGCTTTTCTGCAGCTTTTAGTCAAACACCTCTCTCTGTGTGATTCGGAGCCTCAGATAAGTGGTTAACAGTGACAAAGTACAACTAAACTAAGAGGTTCTACAGGATGTGGCCTTTCAAATTCAAATTAGCTTTTAAAGTGGTAATACACAATAGGCTAGTTTTGCCATTTAATGCCCAATTTTTCTTGCCAATCTCTCTAATTAGTCAAATGCTTGTCAATCAAACACTGTGGGTGGTAATGGAAAATGTTGTTCTTTTGTGAGGCGAGCCTTGTCTGAAAAGCCATCAGTGTGAAAAATGTGAAATTCTTAAATAAAGTGGGAAAATTTACAAGCTGCTACAGTGAACCCTTGCTTATTGCTCCTTTGTTATTCAGCGCGGTGCCATGGTAGTTAGCACTGTTGCCTCACAACAAGAATGTCTTGGGTTTAAAAGGCCTTTCTGTGTGGAGTTTGCATGTTCTCCCCATATCTGCATCGGTTCTATGCGGGCACTCCGTCTTCCTCGAACCGTCCAAAATGCTGTCACAGACTTTAAGGTTAGAGTTCTTTTTAAGCAAAGCTGTGGAAAGGGCCATGAAGTTTGGGGGTGCTAGTGTGTGTGGGTCCATTCCGCCCAGTCATATATATATATATATATATATATATATATATATATATATATATATATATATATATCTTCTGGACAGAGATCTCCGATGTTATTCCCGGGATCTGCTGGAGCCACTCGCCTAGCTTGGGAGTCACCGCACCTAGTGCTCCGATTACCACGGGGACCACCGTTACCTTCACCCTCCACATCCTCTCGAGCTCTTCTCTGAGCCCTTGGTATTTCTCCAGCTTCTCGTGTTCCTTCTTCCTGATATTGCTGTCATTCGGAACCGCTACATCGATCACTACGGCCGTCTTCTTCTGTTTGTCTACCACCACTATGTCCGGTTGGTTAGCCACCACCATTTTGTCCGTCTGTATCTGGAAGTCCCACAGGATCTTAGCTCGGTCATTCTCCACCACCCTTGGGGGCATCTCCCATTTTGACCTCGGGACTTCTAGGTTATACTCGGCACAGATGTTCCTGTACACTATGCCGGCCACTTGGTTATGGCGTTCCATGTATGCCTTGCCTGCTAGCATCTTGCACCCTGCTGTTATGTGCTGGATTGTCTCTGGGGCATCTTTACACAGCCTGCACCTGGGGTCTTGCCTGGTGTGATAGACCCCAGCCTCTATGGATCTTGTACTCAGAGCTTGTTCTTGTGCTGCCATGATTAGTGCCTCTGTGCTGTCTTTCAGTCCAGCTTTGTCCAGCCACTGGTAGGATTTCTGGATATCAGCCACCTCCTCTATCTGCCGGTGGTACATACCGTGCAGGGGCCTGTCCTTCCATGATGGTTCCTCGTCTCCCTCCTCTTTCTTGGGTTTCTGCTGCCTGAGGTATTCACTGAGCACTCGGTCAGTTGGGGCCATCTTCCCAATGTATTCTTGGATGTTCCTTGTCTCATCCTGGACTGTGGTGCTGACACTCACCAGTCCCCGGCCCCCTTCCTTCCGCTTAGCGTACAGCCTCAGGGTGCTGGACTTGGGGTGAAACCCTCCATGCATGGTAAGGAGCTTTCTTGTCTTTATGTCAGTGGCTTCTATCTCCTCCTTTGGCCAGCCTATTACCCCAGCAGGGTACCTGATCACGGGCAGGGCGTACGTGTTGATGGCCCGGATCTTGTTCTTACCATTCAGCTGACTCCTCAGGACTTGCCTGACCCTCTGCAGGTACTTGGTGGTTGCAGCTTTTCTAGCGGCCTCTTCATGGTTCCCATTTGCCTGCGGGATCCCCAGGTACTTGTAACTGTCCTCTATGTCTGCAATGTTGCCTTCTGGTAGTTCAATCCCCTCAGTTCTGACTACCTTCCCTCTCTTTGTTACCATCCGACTACACTTCTCCAGTCCGAACGACATTCCAATGTCATTGCTGTATAGCCTGGTAGTGTGGATCAGTGAATCGATGTCTCGTTCACTCTTGGCATACAGCTTGATGTCATCCATGTACAGGAGGTGGCTGACAACTGCTCCGTTCCGTAGTCGGTATCCGTAGCCAGTCTTGTTAATGATCTCACTGAGGGGGTTCAGACCTATGCAGAACAGCAGTGGGGACAGAGCATCTCCTTGGTAGATCCCGCACTTGATGGTAACTTGTGCTATGGGCTTGGAGTTGGCCTCTAGTGTTGTACGCCACATCCCCATTGAGTTCCTGATGAAGGCTCTTAGGGTCCCATTGATCTTGTACAATTCTAGGCATTCCAGTATCCAGCTGTGGGGCATAGAGTCATAGGCCTTCTTGTAATCAATCCAGGCAGTGCACAGGTTGGTCAGTCTGGTCTTGCAGTCTCGGCTGATTGTTCTGTCTACCAGTAGCTGGTGTTTTGCACCTCTGGTATTCTTGCCAATTCCTTTCTGTGTCCCGCTCATGTATTGACCCATGTGCCTGTTCATCTTAGCCGATATGATGCCTGACAGGAGCTTCCATGTAGTACTGAGGCAGGTTATTGGTCGGTAGTTGGAGGGGACCGGTCCCTTCTTGGGGTCCTTGGGGATCAGGACCGTCCGGCCTTCAGTTAGCCATTCCGGGTGTCTCTCGTTAACTAGCAGCTGGTTCATTTGTGCTGCCAGACGCTCGTGGAGTGCAGTCAGCTTCTTCAGCCAGTAGGCGTGAACCATGTCGGGCCCTGGTGCTGTCCAACTCTTCATACTGGAGACCCTTTCTTGGATATCTGCCACTGTGATGGTTACTGGACCCTGTTCAGGGAGGTCGCTGTGGTCTGCCCTCAGATCCACTAGCCACTGAGCATTGCCGTTATGGGTTGCATCCTTCTCCCATATGCTCTTCCAGTATTGCTCCGTCTCCAGCCTTGGTGGTGCTGTTCTCTTATTGTTCCCTTGCCACTGAGAGTACACCTTTGCTGGTTCTGTGGAGAACAGCTGGTTTATTCTCCTGCCTTCTATCTCTCTGGTGTACCTCCTCAAGCGGCTGGCCAAGGCTGTGAGTCTTTGCTTGGCAGTTTCCAAGGCCTCAGGTATGGACAGCTTGCTGTATTTCTTAGGCACCTTATTTGTCGCACCTTTCTGCAACTCTGTTAGTTGGCTAACCTCCCTCCGTGCTACTTTGATCTTGCCCTCTAGCCTCCTTCTCCATGGAGGGTACTGCCCCTTGTGGCTGTTCAACTTGTAGCCAAGCATCTCACTGATCACTGCTGCCGTATTGTAGATCAGCTTGTTAGTGTCGGTAATCGTGGTTGTAGGTATTGCCCGTAGTGCTGCATTAACATCATCTAGCAGACCTTCTGAGGGTACTTCACGTAATCTTGGTAACCGGCTACGGGGGATCCAGGTTTCAAGCTTGGCCATGATCCTATTTTTCAGGTCAGCTCCTCTCGCACTCAACGATCCTTCTCCTATCGCACTTGGGGCTATGTACCCAATCTCGGGTGGGGGTGATGATATCTCCCCCCTGACCTGGCGTCCTGACTCCTCCTTGCCGTAGCATTTGTGTTGTACCTCGTCAATCTCTAGCTGTGAGAGCAGTCCCTTCTTTCGAATGTTGGAACACTGAGCTACTAGTTGTTTCGCCGTCATTGTGGATGTTGGGTATCGAAGAATCCATAGGTCCCTCATCCTATTCATGTAGCCCCTTCCGCCGGGGTTACTTGCGTAGTAGCATTCCAACAACGCCCTGTTTTCGTCCCTTGCCCACCGATGCCTTCTTGTTCCAGTAGCCCACTTTTCGTCAGGGTGCCCTGGTTCCTCAACACCTGACGCGGACCTTGTTGATCCGGGCGACGTCCGAGCCGGCATGCCTTCATATTTATCTGTCTCGCTCATGTCTGCGGTAGGCTTGCTTAGCATAGGGGGTCTAGCCTTAGGACCCTTACTGGATACAGACGCCCCAGGCAGGAATCGAACTTGCGATCCTCTGTTCCAAAGGCGTGTAGTTTAACCAGAGGTGGGACCAAGTCATTGTTTTGCAAGTCTCAAGTAAGTCTCAAGTCTTTATCCTCAAGTCTCAAGTCAAGTCTCAAGTAATGTCAGGCAAGTCAGAGTCGAGTCTCAAGTCACTGGTGTAAAAGTCCGAGTCAAGTCACAAGTCTGAAACTTTGAATTTCAAGTCCTTTCGAGTCTTTAAAAAAAAAAACGAAAAAATAATGTTGCAGTTATGCTAAATGTAAATATTAGACCATGTAATTTTTTAATCTGTGTTTTTCTCAACACATGACAAAATAGTGAACTTAGAAAATATACACAAATTGTGAAATTGCACCTCTTTAAAATGCAGCTCAATTAAACCTAGCTCCAGGAATAATTTTCACCGACAGTTCTGAGATAAGCTGCATGTTATTCTTGGATGTGGTTGTAGGACCAGCTTTAAAATCGCATGACAAAAATATCATACATATTAAAAAAAACTGCATCACCAACGTAGCCTGGAAAACATTTGCTAGTTAGATGAAGTCAGCTATCTCATCTTAGCATATTTATATGCATATTTATAATCATACGGTTCTTGGAGTGAGTGCATACACTCATGAAGTTTAGTAACTTCCGGTCACTGCAACAAGCCCAGGTACAGTTTACCGACGGATGGGTGCAGGACCTTGAAATGCACCGTGTAGAAAGTAAAGACCATCGTACGTATCATAAGTTTACCAGTCTCACAAATCGTCGTCATAAATACACATTCGTTAACCGTTTATTAATAGGACCTTTGAGCTCAACGGTAATTAATTAGTAGTGGAAATAATTTCTGGTACCCATCACAGAAATGTAGCAGTGACAATAATACTGTATGCTGTAATCGTACTGGACAATTAGTGATACAAAAAACTGTTTTATCCTGTGAATAAAAGTATATGTTTTTGTCAGTGTACCATAATAACAGAAGCGAAACGCAATATTGTGTCAGGACAATTCACTATTTATGCACAATAAATAAAGGAGCATAGCGCGACCATTTCTGTTCAGCGCCAGACTTGCTTGTAACCTATATCACCAATTATGTTATGAAAATGACGTATTAAGTACTAAAAGACACTGACCTTCGTGTAAATGCTTGGAGCAGACTAACCTGTGAGCTGGAGTGTTCTGGGACGTTATATTTGATCTTTGAATGGCTGCAATCCAGACCATCCCTCGCGTCTTTGTTACTTCGGAAACATGGCTCGAACAATTTCTCTTCAACGACGTAATCCGATAACAACCGATCTCTTTACCCGTCGGCTTCCCGTGGCTGTCATGCGACCGGCTATTGCAGTTAATAATACAACGGCTTCTTGACATTTTTGTGTTTCTTTTTATCGCTGTATAACTGATTTTAATTGAAAGCCCGCGTGCGCTAGTACCGCTTGCCACGAGTTCCCAGAATCCTTTGCGGTTCTACCCGTGAATGACGTCACATTTTCAATCTCTATATAATATGCATGTTAAATTTTATATTTGGGGTAAAATATCAAGTCTTTTCAAGTAAACCGGTTCAAGTCCAATTCAAGTCCCAAGTCATTGGTGTAAAAGTCCAAGTCAAGTCACAAGTCTTACAACATTTTTTCAAGTCAAGTCTAAAGTCATAAAATTAATGACTCGAGTCTGACTCGAGTCCAAGTCATGTGACTCGAGTCCACACCTCTGAGTTTAACCACTACGCTATCCAGCTGCTACTGCAGCTAAGATACTGCGCAGGACCCTCAAGCTCCCAGGCCTCTGGTAGAGGACCCGAGCTTGAAGGATAAACCGCCCGCAGGGGCGCGCTGGGTGTTTTTTTTTATATATATATATATATATATATATATATATATATATAGATAGATAGATAGATAGATAGATAGATAGATAGATAGATAGATGTATGAAACTTTATTAATCACTCGGGTGGGTTCCTCCGGGAAATTCAGTTTCCAGTAGCAAAGCACTGAAAGAAGTTGCATGTTACAGATGCATTAAGGGGAATGAGAGTAAGGATATAAGCATAAATACACCATATATACACATATATAGATACAGAATATACAATATGGATAAATAGGATTGCTCATTTGAGTGAGTATATTGCACAGTGATTATTGCACAGTCAAATATATACAGTGGGGCAAAAAAGTTTTTAGTCAGCCACCGATTGTGCAAGTTCCCCCACTTAAAATGATGACAGAGGTCAGTAATTTGCACCAGAGGTACACTTCAACTGTGAGAGACAGAATGTGAAAAAAAAATCCATGAATCCACATGGTAGGATTTGTAAAGAATTTATTCGTAAATTAGGGTGGAAAATAAGTATTTGGTCACCTCAAACAAGGAAAATCTCTGGCTCTCACAGACCTGTAACGTCTTCTGTAAGAAGCTTTTCTGTCCCCCACTCGTTACCTGTATGAATGGCACCTGTCTGAACTCATCATCTGTATAAAAGACACCTGTCCACAGCCTCAAACAGTCAGACTCCAAACTCCGCCATGGCCAAGACCAAAGAGCTTTCGAAGGACACCAGGAAAAGTATTGTAGACCTGCACCGGACTGGGAAGAGTGAATCTACAATAGGCAAGCAGCTTGGTGTGAAAAAATCAACTGTGGGAGCAATCATCAGAAAATGGAAGACATACAAGACCACTGATAATCTCCCTCGATCTGGGGCTCCACGCAAGATCTCATCCCGTGGGGTCAAAATGATCATGAGAACGGTGAGCAAAGATCCCAGAACCACACGGGGGGACCTGGTGAATGACCTACAGAGAGCTGGGACCAAAGTAACAAAGGTCACCATCAGTAACACACTACAACGGCAGGGAATCAAATCCCGCAGTGCCAGACGTGTTCCGCTGCTGAAGCCAGTGCATGTCCAGGCCCGTCTGAAGTTTGCCAGAGAGCACATGGATGATACAGCAGAGGATTGGGAGAATGTCATGTGGTCAGATGAAACCAAAGTAGACCTTTTTGGTATAAACTCAACTCGTCGTGTTTGGAGGAAGAAGAATACTGAGTTGCATCCCAAGAACACCATACCTACTGTGAAGCATGGGGGTGGAAACATCATGCTATGGGGCTGTTTTTCTGCCAAGGGGACAGGACGACTGATCCGTGTTAAGGACAGAATGAATGGGGCCATGTATCGTGAGAGTTTGAGCCAAAACCTCCTTCCATCAGTGAGAACTTTGAAGATGAAACGAGGCTGGGTCTTCCAACATGACAATGATCCAAAACACACCGCCCGGGCAACAAAGGAGTGGCTCCGTAAGAAGCATTTGAAAGTCCTGGAGTGGCCTAGCCAGTCTCCAGACCTCAACCCCATAGAAAATCTGTGGCGGGAGTTGAAAGTCCGTGTTGCTCGGCGACAGCCCCAAAACATCACTGCTCTCGAGAAGATCTGCATGGAGGAATGGGCCAAAATACCAGCTACTGTGTGTGCAAACCTGGTAAAGACCTATAGTAAACGTTTGACCTCTGTTATTGCCAACAAAGGTTATGTTACAAAGTATTGAGTTGTATTTTTGTTATTGACCAAATACTTATTTTCCACCCTGATTTACGAATCAGGGTGGACTTTCATGACAGGTATTGTGCAAAGAGTTCAAAATGTCTCTGAGAGCATTTATCAGGGACATGTCTGTGAGTCTTTTTTGTGCTCAACCACAATTTTAATCACAAGTTGGAGAATGATTGCTTGGATGAGGCCAACATGGGGAACATGTCATGAAGTGGGATGAATCTCCTTATTGTGCGGGTCTCCTCCTGTCCTCTTTTTATACACTGGCAGTATTCAACTGATTAAAAATATTAAAAATGTTTATACTATAATAATTAAAATGTTGTTATTTGGTGTAATTCTTTTATTTTGCATTTGGCAGGGATTTTTATGATATTCAGCTTTTGTGACAGGGATGGCTGCAGCACCTCCCAGCACATCTACTTCCAACTGTCTCATTTTTATGATTTTCTTCAATTTCATATTCAGCGCTAGTTTCATATTTAAAGGCTAGACAAACTATAATGTAACTGTGACATCATTGAGAATACATCAGCAAACATAAAGTTTGTGTGAGAGGCTTTTCAACGGGCTGGTAGGGTAGGTTTTGACACAAAAATTACTTGATCAAAGTTAGAGAAAGATCATGGTTTGGATTAGTCTTGCATTTTGATTAGGCCATGGGTTTCCCACTCTTATAAAGTCTTCACTTTGAATAATTTCAACACGAATAAGTACTTGCTGACAGTAGTGAAGAAAAACTCATTTTTTAACTGGATAAAAAACCTCTGAAAAAACCATTTACATCAGCATTTTGCAAACTGTTCCAAGCCAATAAGTGTGCTTGCAGTGCAATCTGATGATAAAGCAAGAGCTAATATTAGAAGAAGTGCTTTTTTTGAATAATTGCAGGACAGTTTTATCGATTTTTTCCCACTGGCAGTCAGAGATACTTCCATTATTGGAAAAATAATTTACAGCTGTAGCATATCCTTCCACTTTCTTACCAATGGCTTTAAATAGTTAAAACATTTTCAATCCAAAATGAATAAACACCTGGTATTTTATTATTCAGGAGAGGGCCAACAGCATTTTTCTGCCAGTGAAAAGTGAAGCGTGTTTTGGATTCCGTTCAGCTACTTGGAAACTGCACTGTATACAGATAGAAATCTATATGCGCAACGTGGACGTCACTCATTCATTTCCTTCTCAGGGCCTTTTAATTGGAAACAGCACTCCACACTTCCTCGCATCCCCCCGCCCCCTCATTTCTGTCCTCATTATTTCCATATCTCTCTTTCTCTCACTTTTAACTACACCCCCACTAAAGTTTCCTGCTGAAAAAGCCTTGAAGCAAAGAATCGTGACTTACTTTTTGACAAGTCCTTCACAAAGAGAAATTAATCTTTCTCTCTCACATTTCTCACACTGGAGCTTTAACCTCTGGGTTGATGCAATGCGATGCCGAGCATCTTACTTGAGGACATTGCAGCAGGATGATGTGTTGCTGTCATGGACGCCAGAGAAGCCTCATTTGGAATGAACTTAGTCATTAAACCTCTGTGGAGTCAGTACTTGACCTCCAAAATACTACAGAGAACAGTGCTGCACGCTGAGCTGGATGATGATCTTTTGATGACCATCCTGGAGGAAGCTGGGAAACCAAGTACTAGAGAAACTTCTTCCTGCATTTCCTCTTGACTCTCAGCTGAATGCATTATTCCCTATAGTGCGTGTGTGTGTGGGCAAGGGAAGCGGGATGCTTGTTAAAGAATCCATACTGCTATTCATTTAAAAGAAAACAAGCAAGGCCTTCAAAAAAGTCTTTGACAGTTGATATAAATCTCACTATTGACTTTTTCCTCGTATTCCTACTATAAGGCCCCTCCATCTGACCCTTCTTTATCTGGATCTAAATGTGGAGTTGGTTGTGATTGGATGGTTTGCTGCATTTTGCTGTGTTTGAATTGGTTTACTCTACTATCTTATCTTGTTTTATTTATCTGTTTATCTTTCTTTTCAGTCAGGGGTATCTTCCCACGATCTGGCTGGGATGGAGCCAGAAATAGGGAGATCCTCGGCAGCCAGAGGGGAGGCAAGAGGAGGACAAGTGTCGCTAATCGTTGTCTCCCTTTAACCCTAATACCACACACAGACAGATAGCAACATTCCCATCAGTTACTAGGACATGAAATCGACTTAGTCACTTAACACTTCCTGGATATTTATCCTAAGCCCAACCCTACTCTAACCTTAAACCACATATCCACTCTAAACTTTAGTTATCTACATAATCAGGACTTTCAGTGTTCTTACAATTTGACTGTATAAACAGATTTAGGTCCCCATGGCTAATACAACCGCACACTTTGCACACTTGTAAATCCCCATGATACTGACAGTAAGCCACATTCATCTCTGAGCCAAGTTTCAACTGGCTCCAACTCATCACCCCATTCACATTATGACTGATAAGACTTCAGCTGTGTGACACTAGTAAGAAAGAGTAATGATCCCTCAAAAAAAAAAAAAAGGTCAGGCCAAGAGGACATTAGTCTTTATCTAGTATTTTCATTCGTTAGCCACAGCATCAGTGATGATACAAATGACAATTAAAGACACTTCAGGTTAAGACCCATTAGGTGATTGTTGTGTGCAAGCTTGATCAGATTTCTTTCCTTATTGCCCAACCCCCTAAAAATTATATACATATTTTTTTTAAAAAGATCTTCTCATTGTGTTTACATACACTGCCTAATTTCATGCCAACGTGGAGTACAGTAGTTCAAATGACTAATACAGTAACATGTTAGGCATCTTTGAGGTACCAAGCAATTTTTCTGAATAATAAAGTCTAAACACAGTTTATTTGTCTTGCAGGAGACCTCAGGGTGACCTTCGGCTTCCTATTGATATGACACGGTCCATGGAGGAAACACTTGGATATTTACTGAGCCAGACAGGTTAAGTGCTTCTCTCAGTCCAGTAGCTAAAAGTGGGATCGTCTAAAGGGCCAAGACGCAAACCACTGGAAAGTGCCTAAATTTCTCCAAAACCTTTATTGCTTTTGGAACATGAAACCCATGTTGCCAGCTGAGCAGCAGGAAAAGAAGTGAGCTGACTGTTGTGCAGTTCAAATCAGAATCAAGCTGTTGATCTCTTAAGAAGTCAGTCAGTGGCATTTTATTTATTTGTGCCTTCATTCTTTTTTCAAAATGCGAATTAAAACCTTTCAAACACATATTGGGCTGGGCCACATGCAAAGACTTGTTACCATTAGTGAGCTGAATGTTAGCCAGAGTTAAATACACAAACTCTCGTCATTAAAAAATAAAATCTGTGTGATATACTACAACCAAAACTTGGTAACACTCGCATCACTTTTAAATAAACTTGTGTCACACTGAGTAATTCATCTGTTGGCATTGTTCATAGATCAGTGAGGGAAAAACAGCGGAAAGTATGGGAAAACTGGGTGGAGAGGATTGCGTGGGTGGGTGGAAGGGGCTCCCAAATCCAGAGAGGAGATTTATCATAAACCTGGACAACATTCAGGAGTAAAGAAGAGGATGAGGGAAAGTCCCATAAGGTGGAGATGAAGTGAGAGAGGAGCAGGCAGGAAGGAGTGAGCCAAAGCCTGGCCTTGTTTTCATTGGAAAAGATTGGGAGGAAAATGAGTTGCAGAGTTTATATGTGTGTGTTGATGCATATGAATAACATTATGTCTCATGGATCTACTTGGGATCTACTTTCCCCAGACATCTGTTGGTACAAGTACAACTGAAAACTAAATACTGGCAATGTGGCATCACAGAGTGTTTGGCATTTCATTAAATAGAAACCACCTTTTGATGAGAAGATTGATACCAGTCTTGGGACTTTACAGTAGATGTAAAGCTATAAAAACATTCAGGGAGATTTTTGTGGTATATTTGAACTGTATTTGCACCTAGCAAAAACAGGACATGTATCCCTAGTAACATCTGGCCTTTCCTTTATCTAATTAAGCGTAATCTGTTGTGTCAGAAGAAGAAAAATGTGGTTTTGGAAGAATTCAAAATCTATGTCTCCAATGAATCTCTGATATACTAGTAGCCAATACAAATATCGATCATGAATTTTACCACCAGCAAGACGCTTCAGTTTAATGTTGCTGGAATCTTACAAATGTGTTTTTGATTAATAAATCAAGATAGGCAAGTTACACAGGTTCAAAGTTAGTGCTTGGATTCAGTGTGTGCATAAAGAGATCGGGGACGGCCAGGGAACAACACTGAGCAATCAAGCATGCTGAGGTAAGCTGTACTTCTCCCTAAGCTGCTAAAAATACCTGTTCGTATGAGAGTGGGCGGTCTGGCTGAGCCCGGTGGTCTCCTCTGCTGATACAGTGGCTGTGCCAGAGCTGCTTTCTCACCAGTGTTGTCTTTCAGCTGTTGGCACAGAGCCCCAAATAGACCACTGGTCTCAAACTGCTAAATCACTGTAGTACTGCTAGATGTCTTAAATTTAATTGCTGATGTTTACGGAGAAAGTGGTGGGAGAAACAAAGCTGGTCTTAAAGTAGAAGATAAGCTATCTGGTCATCACAAAGATGAGTAAGTTATAGATTACCTGTATTGTGGCATGGAAGTGAGCAGCAATATCAACAAGAACATCTGAACATCAGGAATGTTTTACAAATATAGAATAAATGCAAGTTATTAATGATGAAGACCTTGGAAGAGATTCATTCATTTTACATCTTAGAGCTAAGGATGCCAATTTTTTAAGAAGCATTTTGTTTTATAGCTCTTAAAATCCCCAGTGGCAATCATTAAAATAAAATTCACAAGCAATTTTATCTACTTACAGCAGTTTGAAGATACCCTTAAAGCCTTACTTATACTCACTGGCAACCCCATGGCAACCACTGACCAGACGAATTCAGGTCTATTCCTCAACCTGATGGCAGTTGCTGGGAAATTGGCTTCAAAGAAGTATACGGTGTTGTAACAAAACCTCTCTGTAATTGCTTTGGTCACAATACAATGAATAACTGCAAACACTTGCCAATTACTCTCTGAGCAGTATCTTCTTTGCAGCCAGTTTCACCTAGCAACAGCCATCAACCTCAAGCAACCACTCGCAAACCAGTTGGGAAATACATTTTTTTCCTAGTGACTTGTGGTTGCCAGGGGGTCGCTGACTGGTCTCTAGGTTGTGTGACTGGGGTGACCTCAAACCTTCTGCCCATGTATTATACACGATCAGAGAGTTCCAAAAGGCTGGACAAAAACTTGCTAAAACCATAAATGGCAGAGAATGTTAGGCCAAGAATTTCCACTTCCACCCATACAGTACCTATAATGACTATGAATAAAATCCTCACCCTTTTGCAGTTGGGGTGAGAGCTGCGTAGTTGGAAAGAAGTTCTTGAACCCTGCTAAGGTTCTAAGTGGTTACCATGGATAAGCGTAGTAAGATGGATAGCCTACAGCTAATCCAAAATGCTTCAGGAAAAATACTTAAAGGAGAGTTAAAAGAGAGAGCATGTTTCTACTGGCTTCTCTTCATTGTTTTAAAATCCTTCTTGTCACATACAAGGAGCTCTTCCTGTTAAATGAGTTTTTCCTTCCCACTGTTGCCAAAGTGCTTGCTCATAGGGGTGGTGGTGGTGGTGGTGGTGGTGGTGGGGGGGGGGGGGGGGGGGGGGGGGGGGGCATCTGATTGTTTTGGATTTTTCTGTTTTTGCTATATAAATAAAATCAACTGAACTGAATTACACAGGTTCCAGTGCACATTTCAGTTTAAAATGCATCACTACACAGAGGTGGTAGGGAACACAAGGTTATCCAAATGTGAAGAAGGCCAAGACTTGGGGGTCTGTGTTAAGTTCAAACCCTGTCTCGTAGGGCAACAACTGGTTTCTGCAATTCAGAGCTTTCAACAGTTGGAGGTTTTCAAATGAGGGCAATGAAAGCCCCAGGCAGAGGTCGATCCAGGACTCATGCACAAAAGCCACAACCAAAAAAAAAAAAAAGAAACAAAATGACAACTCGAATAACACAAACATACTGTGCTTATTTTTTCAAGCTTATGAACTTGACTTTCAGTGTAAATTAAGAAGTAGGGCAGTGATTATGCCAGACATACAAATTTATAATTTTGAGCTCCTTGGTAATTAAAAATGTTACACTTCATTACATTTTCTACTTCCCAAGCACCATGAGAAAAACAATAGCCAAGCAAACTATTTAAAATTAAGAGGAAACCCACTAAAGGCAGGGAGGAGGAAAAGCACAGAAGAGAGTCAAATAATAGAAGTTGAAGAGAAAGAAAGGGCGTTCTCACGTTTGATTCCAGCAAACAAAACCTCAACAAGATCCAAATGGAAATTAAATGAATTAAAGTCATTAGAGGTCTTTCAGCTCTTTGCAAAGGAGACCACTGACTGACACTGGGGACTTTGGCCTACAGTATATTACATAACTATGGTACCAAAAAACTTGCTGATCTGTTGGTATTGGTGTGATGGCATGCTAGCTCGGCTGATTTTGTCTTAATTCTTGAAGCAGATGGTGTGTATTTTTAGAGGAGATACAGACTTTCCCAGGAAAATAGCCAGTGCATTTCTTCATCTGTTTAGTTATACAATTACATTCTCGGGAACTCTACAGCACAGAAACCACAGCTACACAATAACCTATATAACATATCTTTCCCCAAACAAACCTTGGGCTTTGTATAATAAGTGTATAATACACTTTTTTGTTCATCAAACAAGGTCAGAAATAACACCACAATGCAGGAATTTCTGTCAAATAAGGTTACACAGAGTCACTGCTTCAACTGTACAGGCATGAGCTAGACTTTGATGTGACTCCCCCGAAACCCTATTCCTGTTTTACAGGACTATTTGCCCAGTCCTTAAAAACATCTGTTGTTGTGATTTGGTGCTATTGTTATTGCAAATCAGGATGCACTGATCCAATGTTTGGATCGGACATTGGTCCACGGCTGATCCAACTAGATCAGATATTGATGACAATCAACCAGTACACCAACCAATTCATTTTCTTCACTCCTAGATTTTTCGGTGTTTGCTTTGCCACTTGATAGTAGCAGTATCTAGCAACAGAGCTAACATAGCGAGAAGGAAGCTAATCAAAGCTAAGCACCAGTTTGTCTATTTCATGGCTGCTGTAACAGCAAGGTTTTGTTTCTACAGTGGGGCAAAAAAGTATTTAGTCAGCCACCAAGTGTGCAAGTTCTCCTTAAAAAGATGAGAGAGGCCTGTAGTGTTTCTCATAGTTATACCTCAACTATAAGATACAAAATGAGAAAAAAAATCCAGAAAATCACACTGTCTGATTTTAAAGAATTTATTTCTAAATTATGGAAAAGCTATATTTCTGGCTCACACAAACCTGTGTGGCTCCTCTCTCCTCCACTCGTTGCCTGTGTTAATGGCACATGTTTGAACTTGTTATTAGTATAAAAGATAGCTGTTCACAAACTCAAACAGTCACACTCCAACACTCCAAACACCTCTCTCTATGGAAGAAATATAGTATCATCAGAATTCAAGTATTTTTAGACATTGAATTTATGACACTGAATTTTTATCCTCCAAATTTCCCTGCAAAAATATTCACCTGCAAAAATTCACCTGCAAAAAATTCACCTGCAAAAATTCACCTGAAAAAAATTCACCTGCAAAAATTCACCTGAAAAAAATTCACCTGCAAAAATTCACCTGCAAAAATTCAACTGCAAAAGTGATGAACTTTAATGACCCAAGCCAGAGCAATCAGCACCAGATCGAGTCGAGTGGCTCTCAGCCAATTAAATTACGCTGTTTGATCACATGACACCGTTAGCCAGCAGTGTGTCTCCTAAAAGAGAGCTGTTTAAAGGTGAGTGATTAAGTTTTTCTCCTAAATAGAGATCATTACAGAACGCCTAGTCCTACTTAAAATCCCATTTATTATTATTTTTTTTATCATCTACTCGAACTAAGGAAAACGTTTGACTAACTCAAAGACAATTTCCACGCCTCCCCTGCCTGACTGCAGAGGCAGTTCAAATCAAATCAAATCAAATCAAATCAAATCAAATCAAATCAAATCAAATCAAATCAAATCAAATCACTTTTTATTGTCACATCACATGTGCAGGCACACTGGCACAGCACATGCGAGTGAAATTCTTGTGTGCGAGCCCCACAAGCAACAGAGATGTGCAAACACAACAACACAAACGAGCAAAATACAAGAATGGCCAACCTGAAACTAATAAATATATGTACAATATATAATAGTGTATGCATTTCTGGATGTGTATACTAAATATTTTCCTACGTGTGTGTGTGTGTGTGTGTGTGTGTGTGTGTGTGTATACACATTTTTACAAATTAAATAGTAAAAAAATAAAATAAAATAATAATAATAATAATAATAAAATATATAAAATATACAGAGTTGAATATGTGCAAAACAAGTGGCATTTATATACAGTGTGGAGTGCATAATGTTGAAGTTCCAGTAGTGAAGCTGAGGTGTCTATGACGTGTTCAGCAGTCTGATGGCCTGATGGAAAAAGCTGTCTCTCAGTCTGCTGGTACGGGACCGGATGCTGCAGAACCTCCTTCCTGATGGAAGCAGTCTGAACAGTTTATGGCTGGGGTGACTGGAGTCCTTGATGATCCTCCCCGCTTTCCTCAGGCACCGCTTCCTGTAGATGTCTTGGAGGGAGGGAAGCTCACCTCCAATTATCCGTTCAGAGCACCGCACTACTCGCTGGAGAGCTTTGCAGTTGTAGGCGGTGCTGTTGCCATACCAGGTGGTGATGCATCCAGTGAGGATGCTCTCAATGGCAGTTTTGAATTTAGGAGCGCCAAGATGGCAGCGGCAAACCCTGGCGGCTCTCCGGTGAGTATATATATTTTTTTATCTTCAAGTTTGTCTTTTGAAACCTTAATTTTATTTAAATCCGTTGCTCACGTATAAAGTACACAGACGGGGTCTTTGCTCAACTCGTCTGAGGCGTGTCTCACTAAGCGCTACATGCTAGCATCCTGCTAACCGAGCTACCCTTTACATGCTGTGCTTTAGAAAATGGGATACTCGTTAAAAAAAATACTCCGCAGATATTGATAGATAGACGAACACTGCAAATATAATGTTGGAAACGAGAACGGCCTTTGGTGAAGGGGTAAAATACACCATGAATAGAGCCATAGAGTGAATGGCTGCCATGGTTGCAGAACAGCCTGATTTAATGACAAGAATGGGGAAGAGTGAGGTGAAGTGAACCACACCCACAAAACACGGTCAGACAAGGCGGCAAAAGGGCAGTGATCTGTCCGTCAGTATGAAGTTGGTGTGTGCTTTGGTGAACAAAAACTCCAGACTGGTAGCAGGAAGATGGGAGACTCGTGTTTCACTGGAATAGTGGTGAATTAAAACATCCTTTGTTGGGGACATTTCGGTGTAAATGCATCCATACAGGCAAGACAGAGGCAGACTAGACAGTGAAGAAAACAAGGCAAACATTAGAAATATAAAAACGGAAATATAGGATGAGTCGGGGATGAGTTCCTGCCCCAAGTGGAGGAGTTCAAGTATCTCGGGGTCTTGTTCGCGAGTGATGGGAGAAGGGAGCCGGAGATCGACAGACGGATTGGGGCTGCAGCTGCAGTAATGCGGACGCTGCACCGGTCCGTCGTGGTGAAGAGGGAGCTGAGTGTAAAAGCGAAGCTCTCAATTTACCGGTCGATCTACGTCCCTACCCTCACCTATGGCCACGAGCTGTGGGTAGTGACCGAAAGAATGAGATCGCGGATACAAGCGGCAGAAATGAGCTTCTTCCGAAGGGTGGCTGGCCTCTCCCTTAGAGATAGGGTGAGAAGGTCGGCCATCCGGGAGGGGCTCAGAGTAGAGCAGCTGCTGCTCCACATCGAAAGGAGCCAGCTGAGGTGGTTCGGGCATCTGACAAGGATGCCCCCTGGGCGCCTCCTGGGTGAGGTGTTCCAGGCATGTCCCACCGGGAGGAGGCCCCGGGGCAGACCCAGGACACGCTGGAGAGATTATATCTCTCGGCTGGCCTGGGAACGCCTTGGTATTCCCCCGGATAAGCTGGAGGAGGTGGCTGGGGAGAGGGAGGTCTGGGCCTCTTTGCTTAGGCTGCTGCCCCCGCGACCCGGCCTCGGATAAAGCGGATGAAGATGGATGGATGGAAATATAGGATTAATATAACATACAATTAGGGAAAATGTAAGGAACACAATGTAAATGATATTGTAAAGTCATTAAAACAGCATACTCTGATTAAAAGAAACACATAATTGGGTAGGATAATAACAATAATAATGTTAAAAAACATGTACAAGATGGGTATGTATACTTGTAGCCAGAATACTATAAAGTTGTAGCATGCCAGACCATCTTGATTGAATGTAACTTCGCTCCACACAAGTTTTATGGTAGACATATTCATATTGGTATCTAATAAATGATTAATTCTTAGATTTTATCGAACGTTAATTTATAAATTGTTTCTGTCTTTATGTGTTTGTTTCAGATTATGCAAGATGAAATTATTCAGTCAGCAAGACACTTGCTGCAGTTGCTGACATCATCCAACTGAACTGCTGCTGTGATGAATCAGAATACAAGGTTTACTTTAGCAAGACTTATGAGTTAATGCTACATTTAACTAAATTGTTATATATTTTGTGTCCAATATTGTCTCCATATGATTTTTTTTGCAACATCTTGCAGAGAACAGAGTCAAGGTACCAGCTTGGTCAACCCTAAAAGACCATCTGTTCAATGACCAGGTGAAAAAGTCATAAACTAAACATTGCATGAGCATGGAATTTAGGATGCAACTTTATATCTTACCTGCTCTACACTCAGGGCTTGAATTACAACAACAGTCAATCACATAAAAAAATATACTTTTGGTAGTTCTGTGTCTGTCTCTCTCCTCCAAACCCAGATGGCTGCTGGTACTGAACCGGGTTCTGGTTCTGCTGGAGGTTTCTTCTTGTTAAAGGGGAGTTTTTCCTCTGCACTGTCACTTCATGCTGCTCAGTGTGAGGGATTGTTGAGGTTGAGTCCATATGTCCTGCGAACAACTGCTGGGCAATGACACCATGCAATCTTCTGGGATTCCTTGGATAGAAAACCTGTGAACTGCACTTGTCCTTGGTCTTCACAGCTCACCTTTTTACTGTTTATTGAATCAAAATTCTCCAGTGACATGGATTCTACATTATAGAACATCACATCAGTTACAAAGTGGTTTTAATAAAAAAAAGGCAAAAATTAGTTTGTTTCTTTATTCAATTTTTGAACAGTGATACTCATTCAGTAAATGCAAATTATTTACATGGCAGTGCACTATAGGCATAAATCTAGACCCCTAGATAAAACATGATGGCATTATAGCAGTGACAACTCCTCCACAGTAGCAGGTGGGATTTCTTTTTTGAGGACGGCTCCTTTTACCTGTCACTACAGATGGTCTGTTTATGTTTTGATCAAGAGCCTTTTTTGGGCAGCTGAAGAGGAGAAGTCTATCTTATGGCCAACCTCTGACTGTATCTTGGTCACATTACCCAGCAAAACCCAGTATGCAGGTTCACCTGTAACAGTCCTTGTGCCACAGATCAACACTGTTGCTTCTACATTAAACAGAAGAGCAGTGACATGGGTGCAGGTCCCTTACAGCTGGAGTGGGCGGCTTCAACCTTCCCTGTGATGCTCACAATGACCCATGGCTGCAATGCTGGTTCATTCAGTCTTTGAGAGTGCAGTACCTGAAACACACACACAAAGTTCTTGTCTTTAAATGAACTATGAGCCAAGGCTGACATAAATGTTTTATCTACTTAATCATTAATGTAACAGTGTTTAGAAAGTTAGCACATACATGTAATTTTTCATTTCTTTATGTGTCCATCTATAGAACGCTGCATGTTATATTCTAAATCTGCCTGTTCTGTCAGAAACCTGCCTGCAGAAAATGAACCTAAAGGATGTAATCACTTTCAAGATGGAGAAAGCATAAAGTGACAATTATGAATCACTTAATATGATAAGGAGATTCTGCAGGTCATTAATCAATGTATAAAATTAAAATAAAATGCATTTTTAGTGACACAAGATACAAATATGGAAGCAAGATGTATAATCGCTCAGTTTGGGGAAATTGTGGGTAGCCTGCAAGAGCCTCAACTTCTCCATACCCACAATGTGCAACAAATGGGCACAGCTGATCTTCAACAGTGGAACATCGGCCAGTTACTTCCAACTTTAACGCAGCTTGTAGTCTTGGAGAGCAGCACACCAAAACTGCATGCACAACTTCTGCTAACAGTGGAAACGGATTAAGAAATCCATGCAAACAGATTCATAAACCGAAAGAATATTATTTTACAGGATTAATGATCATATCAGCCGCTGGCTGATCACAAACCCTGAGGGTGTATACGAGAAGCAGAAGAAGCAGAGGGAATATCCCGTTTAAGTTTAGATAGTATTTGTAAAGATATTGACCATATCCTTTTCTGAAAGTGTGGATATAATGGATGGGGTAAGGTACTGACATGCTACAACTTTATAGTTGTTAAATTCTGGCTACAAGTATACATACCCATCTTCTAAATGTTTTTTTTTAGTTTTTTTAAATTATTATTATTGTTATTATTATTATTATTATTATTATCCTACCCAATTATGTGTTTCTTTTAATCAGAGTATGCCGTTTTAATGACTTTACAATATCATTTACATTGTGTTCCTTACATTTTCCCTAATTGTATGTTATATTAATCCTATATTTCCATCCATCCATCTTCATCCGCTTTATCCGAGGCCGGGTCGCGGGGGCAGCAGCCTAAGCAAAGAGGCCCAGACCTCCCTCTCCCCAGCCACCTCCTCCAGCTTATCCGGGGGAATACCAAGGCGTTCCCAGGCCAGCCGAGAGATATAATCTCTCCAGCGTGTCCTGGGTCTGCCCCGGGGCCTCCTCCCGGTGGGACATGCCTGGAACACCTCACCCAGGAGGCGCCCAGGGGGCATCCTTGTCAGATGCCCGAACCACCTCAGCTGGCTCCTTTCAATGTGGAGCAGCAGCTGCTCTACTCTGAGCCCTTCCCGGATGGCCGACCTTCTCACCCTATCTCTAAGGGAGAGGCCAGCCACCCTTCGGAGGAAGCTCATTTCTGCCGCTTGTATCCGCGATCTCGTTCTTTCGGTCACTACCCACAGCTCGTGGCCATAGGTGAGGGTAGGGACGTAGATCGACCGGTAAATTGAGAGCTTCGCTTTTACACTCAGCTCCCTCTTGCAGTTGAATTTTTGCAGGTGAATTTTTTTCAGGTGAATTTTTTTCAGGTGAATTTTTTGCAGGTGAATTTTTTTCAGGTGAATTTTTTGCAGGTGAATTTTTGCAGGTGAATATTTTTGCAGGGAAATTTGGAGGATAAAAATTCAGTGTCATAAATTCAATGTCTAAAAATACTTGAATTCTGATGATACTATATTTCTTCCATATCTCTCTCATCTCTCAAGTGGGAGAACTTACACAACTTGTAGCTGACTAAATACTTTTTTACCCCACTGTATGTTAACAAGTTTTCTTATTTTCACCCGCAAATTATGATCAAAGTGAATGGACATAACTTTGCTTTCACTCTCAATATGTTCAGTTAAAGGCACATAATTGAAGGTAGAGGAGCATTTGGTTTAATAATTGTTGGAAAGCTTTTTTTCCCTACATACAGTAACATAAGGTGTTTCTCAGAAAATAAATTCACAGTCAACCATTATGCACACACACACACACACACACACACACACACACACACACACACACACACACACACACACACACACACGTAACAAAGAAAGATGGATCATATGCAAAATGTTAGTCTGCAAAACTTCCACAAAGGATGGAGTAGCTGGAAGCTGATTAGTATTTCAAAAGAAAACCTGACTCATGCAGAAACTTCTTAATCTCACAAACAGCTGCAAAACTTTGTATATACAAAGTGAATATTGGATGTATATAAACTGAGGTTTCCTTCTTTGACTGGCTTTTGTCATATTTGAATGAGCATTTCCTATTGTTTAGAAACACTTTTATTTTGTTATTTGCCCTGAAAGAATAATGTAATCCATTGAAAATCCCATTTCAAATAAAATCAAAACAAACCATCACTTCACCAAATACTGAACATTTTGCATCAGCAGCTCCACGCAGTTCTCATGACATGGATGTGTTTAGATTCTGTGTTCTGATAAACCTTACACACAAACAGAACAAATGTGTAAACAGACATATAAAGGCCCTCATTTACTAATATTTGCCCGAGAACATTCTGGAAACACATGTTCCTCCAGGTGAAGTCAAAAAAGTGGTGAAGCTAGACAACTTGGCAAGAAAATGAAAACATAAGAATTTTAAGCCGTGCAGTCCGCTTCTCAAAGCAGCAGGAAACTGATCTGCATGCCTGCATCCTGTCTGATCAGTTATCCAAAACCAGCTTCTCATCTGGATTTTCCAGAAGCAACAAGCACAATGTACATTTTAAAGTGTGTTATTTACTTTAGAAAAAAAAATATATTATTATATATATTAGAGGCTTTAAAGATTTAAAGAACTTAAATGAACAAAATGAAAGACTTTTTTTCCTAATAAATATTTGAGTTTGTCATTTGATATTCAACTACTCATCGTTAGAGGCACTAAAGTAAGTCTTGGCTGGCCTGAATTGGAGTCATCCCGTGAAGTTCCCCATTTGGTTGTGCATCTCGAGGCCAAAAGTGGTGGGTACTTCCTGGCCACAAAGTTGAGAATCTGGCAACTCAGTCACAGAAACTGAACATTAATTGAGTGGTAATTTTTACAGTTCATATACTAAATGAAGCCTTGATGCACACATGGGTGCAGCCTGTTGCTTCAATAGTGTTTTGGCATTCCAGCAATGCCTAACAATAGAGGAATCCTCTTTTTATTTTGCTCTGAAATTGTTGAAAAAAACCAAAATATATAAATTTAATGCTTATTTTTAACTAACTGGCAAGTTAGTTCCTATGGCAAGTGTGCATATACATGATTTACACATAGATTTGTACAAATACACTGCTTGTAAGTGAGTAGCAGCGTGTCTGTTCCTGCCAGTTGATAGAGAGTGAGTCAACATGTACGTTACCATGAGAATGCCAAGTGTAAACACCCCAACACCGCACACAAAAACAAACACACACAGCTGATTTACACACACATTTCTGTCACTATCTATGACTGAGCTATGACATACAGACTATTATATGGGGTAAATGTATGTATTGGCCCCTATATTGTATGTCACACTTTCTGTCTGTCATGAAACTTTTGAGGATGATTGAACTTGGCAAGAAAGGTTAATATGGGGGGAAAAGTGATGAGAGAGTGAAAGTCAAAGAGGGTTTGTCAAAGAAGGGAAGAAAGATGGGTAGAACGAAAGAAAGAGCGAAATGAACAGTGCTGAAGGCCAACGGTCACATCTGGCAGGAGTTAGTTTCTAAGAGTAAAACCAATGGGCCGACAGAAGGTCTTTCACATACATGCACATAAGTGCGTTTATTACAACAAATGTCTCTGTTCCCTCTAATTTTCAGGAAATTTAACTAACTGAGGGGAAAAAAACGTATATTCAATGTTTAATCTGCACTCCATTATAATGAATAATGAAATGTTGTCATTACAAGTCATTCACCACGTGGTCCAGTATGCTCATAGCCAGTCCCAGAGGATATCGCAGTTCACCAGGAGTTCACAGGCAGAGCGAGGTCATGTCTTTTTATATATATTCCAGGAAATACTGAAACCAACCTCTAAATTAGTTGAAACTTATGAGAAATGCTTGGTCTTTTTTAAGGTCTACACACATTTTGGAGTGGGAAGGCATGAAGGCACACACTCACACACATGCACATGAACAAAAAATGAAATAAAAGCCATATATTAAAGAAATGTATTTATAGTTTTAGGGCATAGGACACATTCTGATCCCTTCTGGTTTTCCAGTTAAATTATACATTGTGAAATTTGCTGAGATGATCCATGAATCACAAAATCACCATCCCTTTGATGGTTAATGACTTTGTTAAAATCCAGTGAAGTTAAAAATCGAGTTAAAAGTCTGATCCAACTTGTGTCACAATGAGGCTGAGTAATGTTTATGGCCCAGAGGGTTTCAGTTGGATTCAGATGTGGGGAACGTAAAGGCAAGTCACTAGAATCAATGCCTTTGTCTACAAGGCCATAAAATCTGAGAGTGGGTCCATTTTTTTTCAATTTTATTTTTTATCTTCCCTAGGCTAACACTTGGAGGTCTGTGTGACCCTCCAAATATACTCCTCCGCAGACCATCAGTGACCCAGTGCCAAAGGGGTCATGCTGCACGATGCTGCAGGAAGCATAACGTTTGCCCCTCCAGACTGTTTCATGTCTGTCACATGTGCTTTGTGAGAGCCTCCTTTCAACTGTGAAGAGAACAGGGCACCAGTTTTGGTGCTGCCAGTTGTCAGGTGTTCTCTGGCAAATATCAGTCAACTGTGAGCACACTTCCCACTAAAGGAGGACGGGCCTTCACGCCACCATCACTGGAGGTCGTTTTGTACGGCTCTGTCAGTGCTCCCTGCCAAGTGGAGAGGCTTGTTCCTAAAAAAATTGGGATTTTTTTTCCCAATGTTGCCAAGTAGTTGTTCATAAGGGGTTGTGTGATTGTTGGACAATGTATTATTGTAGGCTCATTTCAAACACAAAGCACTTTTTAGTAGTTCCTCTTTCCAACTTTGACAGTCCCACATGTTGATGAACCAGCCAGCTTCCTCCTGTTTACCTGCATGCCAAATTGTGCACAGAGCAAACACCTGCAAATCCTAAGAAGTGAATCATAAAATGAATCCCACCTGTGTGTGGTCTGGCATCAAATGAAACCTGGATTAAGTGGTTTCAGCAAACAGGAGGATAGCTTGGTAAACAGAAGAGAGGTGTCATAAACTCTTCAGCGTACTGGGCTCTGGTTTAAAGCTGTGAGAACTGTTTTCACTCACTGTTTACAGATTACTGGAAAGAGGAAGGAGGAATATTTATCCCACAAACAGGAGAAAAAGGTGGGCAGTAAATCTGTTTGGTTTGGTCACTACAGAAACAGGCAGTGTGCTAAGCTATCTCTGTGAAGACTGTATATTCATTAATTGTGAAAAAACAGGTTTCACCCTATCTATCTTTCTATATGATCTTCTATAGTTAAAATGAATCCCTTAAGCTTTTCCTTTACTTACTGTCATCATTCATTCGCTTCCACTTATCCTCTTTGAGGGTTGCAGAGGGGCTTGAGCCTATCCCAGCTGTCTTAGGGTGAGAGGAAGGGCACACACTGGACAGGTCATCAGTCTGTCGCAGGACTAATACACAGGCAGAGACAACCAATCACACCTATGGGCAATTTAGAGTTTCCAATTAACTAACCTAATTAACTGCATGTCTTTGGACTGTGGGAGAAAGTCAGAGTACCCAAAGCGAGCCCACGCAAACACGGGGAGAACATGCAAACTCCACACGGAAAGTCCCCAGCCTGATGGTGGAACTGAACTCAGGTCTTTCCTGCTTTGAGGCAACAGCGCCAACCACCATGCCACTATGCTGCGGACTTAAACATATATGAATGAATTTGAACCATTGTTGCCACCAGCATAACCATTGTTACGTTTGCAAAGCCAAGGGCCAATCAGAATGAAAGTTAAGAGAAGGGGCCTTAAAGAAACAGTACTAAAATAGTCTTTATTAGGTAGTGAATAAACCGAGGGGTTTCATCAAGGCTCAGTATACTAATATGTTGAGCCTCAAAAAAGGACTCATGTAGAGTCAAGAATGAAAATACGGTGGAAATCTGTCTAGCAGTTCCACTTTAAGAAAAAAAAAGATTACTATTTCATCTGGAAATCTTTATCACGCACAACTGTTTCTTAAACAAGATCAACTGAGTCTTGTAAGTATAATGATGCGTGAAGCAGCAGGCCTTTTCGAGAAACAAAATACACAAGAGTCAGCATTGTGCATGCTAAGGAAAAAAATCTGAGAAAAATAGCAACATGTGCCAAATCTCCAGTTGCTTTCCAAAAGTGGAAAGGTACTACATGTCCAAAGAGTTGACCTGAGACAAATGTCCAAACAAATCTCACATTCACATCTCTTGATTACCACAAAACCTTTATCCAAGTCCAAAGCAGCATTTGGCAACAGTCCTTGCAGTGTGAGCTGAGACTGATTTGAGTGTAAATGGACAGAACAGCTTTTCATCAGGTTTACAGGTCGTGGGGGTGGTGGGGTTCATACCGACTTAAAACTTTCCTTCCTTCTGTCTTTCCCTTATTACTGTTATTATCGCTTGCTTTCCGTCTTGCTTTCTGTCATCACAGTGAGTAATTAACATGTATCCTCTGCACACTCAATTTACAAAGCCAAAGCCTTCCACTGCAGGGACAGTGGAATGTGCACTGCATAAACAAACTGTAAACAGTGTGTTTCTTTCCTCATGAGCTGTCATGCTCATCAGAACCTCTAGCATATAGAGGCCCGGTGCAGCAAGATGTTAATATGTGGTGATGACTCGCTTTCTGCTTGACCACAGCTGTAACAACACAAGGGAAATAAACCTCCCTCTGTTTCTACTATGCAGCACATTTTTTCTCCTCTCTCATTTGCTATTTGTCTGTCTTTTCCACATCTCTATGCACATTTAGAATAGCTGTTTTCTTTTTGTGTACCTCACACACATATATGTATATGTGTGTGAGGTGTATATATATATATATATATATATATATTGTATATTTTCAAATTTGCACAGATAAAAGCTTGTACAGAGGATGATGCATTTTCCAACATTCGCAATCATCATTACTTTTCTTGTCCATGATTCTCCTACCACTGCTGTCAAATCTAAAATGCAAGTAATTCAATTTTAATTAGTGAACTGAGCAATTAAAGTGCACAGAGAACATTCTGGGTCTGTATAACTAATTTGTTTAGCTTAGTCAGCCAAGAAATAGTTTGGCACATAATTCTGCACAATGTGTATCTTTCATGGTTCTGATTTTGAATTGATTGACTAAATGGAACACAATGTACAGTGGGGAAAAAAAGTATTTAGTCAGCCACTGATTGTGCAAGTTCCCCCACTTAAAATGATGACAGAGGTCAGTAATTTGCACCAGAGGTACACTTCAACTGTGAGAGACAGAATGTGGAAAAAAAATCCATGAATTCACATGGTAGGATTTGTAAAGAATTTATTCGTAAATTAGGGTGGCAAATAAGTATTTGGTCACCTCAAACATGGAAAATCTCTGGCTCTCACAGACCTGTAACGTCTTCTGTAAGACGCTTTTCTGTCCCCCACTCGTTACCTGTATGAATGGCACCTGTTTGAACTCATCATCTGTATAAAAGACACCTGTCCACAGCCTCAAACAGTCAGACCCCAAACTCCGCCATGGCCAAGACCAAAGAGCTCTCGAAGGACACCAGGAAAAGTATTGTAGACCTGCACCAGACTGGGAAGAGTGAATCTACAATAGGCAAGCAGCTTGGTGTGAAAAAAATCAACTGTGGGAGCAATCATCAGAAAATGGAAGACATACAAGACCACTGATAATCTCCCTCGATCTGGGGCTCCACGCAAGATCTCATCCCGTGGGGTCAAAATGATCATGAGAACGGTGAGCAAATATCCCAGAACCACACGGGGGGACCTGGTGAATGACCTGCAGAGAGCTGGGACCAAAGTAACAAAGGTCACCATCAGTAACACACTACAACGGCAGGGAATCAAATCCCGCAGTGCCAGACGTGTTCCGCTGCTGAAGCCAGTGCATGTCCAGGCCCGTCTGAAGTTTGCCAGAGAGCACATGGATGATACAGCAGAGGATTGGGAGAATGTCATGTGGTCAGATGAAACCAAAGTAGAACTTTTTGGTATAAACTCAACTCGTCGTGTTTGGAGGAAGAAGAATACTGAGTTGCATCCCAAGAACACCATACCTACTGTGAAGCATGGGGGTGGAAACATCATGCTATGGGGCTGTTTTTCTGCCAAGGGGACAGGACGACTGATCCGTGTTAAGGACAGAATGAATGGGGCCATGTATCGTGAGATTTTGAGCCAAAACCTCCTTCCATCAGTGAGAACTTTGAAGATGAAACGAGGCTGGGTCTTCCAACATGACAATGATCCAAAACACACCGCCCGGGCAACAAAGGAGTGGCTCCGTAAGAAGCATTTGAAAGTCCTGGAGTGGCCTAGCCAGTCTCCAGACCTCAACCCCATAGAAAATCTGTGGCGGGAGATGAAAGTCCGTGTTGCTCGGCGACAGCCCCAAAACATCACTGCTCTCGAGAAGATCTGCATGGAGGAATGGGCCAAAATACCAGCTACTGTGTGTGCAAACCTGGTAAAGACCTATAGTAAACGTTTGACCTCTGTTATTGCCAACAAAGGTTATGTTACAAAGTATTGAGTTGTATTTTTGTTATTGACCAAATACTTATTTTCCACCCTGATTTACGAATAAATTCTTTACAAATCCTACCATGTGGATTCATGGATTTTTTTTTTTCACATTCTGTCTCTCACAGTTGAAGTGTACCTCTGGTGCAAATTACTGACCTCTGTCATCATTTTAGGTGGGGGAACTTGCACAATCGGTGGCTGACTAAATACTTTTTTGCCCCACTGTAACAATTACTGAGCTCTACAAACTTATCCAAAAAGGCGTTGCTACCTTTGTACAAAGCTAGTTTGTTTTTTCTTCTCCATTTCTTTATTTGTGCTAATTAAGCTAAGTGACTTCTAAGTCAGTACAGTATAAATCCATACAGACAATAAATGCAGACAATAAAAAATTAATTCTTTATGAAAGTGCATAACAAAGCAGAGTTTCATAAAGTAGGAGGGGACTCCCCCTCTAACTGATAAGGATAAGGTGGAGATAGGATGGAGGTGGGATGAAAAGCAGAATGATAGAGTAACCCTAAGATTGAAAGCGCATGGAATACAGTATGAAGTACAGAAGTACAGAAGTACAGGATGATTTGCTCAGGAAAGAAAATTACTGTGGAAGAGTGATGATAACAGAATTATGTTTGACAGCATGGAAAAGCAGAAGAGATGTAAAGAACATACTACCCCTGTGCCCTTAGAGAAGAGGAGTAAGCGGAATTAAATTAGGTTGATACTCAGATACTTGAAGTGAACACTCTGGTAACAACAAGCACAAATCCACAGAGAAAGAGAAAAGGAAACGGACTGTACAAAAATCAGATGCAAGAGTTTATTGGGTGCTGCTTATTGGGTAATGTCCAATTATGTTTACATTTGAAATTATCATTGTTGTATCATTGTATCATGGTTTAAAATTACAGCATATTGATTCTGTTTGTGGACTGTGATCTGGGAACCTAGTGCAATCTCAGAATCAAGCGCAAACCTACGTGTCTGATTATTTATAAGTAAGTTGAGTGGTTTTGCAAATTACACGAGTTTGCCTAAAGAACAGGTATACTAGAATCTGTAAACATGTATGAACTCTTAAGTTCTATAAAGGCGATGAAGACTGTTGAAACACACTTTCCTTTGTCCACACAGTACTATCCTTTCTTTCTTTCTTTCTTTCTTTCTTTCTTTCTTTCTTCACAAATCTCACACTCCTACTCAGCCAGTCACTCAGGAGCTGTCACATTTTTCTTATCTTACCCACCTACTCCACGTTCTCCTCTTTCACTTAACAATCCCTAAAGCAGAGCAGCAGAGGCGGTGGGGAAATTTTGAAACATCAGGCTATTTCCAGAACTTTTTCTCTGGCCGCCTGCCTCCCCTCGTCCTCTGTTGTCCAAGAACAGGCTCTATCCCTCCTGCCAGCAAAGCATCAAAGCTATGAGGAGTGTTTCAAGCAGACTCTGCATAGCTTGAACACACGCACACTCTCACACTGCAGCTAAGCAGATCTTTCATGCATGCATGTGTAGGGTCATCTGTGATCATTTTATGTGTTAACAATACAAATAAAAACACATAAAAGTTTATGTACAGCATAAACAGGACAAAAATAACCATTTTTTTCTCTTCTTGAGGAAGCACTGTTGGACTGAGATCGCTATCATAACTTTTATGCCATAAAGCAGTGTCAGTGCTCACCAGTCTCTTTTGTTTGAGGAAAGTGTGGTAATGTCTGCTATTCTCATTTCGCAATAGCAGCACTTGTAAATGAAACAGTGAGATGGTGAAATTAGAAACAGAAAGTCAGCTGCAGAGTTCTGGTGAAAACCTATCGCCTCTTGAGGCCCAGTGTCATATTGTTGAGGACCATTTATGTACCACTGCTGCTTATTCTCATTGTCTTTGTTCTTTCTCCTCAGGCTGTGGTCATTCCTGTAAGGTTCCAATCTTTATCTTGTCTTCATGAGTCTTGTTTGAAAAAAGAGGTGAAAGTGCTTCTCTGAATGAGAAACTGTCTCTCTGTCACATATCCATGGCCTGTGGATACTTCTTTAAGACACTGCAGTTTGACTGCCACACCCCATCACTTATAAAGCACATATGCACTAGGGGTGGAGGCGAACCCGAATACGGTATTCGGATAGGCGCGAATATTCCATATGTATGCGTTGCACACCTTAGGTGCAGCCCAGTAGGGCTGAAGGGTTGTCAGCCTAAAAAATGCAAGGCTGGAGCCAGTGAAGATCCTACATGATGCCAGGACAAAATCTGAATGGGATGACTGCTCTGAAAAGACTGAAGATATTGCCCAGTTGGATTCCATCAAGACGCACCAGCACCTGCTCTCCAAAAGACAGGCTGACTACAGTATTAAGTGAGTGGAGTCTGGAAAAGGGGGACACAAATGACCATGTCACATCTGCACAAATTACAGAAAGGGCCCATGAGGTGGCCACACCTTGGGTTGAGTGAGCACAAACTAGGGACTGAGAGGCAGAGACCCAACCATGTAAACGTGTAAATGGACTAACTGCTGAAACCCATACAGCACTCTGTAAATCATGGATGAAAACAACCCACACCTGACCTATGTTGACAAAGACAAGATCAAACTTTGAACTTCACAGAACTGACTACAGTCTCAGGAGAGACAGACAGTTGGCAGTGCAAAATCACCAAGAGGGCAAGGCAAACAAAAATACGAAGACCTAGTTCTAAGCAATATGATGATGAGTCAAATAATGGTAAACACCTCTGATTCAAAAAGATTTGTTCAGACATTAATTTCAGTTAGTCAGAGCCCTGTGGGAATAACTCAAAATTAAGAATCTCCTACATAATAACCCGACTACCCGTCCATCCATCAGAGACATTAATGAGAAACTGTGAAGGAAATTGTTGATTAAATTTAGTTTTATAGGGTTTGTAGTTTTATTGTTATAGGTTAATGTGCAACAATTCAGTTTTAAAGTCTTTAGAACATCACAGCTACAACATTGCAAACATGCTAGTACATGCTAGTCACGATATATATACACTAATCAAATAGTACATCTTTTTGAGACAGTTCGAAGCAAATGACTTTTTTTTTTTCAAATTCCAGTTTATTGTACTTACTCAATTTGGGGTTTTTATCCACTGTGATTCAAGAGTCATTGACTGATCTTAGGTTTCTACCAAAAGCAATCAGATGTTCAAATAATATAAATAAAAGAATGCGTTTAGAAGTAACATGAAACACACACAAGCCTTAATGGCTTAATCCATAGGAAAGTTTTGTACATACAACCACTATAAATATCAAAGGGAAAGTTTGAAAATAGAAGCTAAAATGACACAGCCTTTGAAACCTAATTTGAAGACCCTAAGCAAGACAGGCCTAAACAGTTGGGAACCACTGGAAGGCACAGCAAGGAAAAATGAGTATATATTTATGAGTGGTTACTGATCGTTGCTGTGAAAATGCTAAAGCCTCAGTTACACAGGTCAGTGACCGACTGGTAACCATCCCCTGTCATGGAAAAATATATATTCCTGTTTGGTTGGTGAGTGGTTGATTTTTGGGGGCAGTAGGAACTGCTGTAGGTGAAACCAAGTACAAAGAAGTAAACAGTAGTGTATCAAAACTTCTTTGAATTTGCCTTTTGTTGGCTTCAGGGTAAGGCACAACCTTTACTTTGAAGTAACTTCTCACAGTTTCACTAATGCTGGGTGGTTATTTAGCAAGTGTTTGCAGAAAAACCTCCAGCAACCACTGTGAAATATCCTTTTTTCTATGATGAACGAAGGTTGTTACAGGGTTGCTGTCTTTTGGCCTGTGAGAATGAAGCCTAAGCATTTAGTGTTTTTATTTTATTTTTTTTCTTGCATCACAAGCAAAGACTGGCTCTAACTTATAAACTTAATTTCAAGGTAGGTTCACTCTTAAGCATATCTAGTCATCTCTTTTACTCCAAATAGAGCCAATATTTAGAGTAGCAATGTCATGTATATTAAATAAGACCTAGTAACATAAGACCTAGTAAGTAAGACAGTAATACTTGCAATTTGCAGAATACAATTATTAGGCAAGTCTTTATTACAGTTATAGCACAAGTAAGCAGTTGTGTAATTTTCTGATAGATCTCTCTGTATTCTATCAGACAGTTTATGCTTCAGCAAGAATCTTTTTTTTAAATATTACAAATACCAATTACTTACCCTAAGGCACTAATGCAAAAATAAGGCAAAGCAGGACAAGAGTGAGACGTGCTCAAGGTAAACTCAAACCTGGAACTAAAACCCAACAAATGGAATAAAAACTCACCACTAGACTCACCAAACTCAGTAACATCAGAAGAACTAAAACCCAGTGTCTCTACCAACAAGACAACAAAATTAAGTTTGGAGCTACAACTCAAAAATACCACAAGCACTAAAACAACTATCTAAAATTGTTATTACAACACCAAACTGGTGGGGATCTGCTGACTCAGTATGTTGCCCTCTGACTTTTTTAATAGCTAAGGTCCATTTCCCCTTGACCAAGGCACTTAAAGTTCAAAAACTGTGGAGTGGAGTGGCTCATTTGGCCACAGTATAGTAGCTCCCAGGTGTGAATTGGTTTAGCTACAAATGTGAAGCATGTCTGTACACTCAGTTTTAACTGAAGCACACAAAGTCTCTCACAGCTCACCAGCTCGTCTCCATCACAGGACCTGATCTTGATCCTCGGTTTTAGCTGTGTTTACACCACAGTGTCAACATCTGCGTATGGATCACCCAAACAAAATCTGTGCAAGCGCTCTGCAGAGCTCTGTAAAGCTGACAGGAGAGGAGAAGGAGAGCAGGACCCTCTTGACCTCAACTCATACTGCACAGACAGAAACGCATTTTGTTGAAGTCAACAGTGGGAAGCCTACAACCTGGAAACACTCACACCCTCCATTTAAGCCACTGACATGTTAAGTGGACTTAAGTAAGAATCTCACACACATGCCTACACAAACATACACACACACTCTATTTTAAACAACAAAGCCACGAGTGCTTGTGTTTTCTGTGGCACAGTCACTGAAGAGGCGATGATGCACCAGCAGTTACACCAGTCTAAACAGTACGGTCATGGAAGGCAGATGCCAAAAACTAGCCTCATGGCATTTTAGCATTTACTGTTTGATTTATTTATCCCAAAGTGGAATGTAGAGATACAGTAAGGTTTGAGTCACACGTTTTTTTATGATTTTATTTCTTGATGATATCCTTCCTGTGAATGGATAACACACAACAGACAATTGCCGTTACACTTAAATTGAGCTTCGGGTCAGTCCTGAGAATAAAGCATAAATAAATTGTTTATAAAAGCTGAACCTGTAGCCTTGAACAGACAGACTTGTGATGGAATAGATGGAAGGATCCAGTAAATAATTAACATCCCTGTTTTGTGGTATGTGAGATAACATAAAACAGGAACTCTTCTTGAGTAATTGGTACAGGAAAACAAAGTGGAGATTTCTGGTAAAACTTAACCCAATTCCTAGGTGCATGGAGAAGCGCATGAGTCTAAAGCTCCACCAACCCTTGTAATGTAAAGAACACCTTTATTACCTGACCGACACATTTTGGAGTGTTGCTTCATCAGATTTAACAAAATGTTGCAGACAGTACTTTAAATACAATAAGAGTATAAACAACCAATCATATGCATCCAGTAGATTTATCCACAATGAAGCACTTACGGCATGGTTGGGCAACTCCAGGCCTCGAGGGCCGGCGTCCTGCAGGTTTTAGATGTGTTTGAGCCAACACAGCTGATTCAAATGGCTAAATGACCTCCTCAACATATCCTGAAGTTCTCCAGGTAACGAACTAATCACGTGATTCAGGTGTGTTGACCCAGGGTGATATCTAAAACCTGCAGGACACTGGCCCTCGAGGCCTGGAGTTGCCCAACCCTGACTCACTGGTTCTCCATTGGTGGATAAATGTACTGACCATGCAAGGCCAGTTGGGCAGTGACTAATGTCATATGCAGTGTATATATAAGACTAGAACTATACATATTAAGAAATGAATATATTATGCACCTTGAGGCAGCTGTGATTTGGGGCTGCATAAATAAAATGAAATTGAATTGAAGAAAATAGGAAATTAATTGTATCATGACAATAAACTAATTTTTTTCCTACTCTGTCCCTGATGAAGATCATATGTTGAAATGTGCTGAAGTAATAAAGCTGTTCTTTATACTACAAGTGTTGCTGGTGATTTGACATTAATAATTCACAGCTGTATAAAAAACAGGCCATGGAAAAGTTTGGGCCTACAGATTTGCTCATACAACTAACACATGAAACTGTTTTTTAGGCCTTTGGTGTATTTAACACAACAAATAAAAATGAAATAAAAAAGAAATCATCACTCCAAATGAAAGTACACTTTTATATTTATCATAACTCCTGAGATCATTTCACAGTTGGGTGGTAGGTGGGTGATGAAACCATTCCACAGGGTTCTGCTAGGACCAATTCCATTTACATTATACATGCTTTCCCAGGGCATAGCATACATTTTCCCTGCTTGAGCCAGGCTTGCTTACTGTAATTTGTAATTATCAGGATGTCCTAAAGACTCCCTGAAAAGTGTTCAGTTGATCCAAAATGCTGCAGTAAGAGTACTGACAGGGTCTACAAAGAGAGAGCATATTTCTCCTATATTGACTTCTCATCATTGGCTCCCTGTTAAATTGAGAATTTAATTTAAAATCCTATTCCTCACATACAAGGTTGTTAGTAATCAGTCCCCATCTTAATCTTAATGACCTTATATTATCATATTGCCCTATTAAGATAAATTAAGATGGCGCCGGTGAGGTCGGCTGCCGTCACGACTGCTCCGACCACTTTTTCTTTGTCTTTGTTTTTTAAGTTAGTTTTCAGCGTTTCTAAATCGGCAAAATCATCACCATTGGGTACATTAGGTATGACAGTGACACTCTTGTTTCTATTGGTATACAATGTACTCACAATTCGAAGTTTTTAACTCCGGATCCGAGCTGGCCGAGTGAGATCTCGAGGGAGAACAAAGGGAAGCGGCGGCGGCCTAGAGGGAAGCGAGCCGGCGTCAGGAACAGGCTGAGAGCTCGTGCACACCGCACACCTCTGCCTAGCATCCTGCTCGCCAACGTCCAGTCACTGGAGAACAAGCTTGACGACCTCAGGGCCAGGATAAAGTTCCAGAGAGACATTCGGGACTGCAATCTCCTCTGCTTCACCGAGACATGGCTGAACCCAGCGGTGCCGGACCACGCCATCCAGCCGGCCGAGTTCTTCTCGGTTCACCGCATGGACAGGACACGGGACTCGGGGAAGTCAAGGGGAGGCGGCGTGTGTTTAATGGTGAACAACAACTGGTGCAACAGTGCGAACGTTGTTCCTCTCACACGCTCCTGCACACCAAATCTGGAACTACTGTCCATCATGTGTCGTCCTTTTTATCTACCTCGGGAATTTACATCGGTCATTGTAAGTGCCGTTTATATTCCACCACAAGCGGACACGGTCACCGCCTTATGCGAGCTGCATGAGGCACTCACACAGCACCAGACACAACACCGGGACGCTGCGCTTATTGTGACGGGGGACTTTAATAGCACCAACCTCAAACGCGCAGCGCCGAACTTTTATCAACACATCACCTGCCCCACCAGGGGTGAAAGGACACTGGACCACTGCTACACTACGGTCGAGGACGGCTACAAGGCGCAATCCCGCCCCCCGTTTGGCAAATCTGATCACGCCGCCATCTTCCTCATGCCAAAATACAAACAAAGGCTGAAACAGGAAGTTCCGGTTCAGAGGAAGGTCGCGCGCTGGACGGATCAATCGGTGGCCGCGTTACAGGACGCACTCGATGACGCAGACTGGGGCATGTTCAGAAACAGCTCCGACGATGACGTCAACGTGTTTACGGAAGCGGTTGTGGGATTCATCGGGAAACTAGCGGATGATACCGTGGAGACAAAGACTATCACAACGTTTCCCAACCAGAAGCCGTGGGTGGATAAAACCATCCGCGACGCTCTGAGATCCCGCACCGCTGCCTACAACACGGGACTCATGACGGGGGACATGGACCCGTACAAAGCCGCGTCATATAACGTGCGGAGGGCGGTGAAAGAGGCGAAGCAGCGCTACGGGAGGAAACTAGAGTCACAACTCCAACAGAGTGACTCTAGGAGCCTGTGGCGGGGACTAAGGACAATAACGGAGTATAAAGCACCAACAACCGGTATGACGAACGTGGCCGTGACTCTGGCAGACGAGCTGAACACTTTCTATGCTCGCTTCGAGGCTGCAGCTAAGGTCTCCAACAATGCTAGTGTTAGCGGCGCTAACGGCTGCAGACAGGAAGATACTGCCAGCACCGGAAACGTGCTCGTCATCTCCGAGCATGAAGTAAGGAGAGCCTTCAAGAGAGTGAACACCAGGAAAGCACTGCGGTCAAGTGAGCCCTCACTTACGAAGTCGCAGTCAAGCTAGCCGCCCCAGCAGCCGCACCTAAAATGTTGTTGCACTACTCTTACGCATATTACGGTATAGGTGCCGACTGGCTTAGAAACGCAGTGTTTTCTGTCCTGACACTATTTTACTTCACAATCCACTCCCAGTTTTGGTTAATCTCCACTTTCCCCCCTGTGATCCACAGCCCAAATTACTGTATGATTCAGAGAAAATTAACAATAAAATTTACCCAATTTACTCAACTATACTTTTAATGTCCTCATCTTTGAGCTCAGATTACAGGAAAACTGAAAGAGGTGACGCAGATATCTCACTGGATTCTGACTCTGGGTGACCCCCACTCTGCATGCTGTGATCCACAGCCAAAATTATTGTACAGTTTTTGAGAAAATTGATAGTAAAATCTTCCCATTTTGCTTTACTGTACTCTACATATTGACATCTTTGAGCTCTGATTACAGGAAAACTGTAAGAGGTGACGCAGATATTTCACTGGATTATGAATCTAGGCCATCTCCACTCTTCACCCTGTGATCCACAGCCAAAATTACTGTACGGATTTTGAGAAAATTGATAGTAAACTTTGCACAATTTACTCTACTGTACTCTATATATTCTCATCTTTGAGCTTAGATTACAGGAAAACTGTAAGAGGTGACGCAGATATCTCACTGGATTATGACTCTGGGTGACCCCCACTCTGCACCCTGTGATCCACAGCAAAAATTACTGTACAGTTTTTGAGAAACTTCATGGTAAAATCTTCCCATTTTGCTTTACTGTACTCTACATATTGACATCTTTGAGCTCTGATTACAGGAAAACTGTAAGAGGTGACGCAGATATTTCACTGGATTCTGAATCTAGGCTGTCGCCACTCTGCACCCTGTCATCCACAGCCAAAATTACTGTACAGTTTTTGAGAAAATTGATAGTAAAATCTTCCCATTTTGCTTTACTGTACTCTACATATTGACATCTTTGAGCTCTGATTACAGGAAAACTGTAAGAGGTGACGCAGATATTTCACTGGATTATGAATCTAGGCCATCTCCACTCTTCACCCTGTGATCCACAGCCAAAATTACTGTACGGATTTTGAGAAAATTGATAGTAAACTTTGCACAATTTACTCTACTGTACTCTATATATTCTCATCTTTGAGCTTAGATTACAGGAAAACTGTAAGAGGTGACACAGATATCTCACTGGATTATGACTCTGGGTGACCCCCACTCTGCACCCTGTGATCCACAGCAAAAATTACTGTATGGATTTTGAGAAAATTCATAGCAAAATCTTCCCATTTTGCTTTACTGTACTCTACATATTGACATCTTTGGCCTCAGATTACAGGAAAACTATAAGAGGTGACGCAGATATCTCACTGTATTATGACTCTGGGTGACCCCCACTCTGCACCCTGTGATCCACAGCAAAAATTACTGTATGGATTTTGAGAAAATTCATAGCAAAATCTTCCCATTTTGCTTTACTGTACTCTACATATTGACATCTTTGGCCTCAGATTACAGGAAAACTATAAGAGGTGACGCAGATATCTCACTGTATTCTGACTCTAGGCTGTCGCCACTCTTCACCCTGTGATCCACAGCAAAAATTACTGTACGGTTTTTGAGAAAATTGATAGTAAACTTTGCACAATTTACTCTACTGTACTTTTAATATCCTCGTCTTTAACCTCAGATTACAGGAAAACTGTAAGAGGTGACGCAGATATTTCACTGGATTATGACTCTGGGTGACCCCCACTCTGCACCCTGTGATCCACAGCAAAAATTACTGTACGGATTTTGAGAAAATTGATAGTAAACTTTGCACAATTTACTGTACTATACTCTATATATTCTCATCTTTGAGCTCAGATTACAGGAAAACCATAAGAGGTGACGCAGATATTTCACTGGATTATGAATCTAGGCCATCTCCACTCTGCACCCTGTGATCCACAGCAAAAATTACTGTACGGATTTTGAGAAAATTGATAGTAAAATCTTCCCATTTTGCTTTACTGTACTCTACATATTGACATCTTTGAGCTCAGATTACAGGAAAACTATAAGAGGTGACACAGATATTTCACTGGATTCTGACTCTAGGCTGTCTCCACTCTGCACCCTGTGATCCACAGCCAAAATTACTGTACGGATTTTGAGAAAATTGATAGTAAACTGCACAATTTACTGTACTGTACTTTATATATTGACATCTTTGAGCTCAGATTACAGGAAAACTGTAAGAGGTGACGCAGATATCTCACTGGATTATGACTCTAGGCTGTCGCCACTCTTCACCCTGTGATCCACAGAAAAAATTACTGTACGGTTTTTGAGAAAATTGATAGTAAACTTTGCACAATTTACTCTACTGTACTTTTAATATTCTCATCTTTGACCTCAGATTACAGGAAAACTATAAGAGGTGACGCAGATATCTCACTGGATTATGACTCTGGGTGACCCCCACTCTGCACCCTGTGATCCACAGCCAAAATTACTGTACGGATTTCTGATAAAATTAAATCCTATTCCATTACCAAACAAAATGAGTTCATTGAAGTATTTGCTTAACTACAAGAAATGTCTTTCCACACACAATTTAAATTTTTCAAAATGTCATTCACACACCACCTCAAGTATCAACTTCAGTTTTAGACATTATTTATTCAGTGCTTAATCACAACAATAGTCAACTTAAGGCACTTACATAATAAGTTAAACCTTACAATAATACATACAGAGAAAAACCCAACAATCATATGACCCCCTATGAGCAACAGTGGGAAGGAAAAACTCCCTTTTAACAGCAAGAAACCTCCGGCAGAACCAGGCTCAGGGAGGGGCGGCCATCTGCCTCAACCGGTCAGGGTGAGAAATTACATTTCTCAGATTACTGATTTCTCATATTACTACTACACAGTTTAGATACACTCAACAAAAATATAAACGCAACACCTTTGTTACTGCTCCCATTCCCCATGGGATGGACGTAGAGACCGAAAATTCATTCCAGATACACAATATAACCATCCCTCCCAAACAGTGGTCACAAATCAGTCCAAATGTGTGGTAGTGGGCACATCTGCCATATTGAGATAATCCATCCCACCTCACAGGTGTGCCACATCAGGATACTGATCTGACATCATGAGTAGTGCACAGGTGTACCTCAGACTGCCCACAACAAAAGGCCACCCTGGAATGTGCAGTTTTTTGCGCTATTGGGGGTCTGGGGACCCAGAACCGGTCAGTATCTGGTGTGACCACCATTTGCCTCATGCAGTGCAACACATCGTCGCATGGAGTCTATCAGATTGTCAATTGTGGCCTGTGGAATGTTGGTCCACTCCACTTCAATGGCTGTGCGAGGTTGTTGGATATTCGTGGGAACTGGTACACGCTGTCGTATACGCCGGTCAAGCACATCCCGAACATGCTCAATGGGTGACATGTCCGGTGAGTATGCTGGCCATGCAAGAACTGGGACATTCTCAGCTGCCATCTGCCCTGAACAATGTGAACCATGATTCATCCGTGAAGCGCACACCTCTCCAACGTGCCAGATGCCATCGAATGTGAGCATTTGCCCACACAAGTCTGTTACGGCGACGAGCTGGAGTCAGGTCAAGACCCCGATGAGGACGACGGGCATGCAGTTGAGCTTCCCTGAGACGGTTTCTGACAGTTTGTGCAGAAATTGTTTGGTTGTGCAAACCAATTGTTCCAGCAGCTGTCTGGGTGGCTGGTCTCAGACGATCTTGGAGGTGAACCTGCTGGATGTGGAGGTCCTGGGCTGGTGTGGTTACACGAGGTCTGCGGTTGTGAGGCCGGTTGGATGTGCTGCCATATTCTCTGAAACGCCTGTGGAGACGGCTTATGGTTGAGAAATGAACATTCAATGCACGGGCGACAGATCTGGTTGACATTCCTGCTGTCAGCATGCCAATTGCACGCTCCCTCATTGCTTGTGGCATCTGTGGCATTTTGCTGTGAGACAAAACTGCACATTCCAGGGTGGCCTTTTGTTGTGGGCAGTCTGAGGTACACCTGTGCACTACTCATGATGTCAGATCAGCATCCTGATGTGGCACACCTGTGAGGTGGGATGGATTATCTCAATATGGCAGATGTGCCCACTACCACACATTTGGACTGATTTGTGACCACTGTTTGGGAGGGATGGTTATATTGTGTATCTGGAATGAATTTTCGGTCTCTATGTCCATCCCATGGGGAATGGGAGCAGTAACAAAGGTGTTGCGTTTATATTTTTGTTGAGTGTATCTAAACTGTGTAGTAGTAATATGAGAAATCAGTAATCTGAGAAATGTAATTTCTCACCCTGACCGGTTGAGGCAGATGGCCGCCCCTCCCTGAGCCTGGTTCTGCCGGAGGTTTCTTGCTGTTAAAAGGGAGTTTTTCCTTCCCACTGTTGCTCATAGGGGGTCATATGATTGTTGGGTTTTTCTCTGTATGTATTATTGTAAGGTTTAACTTATTATGTAAGTGCCTTAAGTTGACTATTGTTGTGATTAAGCACTGAATAAATAATGTCTAAAACTGAAGTTGATACTTGAGGTGGTGTGTGAATGACATTTTGAAAAATTTAAATTGTGTGTGGAAAGACATTTCTTGTAGTTAAGCAAATACTTCAATGAACTCATTTTGTTTGGTAATGGAATAGGATTTAATTTCATCAGAAATCCGTACAGTAATTTTGGCTGTGGATCACAGGGTGCAGAGTGGGGGTCACCCAGAGTCATAATCCAGTGAAATATCTGCGTCACCTCTTACAGTTTTCCTGTAATCTGAGGTTAAAGACGAGGATATTAAAAGTACAGTAGAGTAAATTGTGCAAAGTTTACTATCAATTTTCTCAAAAACCGTGGAGTAATTTTGGCTGTGGATCACAGGGTGAAGAGTGGCGACAGCCTAGAGTCAGAATACAGTGAGATATCTGCGTCACCTCTTACAGTTTTCCTGTAATCTGAGGCCAAAGATGTCAATATGTAGAGTACAGTAAAGCAAAATGGGAAGATTTTGCTATGAATTTTCTCAAAATCCGTACAGTAATTTTTGCTGTGGATCACAGGGTGCAGAGTGGGGGTCACCCAGAGTCATAATCCAGTGAGATATCTGTGTCACCTCTTACAGTTTTCCTGTAATCTAAGCTCAAAGATGAGAATATATAGAGTACAGTAGAGTAAATTGTGCAAAGTTTACTATCAATTTTCTCAAAATCCGTACAGTAATTTTTGCTGTGGATCACAGGGTGAAGAGTGGAGATGGCCTAGATTCATAATCCAGTGAAATATCTGCGTCACCTCTTACAGTTTTCCTGTAATCTGAGGTTAAAGACGAGGATATTAAAAGTACAGTAGAGTAAATTGTGCAAAGTTTACTATCAATTTTCTCAAAAACCGTACAGTAATTTTGGCTGTGGATCACAGGGTGAAGAGTGGCGACAGCCTAGAGTCAGAATCCAGTGAGATATCTGCGTCACCTCTTATAGTTTTCCTGTAATCTGAGGCCAAAGATGTCAATATGTAGAGTACAGTAAAGCAAAATGGGAAGATTTTGCTATGAATTTTCTCAAAATCCATACAGTAATTTTTGCTGTGGATCACAGGGTGCAGAGTGGCGACAGCCTAGATCCATAATCCAGTGAAATATCTGCGTCACCTCTTATGGTTTTCCTGTAATCTGAGCTCAAAAATGAGAATATATAGAGTATAGTACAGTAAATTGTGCAAAGTTTACTATCAATTTTCTCAAAATCCGTACAGTAATTTTTGCTGTGGATCACAGGGTGCAGAGTGGGGGTCACCCAGAGTCATAATCCAGTGAAATATCTGCGTCACCTCTTACAGTTTTCCTGTAATCTGAGGTTAAAGACGAGGATATTAAAAGTACAGTAGAGTAAATTGTGCAAAGTTTACTATCAATTTTCTCAAAAACCGTACAGTAATTTTTGCTGTGGATCACAGGGTGAAGAGTGGCGACAGCCTAGAGTCAGAATCCAGTGAAATATCTGCGTCACCTCTTACAGTTTTCTTGTAATCGGAACTCAAAGATGTCAATATGTAGAGTACAGTAAAGCAAAATGGGAAGATTTTACTATCAATTTTCTCAAAACTGTACAGTAATTTTGGCTGTGGATCACAGGGTGCAGAGTGGAGATGGCCTAGATTCATAATCCAGTGAAATATCTGCGTCACCTCTTACAGTTTTCCTGTAATCGGAACTCAAAGATGTCAATATGTAGAGTACAGTAAAGCAAAATGGGAAGATTTTGCTATGAATTTTCTCAAAATCCATACAGTAATTTTTGCTGTGGATCACAGGGTGCAGAGTGGCGACAGCCTAGATTCATAATCCAGTGAAATATCTGCGTCACCTCTTATGGTTTTCCTGTAATCTGAGCTCAAAAATGAGAATATATAGAGTATAGTACAGTAAATTGTGCAAAGTTTACTATCAATTTTCTCAAAATCCGTACAGTAATTTTTGCTGTGGATCACAGGGTGCAGAGTGGGGGTCACCCAGAGTCATAATCCAGTGAAATATCTGCGTCACCTCTTACAGTTTTCCTGTAATCTGAGGTTAAAGACGAGGATATTAAAAGTACAGTAGAGTAAATTGTGCAAAGTTTACTATCAATTTTCTCAAAAACCGTACAGTAATTTTGGCTGTGGATCACAGGGTGAAGAGTGGCGACAGCCTAGAGTCAGAATCCAGTGAGATATCTGCGTCACCTCTTATAGTTTTCCTGTAATCTGAGGCCAAAGATGTCAATATGTAGAGTACAGTAAAGCAAAATGGGAAGATTTTGCTATGAATTTTCTCAAAAACTGTACAGTAATTTTTGCTGTGGATCACAGGGTGCAGAGTGGCGACAGCCTAGATTCATAATCCAGTGAAATATCTGCGTCACCTCTTATGGTTTTCCTGTAATCTGAGCTCAAAAATGAGAATATATAGAGTATAGTACAGTAAATTGTGCAAAGTTTACTATCAATTTTCTCAAAATCCGTACAGTAATTTTTGCTGTGGATCACAGGGTGCAGAGTGGGGGTCACCCAGAGTCATAATCCAGTGAAATATCTGCGTCACCTCTTACAGTTTTCCTGTAATCTGAGGTTAAAGACGAGGATATTAAAAGTACAGTAGAGTAAATTGTGCAAAGTTTACTATCAATTTTCTCAAAAACCGTACAGTAATTTTGGCTGTGGATCACAGGGTGAAGAGTGGCGACAGCCTAGAGTCAGAATCCAGTGAGATATCTGCGTCACCTCTTACAGTTTCCCTGTAATCTGAGCTCAAAGATGAGAATATATAGAGTACAGTAGAGTAAATTGTGCATATTTACTATGGATTTTCCCAAAAACCGTACAGTAATTTTGGCTGTGGATCACAGGGTGCAGAGTGGGGGTCCCCCAGAGTCAGAATCCAGTGAAATATCTGTGTCACCTCTTACAGTTTTCCTGTAATCAGAGCTCAAAGATGTCAATATGTGGAGTACAGTAAAGCATAATGGGAAGATTTTGCTATGAATTTTCTCAAAATCCATACAGTAATTTTGGCTGTGGATCACAGGGTGAAGAGTGGCGACAGCCTAGAGTCAGAATCCAGTGAAATATCTGCGTCACCTATTACAATTTTCCTGTAATCTGAGGTCAAAGATGAGGACATTAAAAGTATAGTTGAGTAAATTGGGTAAATTTTATTGTTAATTTTCTCTGAATCATACAGTAATTTGGGCTGTGGATCACAGGGGGGAAAGTGGAGATACACTAAAAATGGGAGTGGATTGTGAAGTAAAATAGTGTCAGGACACAAAACACTGCGTTTCTAAGCCGGTTTTCACCCATACCGTAATATACGTAAGAGTAGTGCAACCACATTTTCGGTGCGGCTGGCGGGGCGGCTAGCTTGACTGCGACTTCGTAAGTGAGGGCTCACTTGACCGCAGTAGGAAAGCAGCAGGACCAGATGGCATCCCAGGTCGTATCCTAAGAGACTGCGCATACCAGCTAGCTCCTGTGTTCACTGAGATATTCAACATCTCTTTATCTCAGTCGGTGATCCCCACATGCTTCAAAGAGTCCATCATTGTTCCTGTCCCGAAGAAACCCCACCCTGCTTCTCTCAATGACTATCGCCCTGTAGCCCTCACCTCAGTAGTGATGAAGTGCTTTGAACGCCTGGTCAGAGACTTCATCATTTCTTCACTACCAGACACACTGGACCCACTACAGTTCGCTTACCGTCCAAATCGTTCCACAGACGATGCCATCTCTCATCTCCTCCACACATCACTCACTCACTTGGACACTAGAAGGGGGAATTATGTTAAAATGCTCTTCATAGACTACAGCTCTGCATTTAACACCATAATTCCCTCCACACTCACCACCAAGCTGGAGCATCTGGGACTCAGCTCATCTATGTGTCAGTGGATCTCCAACTTCCTAACTGGCAGACCACAGGCAGTAAGGATGGGCGGACATGTCTCAGCCTCCACCACTCTCAGCACTGGAGCCCCCCAGGGGTGTGTTCTGAGCCCCCTGCTGTACTCTTTGTACACATATGACTGTGTGGCCACTACCAGCTCCACCACCATCATCAAGTTTGCTGACGACACCGTCGTGGTGGGCCTGATCTCTGATAACAACGAGACGGCCTACCTGAAGGAGATTAGGAATCTGGAGAACTGGTGCCAGAGGAACAACCTCCTTCTAAACGTCAGTAAGACAAAGGAGCTGATAGTGGACTTCAGCACTAAGCAGGAGAGGAACTACCAGACCCCCGTCATCAACGAGTGCCCAGTGGAGAGAGTGGACAGCTTCAAATACCTCGGAGTTCACATCACGCAGGACCTGTCATGGTCCTGTCACATCAACACCGTGGTGAAAAAGGCCCGACAGCGTCTCTACCACCTCAGACGCTTGAGAGACTTCCAACTGCCCTCCAAAGTGCTCAGGAACTTTTACTCGTGCACCATAGAGAGCATCCTGGCGGGAAACATCTTAACCTGGTTCGGGAACAGCACCATGCAGGACAGACGAGCTCTACAGAGGGTTGTGCGGTCAGCTGAGCGCACCATCCGCTCCGAGCTCCCTGACCTGCACTCAATCTACAGCAGGCGGTGCTGGACCAAGGCCAGGAAGATCGTGAAGGACCTCAGCCATCCCAACAACAGACTGTTCTCTCTGTTGAGGTCAGGAAAGCGATTCCGCTCCCTGAAGACCAACACAGAGAGACTGAGGAGGAGCTTCTTCCCGCAGGCGATACGGTCTCTCAATCACACCACCACACAGTACTGACCCACACATATGGTTCTTACACACACACTGGACATTCTGGACATTGTTTTTGCACAACACTGGTCACTATATTCTTCATTTCCAGTTAATACTTGTACAGATGCTGTTATTGTGTATATATTTATTTATATTTAGATTTCTTCATACATTCTTATATAGTTCTATATTGTGTATTGTGTATTTTGTTGTACAGTTATTTTATTTTCAACTTTAATTTATATATTTTATCTTATTCTTCCCAGTTAAATTTACCCTTCATTCTAATTTGTGTTGTACAGTTATTTCATTTTTAACCTTAATTTATATTTTATTCCTTCCTAGTTAAATTTACCCTTTTTAATTTTTCATATTTATTTCCTATCTTATTCATAGCCTTTTCCTTTTTTGTTTTCTTTAGGTCACGAGCAGTTGTCCAAGCATTTCACTACATATCGTACTGTGTATGACTGTGTACGTGACAAATAAAATTTGAATTTGAATTTGAATTTGAATATTAGAGCACTTCCCATTCATACTACAGGCTCATTTAGGGTTCAATCCTGCAATAGGTCAAGGCTGCTGGGGATTCCCATGAATCATTGAGCGTCTCTTCTTCAGTCACCTTTTTCACTCACAATATGTGTATACACCTCTCTGCATTTAATTATTAGTTATTATTCATCTCTGGCTGTCTTCCACAGCATGTCTTTTAGCCTGTCTTCCTCCTCTAACCAAAACCAGTTTTGGCAGATGCCCTGAGCCTTGTTCTCAGGGGCGTAATTTCCAAGGGGGTTAGGGGGGTTATGACCCCCCAATAATCAGACCCAACCAATATAACCAATAAAATTATGAATTATCTTGCATAAATAGGCAGTTGATTTTCTTTACTCATTTCAGGTATTACCAGCAAAAAAGTTGCATGTTTAATCATCTGCGAATTTACCCAATTTATTTATTTATTTAGACAGAGATCCCCAATGTTCAGCACAAAGTTACGCTGATGATTATAAAAAACATGTATAATGATTCTGCTGGACGTTTATTCCTGTTTTAAAGGGAGTTTTTTCTTCCCACTGTCACCAAAGCACTTGCTCATAGGGGGGTTATATGATCGCGGGGGTTTCTGTTTTCTTTGTATTATTGTAGGGTCTTTACCCTACAAGATAAAGCACCTTGGAACATCAATGGTGTAGTTTTGGTGTCAACTGTCACTTAACAGACCAAGTGGTTGTTATGCAGTCTTAAATACACAAAGCAGCTTCACAGATTTTAATGTCACTCCTGTGTGTGTGATTTTAAGGGTGTGTGTTTAGTTAAAATATTGCTTAGAGTTCATGTACATATTCATCAATGATAAAACTGCAGTCGCCGCTGGAAGTGACTGATGTGGGCTGGTGAGCCTAGATTTTTTTCCACTAACTATAGTCCATGATGTATGACTATTAAAGACACCACAAGTCAGAGGTAAGAGGTCATTTTAAGGGTCCCAAGGTTGTCCCAGGCCACACTGTCCTGTTACATCATGTATAATTCCCACGGCCATGAACGCTGCACTTTATCCAAATCTAATCCAAAATGTGAGAACGTTGAGTACAAATAAATTGGAGACGTGGGCACAACTTTCTTATATAAAGAAGCAGTGCTGTAAGTGTTGAAGGTATAAAATGTTTATTAAGAAAGAAACGTATTTGAGAGTCAATAAAATAGAAAAACGGTGGTCATTTTTGCACTTTAGAAGAGAGATAATTTAAGAACTGAGACACAGAGATTTAGCCAAAATCACGGTTACTGTATGAGCTAAAAGCTGCACCCTTCCCTAAACTGTGACAAACTGACAAATTGAATCTGAGTCTGCGTCTCTGTCAGCAACTTAAACATTCATACATGCCTGACCACCAAATGACAGAGTTTAGACACCAAAATGAGAAAGTAGGAGAAGTGTATTTTGACTAGGCATTCTGACACCTTTGTCTTAAGTAATCGATTCACAATAACACAGCGTAACTCTATTTCTGTCCCAAGTAATTATAGGCCACTTGTCTCTTTGTGCTTGCGTGTTCCTGTAATTAAAACAAAGTGAGGGCAAATTGAGAAAGATTCCCACCCGTTCTGAAACCAAGGCAGCAAAGTGTTGGTTAAACTGGCACACTACTTCACTCTAAATCCAATAATTATCACAAGGAAATGGAGTAAACCCAAAACAGAGCGATGTTTTTACTGAAATAGACAGAGATGGCTTTCTTTTTTTGAAAAACATGGCTTTTGAGTGTTTTCTTTCGAGCTCTGCACAGTTTCTAAGAACTCCCAGGCTCTATATTAAGGTAATATCCAAATCCGTGCTGGAGTCTTACTCAAAACTGTAACAGATGGCATCTGTTTATGCTAATCATTTTCTATAGCTATAGCTTGCCATATTCTCAGGCATATAAACACTGGAGACTACAATATCTTCACTAATCAAAGTCTAAACATAAAATAACATAAAAAAAATCAGCTACTCTAATGCATAGTGTTTGGTTAGATGGCTATTCCAGAGCAAGTGTTACAAATCTACATGGAGGTAAATATTAGATGAAAATCTTGTGTTTACCTGGTCTCATGTTGCACTGCTGGAGTTGAGTGTTCCACTTCACCACTGATGACGAATATTTTAAAAAAAATGAAGTAATGCTTAATTTTCACGAGGTAACATTTAACTTTTAATCTGAAAATGTAGTCAAAGTTAGGAACAACACGGTGGTGTTTGTCCAGCTTGTGAAACACACCAGCTACAGTATCTAACCACTCTAGGATATTTGAGAGGGAATTTGGGTTGCCCAATAAGTCTACATGTGTTTTACAGATTTGGAGAAGGCATTCATCCATATCCCTTTAGGTGTCCAGTGGGGAGTGCTTACAAAGTATGGGGTATCAGGCCCCTTGTTGAGGTCTATTCTGTCTATTCTGTACAACGATAATAAGAGCTTGATTTGCATTGCAAAGTAAGGAAGTCAGTCTTGTTTCCTGTTGGTGTTTGACTAAACTGGGCTATGCTTTGTCACTGATTTTGTGGAGAAATTGTATGGACATTAGTTCCTAGGGGTAGCCAAGGGATGGTGGACAGAGGATCTCTGCTTTTTACAGATGATGGAGTTCACTGAGTTGAGGTGGTTTGATCTTCTGGCCAGGATGCGTCCAAGGCTAGGTGTTTTGGGCATGCCCTTCTGTGAGGAGAAGAGATAGCATAATGACATAATGCAGAAGAGATTATGTTTATCAGTTGACTTGGGAATGCCCCAGTGTCCCCCTGGAAGAGCTGGGCATTTTTGCTTAGATTGCTTCTCCCGCTATAAAGATGAGAAGTGGAAACTGGAATCAGTCACAATTCTGAATGAAATATTTTCCCATAAACCATCAACAATACTGCTGCTGGAGACATAGTTGTCACAACAATCTGATATCAAATTTGCTCATTTCAGCAAACATAAACTCAAAGCAGACTACATTATTTTTCCACCCTTTTAAAAAATGTCCATTCCATTTTGGCAAATAAATAAAAACAATCATCTGTATCTGAAAATAAGAAAGAAGAAAAAATTACTTTTAGTCCTGTGTTGTGTTTTTGTTTGAATGGTGTTACTGTTGTTATCTTTTTTTTTTTTTTTGCTCCCTTGTCCTCACTACTCCAGGAAATATGTTGCTTCCTGCCAGACTATTATTATAAAAAATGTCTTTTTAATGAACTTTCCTGGTTTAATAAAGGCAATTTACTCGCACTGTTCATTGACACTTTAATGGAACCACACCTGCAGCATGGGGATAGTTATACTGGGTGGGGCTGTGTTTCTACCCCAACAGAGCAGTTCTGGCTCGTTGCAGAGAGGCTAACTCATACAGACCCCACCTGCCAAGTCACAGCATTTATTGGCGTCTGTTATTTTTTTGTATCTGGCATAGGCAGCTGCCAAAAGACATTTAGAGCTTGTCTATCTGCTTGAATTAAGATGTTTGTATGTAGCCAGAGCAATAAACAAAGTAAACTTATGCTCATAAAAAACATTCTGAGCGCTTATAGAGTTTCACAGAGCATAAACAGAACTTCATGTAAGCATTGAACTGTGGACGTGGGGAATTTCTAGATCTGCTTGGATAGGATGTGTGCATTAGTCGCAAATAAATATTCTGCTGACAGCTGGTTTCTATGGAGGGCCACAAATGCCAAAACAAATTACTAATAACAAAAGAAGATTTTAATGACTAAAAATCGGAAATAAATACTTTTTGAAAATGTTTTACATGAAATCAATTGATGTTAAATTATTTATATATTTAATTAATTAATTATTATTCTATTATAATTATTTATTCATTAATGACGGAGTTATTTAAGTATGTAACGATGGATTTAGTTAAGTCAGTTTGGCATTTGTGGCCCTCCACACTCTTCTGCTGAGTCTTTTATCCATTTGTAATGCACACAGTATGCTGACTTAAAATGGATGTGTTGCAATTTCACCTCAAATGACTAGGCTTGAGATCCTGGAATATGAACCTTAACCAAATAGTTCTCCAAAGAAAGCAAAAACCTGACCTAATGTAATTTGTCTGTTATCTCGTTCAAATTTTTTTTCCACTGCTACTTTTTGATGACTCAGTGGAAGTAATGTTTACCATTCTGAAGTCCCCGAGATAATTAAAAATGGTGGCCTTTCAACTTGAATTTTAGGTGGGGATAAGGAGCCAACCTGGAGAAGAAGAGTGAGCAAATGTTGTTGGAGGGCACAAAAAAACCCAAAAAACTTTTAGAGCACTGTAAGCAGATGGTGTAATAGTTCACAGGTAGTTAAACGTTTTGGCAGTGGCACCATTGGTGGGGTCAGCCCCAAGTAGAGTAAAAATCAAAGGAAATTTAAATTCATATAGTCTGATACGGCTCATCTGCTTTCTGTGTGAGAATTGAAAAGCCTAATGGCTGTGAATGACTTTCTGCATCTCCTTTTTACAACAAAGTGAGTCTTCCTGTTCCATAACAACTACTACTTCTTGTAATATGTTAACCAAGTACTGGCACCTGTGTCTGTATTTTATTCAAACACGCAGGTGCTCTCAGTGGAATCCCACACCAGTTTTACTTACCATGAAGAATGGGGAAAAGTAGAAAAAAAAGGTAAAAATATGACATAACTAAATTTGAAATTGAGCAGGTGAGTATGATGGAGTAAATAAAAAGCATTAAGATTGTACTGCAAAAAAAATAATGGAAATTGGATATGTATAAACTTCATTAAATTAAAACTCAAAAGTCATGGACTGATTGTTAACAAGGATAAATATTATATGTCTCTATTGGACACTTTTTATTTCTCGAGCAGAACTCATTACTTTCCAAATGAACGTTTTGAGAACATTTAAATATTTGATAAGACTGCATATGAGAGTATTTGTGACATGAACCTGTCCTCTGTTCTGTCCCTGTTTCTTCAAACACACATGGAAACTTCCAAACACAATCACCCGAATGACACACTTCCTACATTTAACATAAGTGGCTGCAGTTAGTAATTGTACTTCATGCTGTGCTGGTTGCTGACCACACTGCTAAAACAGTGTGATTTATAGCTGGGGTTGTTTGCCATGAGGCAGACACAACCCACCAGAGGAGCCTGACTGGAGGAGCAAGTGTGTGGGAGAGACGGCAGGGGAGACTTTCCTTAACAGAATGATTGGTGTGTGTGATGCAACGAAATCTGGTCAGCTTCTCTCAGGCACTGTAAGCCTGATGATATTTAGGTCCTGGCAGATGTAGAGATACATGCAGAACCATTTATGCACATGTGAAAGCATTTTAAAAAAGCATGCACTTAAAAAATTCACCTTACTCCTGACATTCATCTGTAGTCCTTGACAGCTATAATTTGCACAAAAGATCATTAGTTTTCTGCCATTCTTTGTGTATTGGAAGTAATTCATATGTATATTTAAAGATTGCAAAAATTAGCTGGCGTGTATTTAGTAAAATAATAGACATGTACATATAAAATGCAGGGATGTGGTACATACGTAAGGACAGGTACATCGTTGCCACTAAGATACACAAACAAAAGTAAGGTTTATTAGCTCAGACTGATTAGATGAATTTGAATTTTAGTGGATGAAATAGAAAAAAATAGGCAAACTTTTGAAACTTCTGTACTTCAAAGCAGAAGCAGTTTCATTTAAACCACTGCAGTTAAACACACTTCAAATGCTTTGATGTTTCTTCCTTTCTAATGTGTGCTCAACACATTCATGGAGGAAATCTACTGCATTCAATTCTATTCAATTTACAAATTCTGTGGAAATCCTCCATACCTAACACTAAAATGAACCCATGTAAATCTGTAGGGTCTAATATTGAAAGTAGCCATCAAATATGAGAGGACTGTAATTTGTAGAGCTGAAAGCTAAACTCATATTTCAATTTATGTAACAAAAAGCAGTTGCATCACTCTTGTATGTAGAGTTAATTGTAGGTATAGAAGTGTGTATGTAGTGGTGATAGGGTAGACTGAGCACACACACACACACACACACCCACACACCCACCCACACACACACACACACACACACACACACACACACACACACACACACACACACACACACAGCTGCTCCGATCCAGTTCCAAATCATTTCAGCACATTGTGTTTTTGGCTAAACGCATCGTCTCCCAGAGGCTGTCTGACTTAAAGGGGCCAATGGTTTTTCTGTAATAATCATCCAACCACGGGAAACCTGGGATTTCTCCACGATATCCCTCTTTTGACAGCAAGAATGTAAATCAACCAAAAACCTCAAAAAGTGTGTTGTTTTTCATTCAGGCAAATTGGTAGTTGGGTTGAAAGCAAACAGGCTGCTCAGTCATCATTACAAATCTGAGACAAATCTCTGAAAAACATTACCAGTCATGAGGTCATCCATTTGTGTGCTATATGTTACCGTGCTGCTGGAGTTGGGTGAGAGCGGGAGGACAGGGGCCAGGTTTGGACTGATATGGAAAGACCATATGGAAAACATTTGGCAATCTGGTAATCTGATACTAAATCTGGAGTCACCCTTTTAGTAGTTGGAGAGGTAAGGAACATCTCCTTGACCCCTTGAGATGGACATAAATATACATGCGTGCGCAGGCGTAGACACACACACATGTGGTAGTGATCTGGAACCCTAATTAGCTGAGTATGGGGGTGGAAGGAAAGGGAGGGTGAAATTGGATGAGAGGTTCCTCTGATTGAGGGGGAAATGGGAAACAGGCTGGAACCAAAGTTACCCTTTAGCTTCCACACGCTTGCACACATGCGCATATTTACACACATATGCACTCCCAGAGAATGATTGTTACTGAAACAGTGATGAAATATCTTTGAGTTGGCCCACTACTTGGTGTAGACCCATCCCTGGTGATTATGGACTCCAGTCCCTTAATGTCAATATCTCCCAGTCTGAAAACAACAAAATTGGAGTTTGGAGGTGGTTATTATGAATCAGTGACTAATCTGATTTGGATTACTCACTCTCACTGCTTCTTTTGCAATCCAAAAGCATGCTGATGACTCGTGTCATAAGCTAGATCCTGGACTTTGGCAGAATTTAGGAGCTGCCACTTTTATACAGAGAATTACAACAAACAAGGAGGGAGAGGTCAGGCCTTAATATGGCAGAAGAATGGCAGTGAGGTCTTTTGGTGCTGAGCATAACCAGGTTCAAGTTTCTTAATACACAATCATCCATCGCAATGAAGCGTCCTTGTGCATTACAGAGATGCCTTACAGCGCTGCTCATGTTGCTCTGCAGTTGGCCTGTGCGCCGAGATAGTGAAAAAGCATAAGATATGTACAAAATACAGCACATGGCATTCTGAAGCCTTAAAATCCCTCATAAGTCAGACATTTGTGAGTAACTCATAACTTTGGTCACCACTGCATCTGAACTGCTTTGCATATTTTATCACTACAGAAAGCTGCTGTCACTAGGAGGTTGTTGATACAGCACTACATATCTCTTTGTGGACACTAGTGACAAACAGCAACCTCCAGGAATGACTTGCAACTATTTGTGAAATTCACACTTTTCCAAGTGACTGGTGGTTGTCAAATGGTTTATAGGGATGGCTATTTGCTCAGGAGGTAGCGCAGGCCATCTCCACTTTGGAAGGTTGATGGTTCGATCCAAAGTATCGTTGGGCAAAGCAATGAACCCAGAGTTGTTTTTATTGGAGTGCGAATGTTAAATAGAAAGCTCTACACCCAAAAAAAGTTATTGTGACGTGTTGTATAAAGGACTTTGAGTGATCAAGTAGAAAAGCAGTAAGTAAGAACCAGTCCAAACACTATTTAGGGGTTTGTGACAGGTTTTGAAAACTAGGAGAAGACACAAACCCAGACTCAGTGGGTCACAAGCTAGTTAAAAATGCTAAACACATGTGGAAAATCCAACTTACTCCCATGTTAGAAAAGATGTAATGCTGTTTATCTATTCAGCAAGCACCATCCACCTGTTATACACTATACCTTACTTTCTTCCAGCGACAAGGAGCTGGCTCCATGCATCTATAACCTGGAGGGTCATCTTCAAGCTTGAGTGAACCAGCTAGCAACAAAATACACAAATCCCCATCTTAATCCGCTCCACATAAAACAAAACCCACTTCCCAGTGGACAGACCAGCAGCACCATAATCCTGGTAAACCAGGGTTAGGATGGGTCGCTTCCAGGCAAGGCGCGCACTAAATCTCACAAAATGTCACCAGCTGGGAGGTAAACTCTCGTATACATTTATGCCGTCTAATCCAGACAGGGTTTTCTTATTATAAATAGGCAGCATTAATGTGCACGCAGTCACCATCTTCATGCCCACACACAGTCAGCATTGTTGTGTTGTAAATATAATTACCCATCAGCCTGCAAATAGCAGCACAAGAGGACCCTAAAACTCCAATTACCCACCGCACTCTGCTTTTGACCTTTTTGTATTGCCTCGTGAGAAGATGTGAAGGTGTTTTTTACTGCAATGCTAGAGGGAAGAAGTCAATTAAGACTCCCTGTGATGCATTTTTACTTTTCTCATTTACTCCCAGCAGCCACATGTCAGTCATACATGATTGGCAGACTGGAGCTTTTATCTGTTTGTATAGCTGAAAGGTTGTAAAGCTTTTGGCTTTTTTCGATGGACTCTAGACAAGGTCAAATAATGTCTGTAATTTGGTAACTCTGTCCAACATTTAATTACCTTTTACTGACTTTTGTGAGGTCTGGCTGTATGGGACAAAATCTGTCACTTAACTGTGTTGTAAAGGGCTTTTTTGTCTGCATGTTGCTATTCAACATTCAACATAATATATAGCTGTGGATCTGAATACCAAGCGACTGAGTGAAAGCTTTGTGTCCACTAACTGTCAGCCTTTTGGGAACTTGTTTGGAGCTTGGTGCAAATCTTTGTTTTGAAAGCCTGAAAAATGTCAGAGGCTATTTATTTCTTAAGAAAAAAACATCCATTCAATTAAATAAGCAATTAAATGTGTATAACGGTTTAAAAGAGCTTAATGTCATATTTATTTTATAGATATTAAGTACATATTAGTACAAAGTAATATTATATTTGTCTGTCAGTGTTTTCTTTCATTTTTAAAATGTTTTCTGATGCCAGTGAAAATAAAAATCATTAATAGTTATGTTGCAGAACAAAACCTGAACGTAAAAACACTACAGTCCTCCTTTAACTCACTATGACACATATTTGAAATATAGGCATAATTTCAAACTATTTTTTAAACTTATGAACATTTTCTGTATAGTTTGAGTGCTTATTGTGTTCTGTATCTTAGGTTAGTTTTAGGTTATACAAACATAGGTTAGCTTGTATTTATTTCATATTCATGTCTAATCTGTAGACAGAAGAAAAGAAAGAAAAATCAGCAGAGGGTAAAGGAGGAAGAGATTTTTTCTCCCTCAAGTAAGATGAGTAAGACGGAATAGAGCAACCGATTTATTGCAACATGCTGCAAATGAGTGAGCCAAAGTTTATTTACAGTTGTAATGACATCATAATTACTGGGAACGGTGGTAAATTACAAGCTCTTAAAAATCCCTTTAAAGGGAAGGAGGAAGCTCAATGCTTACACAAATGTTGCATGCACTTACCTTTTTCTTTACCAGGCTCATGGCTTTCTTTAAAGGCTTGTCCTCAAATCAAACTATAAATGGTTTCAAGGCTTCAAGATTTTTCATAAATATTAACGCTTTTGACACTCTGGCCACAATCAACTTTCAAAAATTTATAAACTTGATTTTGATGTTGTGGCTTATCAATGCACAATACATACACACACTGGGTAGATTAACTCAATTAACTCAAGTTTTATTTCAACAAAATCTAGCCAGGCCCCTGAATACATGATGTATATATGTCTTGATGCATGCTCAATCATCTGGGTAAGTAAATGCCAAAAGGCTGATTCTGTTCATCTGGACTGAAGAAGTCACTTGGATGAGCGATGAAACGTTTCTCCCACTGAAAATGCTATGTTCAGATGAACAGAATCAACCTTTTGGGATGGTGTGTGTAGGTTTGCAGGTATCTAGATATTATGAAAAGAGCCCCAAAAGCATTTCCCAAAAGGCATTAAGACACAAGGAATCAGATTTTGGGGAATCAATAAAGATCTCAGAGTTTTGTCAACCAGTTGCAACAGTAGGATCCAACAGTCTTGCTTCAGTACATGAGGTTTGATAGTTAAACTGAATCAATCAATGTATGTGAAAAGAGTAACATGTGTAACATGTTCTGTAGAACAAATTGCCCTTTATGATATGATCTACTGACTCCAACAAGCTCAGGATGCAGCACCTGATTGGTTTTAGCACACAGAACATCACTGCAATCCTATAGCTGCCTTTTGGTTTTATATTAGATTTGAAGATTCTTTTAAAGCACGTCTGGGTCTGACCACATAAGTCAGCGCGCAGCCTTTGAACCTCAATTGAAGCCCTTCTTGATTAAAAAGAAAATCTGCTTTTGACATCAGTGCCCTTTAACTTTGGAACAAACTGAGAAGAAAAAAAAAGTCTTGCAACTGAATAATTTTTCAAAATTATTTTCACCCTTGTCCTTTGTACCATCTTTTAAACATTGATTTATCATTATAGCAACCTGCTTTGGTAAGCATTTAAATCCATGCATAAGCTGGATATTTACCCGTACAAAAGTATGCTATCACATGGATGCATGCAGAACACACTCACCAGCTTGTCCTGCATGCATCTGTGACTTCATATTATATCATACATTTAACTGGCACCACCACCACCAGTCCTGTTTGTGAGGACTGACCACTGAGACTGAAAACAGCTGGAAAGCCCCTGTCTGAAGCCAACGTCCCTGATGACCCTCACAAAAGCTTCTGTTCAGACACTGCCCGTGGTTATGAAGTGGGTGGCTGAACACATCAAACAAAGCTGAGCGCGCCTGTGTCAAAGCAGACCTTTCAGCGTTGTTGTGAGAGGATTTCTTCATTTACGTACCCATTGCCGCTGCCATCTGCTGCTGTTTCAGGGTATTACAATCTCAACATTTAAATTTCAAAAAGAAAGAAAAACATTTTCCAACATTGAATCTTTATTTAAATTAGTGTTGTTGCCACGCACAGGCACAATTGACCAGGAAGAGATCATAACTTAATTAGGCCTTTGGTTAGGCCTGGTTCACATTTGTTTCTTGCTAAACATCTGAAAAATATTCTTAGAATTTTGATTCAAGAATATTTAATATCTTGTCAATGTGACAGCATGAAAATACAAAATGAACAACCCCCCCCAAAAAACTTTTACATTAAATGAGACAAAAGTAGGGATTAAATTCTGAGACAATACAAATAAAACACATTATATTTTTTAAGTATCACCAAATTGTAAAAGTTAACCTATTTTTATTTAATAGAACAAATCAGAAATGAAAAGTTAAGTTGCAGGAAGATCTCTTTAACAGGTCAATGTATATCAATTTAAACCTGTTCTCAGATTATATCAGTGTATGGAAATTATATGGAAATGTAGTGGAGTCTGGGTGTAACACTGATTGAAGTGAATGTTTTTACCTTAGCCAATCTTGCAATCATCTGCTGATCACTGGCTTACTGCAGTTGCAATAGCTGCATTTCCTTTTATTACACTGCCTAAAATTTCAATGTAACTAGAGTCAAACTTCAGACTTTGCTTTACCAAGAATTTACAGCCATGCTTCATTTTTAAGGACATTGGAAGTTGATGGGAACCTTTTAGCTGTGATATAGCATCACGTAGGTCATGACATAATTCCAATGTGAAAAATCCATGTCAATCTTTATCCAGTTGCAATCCTTTTAACATGTTTTTACTTGTAACACATTTACATTCAAAGGTTGTCTGGTTGTCTTACACAATTTGACAGAACTACTGTCTGTGGAGCGCTGCCTCATCGAGTAGCTTCAAAGACAATAAGGAGGGATGAGAGGTAACAGAAAAATAAGCAAAAATCACTTTCTGGTTTATTTGTGAGCGCATCAAGAAATTTTCCGCCGAGCACCTGTCTGTGCTTGTGGTTACATTTCGTCATGTGGGTGGCCCTGACTCGTTCTCCAACTCCAAGTTCAACAATGTGTGACTGTGTCAACACAAATGCCACTGTGCTTCTCTCTTCCTTCTACTCCTGGCCGGATTTTTAAAGCAAGAGGAGACGGCGTGGAGGACCGGTGTGTAGATTCTTTCATCTTCCTTTACACTATTGTTTTGCTTGCTTCTTTTTTTACCTGAAAATTTAAAAAAAAGTGGTTACCACACTGCAGATTAAGACTGGTTAATAAATATCTGTTGTGTTCAACATTTAGCTCTCTATCAGGGATGGTAGGAGATACTTAAAGCTCCAACCTGCAGTCTCAGTGTCCGCTAAACATTTTCTTTAGTTTGGAGAAGAAGCCTCCCTCCTCCTCTTTCTCCTTCTGCTTGTCCTGTCCCTCCTCTGAGGCGGTTGACTTTGTGCTGGTGGCTGAAGTGCTGCTGCCCCCTCCTGGACAATAACATGCACTTCATCAGGTGAGTGCAGAAGGGCTGGACTACCTATCTCTATGGATGTGCGCATTATTATGAAATCATGCTTTGACTCTATGATGGAGCTGAGCTTTAGTTCTGACCTCCTGAAGGACTGACGCCGCTGACAGTCCCCTGAACCGCCGTCTCTTCCTCTGCATAACTCAGCAGAAGAGAGCGCTGCCTCCGAGTCAACTTCCTGCAGGAAAGTGAAGAGAATCATGTGATTAGTACCAATTTATATCAGAAAATTAACAAAAAAATGCATCTTATAAGATGTAACAACAAAACATGCATAAATAAAAATATACATAAATCTCTTATAACCCCTTTATACAAATTTATTGATACTGCATCATTTAAAAGTTTTGTGGGTCTAAATAAAGTTACACTTTTTTAAAAATTCACATTATCATGTTTCTGTAATAACAATTAAATAATAAATAAAAATTCTGCCAAAAAATGTCTGGTTGTAGGACAATCAGACTAACTTACTTGGGCACTTTGATCTTAATGTGAACATAATGATCTCCGTAGCTGTAGCTGTTTATCCTCCGAATGCCTTTCCCCTGCAGCCTGATGATCTGATCAGCCTGGCAGCCGGCAGGAATCTGAAAACACGACCAACACATTTTGAAATAGAGGTTTCCTCCAGTGAAACTCCCTGTGAGGCATCTGAGAGAGGCAGTTAGAAATACTGCAGGCACCGCTCTTTATTAAAACTTTACACTCTTTAATAATTTGCAGAAATAAAAAGAAAAAAAACACAATAGACAAACTATAAATATCAAACACTTGCGCATTGAGGTTACCTAAAAACACATTTTATTAGCTTAAGCAGAGATTCTCAAAGTCAAGAGTGCTGTGCCCCCCTTAAAGACCAGAAAGCCCCATGGGGCTCACCCAATCTGAAATCTTCACTCTAATCAAACAGAAGAGAAATTTTCTTGAGCTTTTCCATGAAATCTTTATTCAAAAACATTAAAATTTGCAGGCTGTTGACTGTAACCTGCTAAAGCTACACAATCATATGCTAAGTGTTTAGGCCAACGTGTAACAAGTGGGACACAAACCTCAATACAAGAGCAGTAAATTTAGAGTATTATCACACACCTCCTATTACTCACTTTGTTTACAAACAAGTAAAATTCTACACATATGTAACCGTACATGTGTGTAAAGAATTTCAAACTGAATTTCTGTTATTCCTGTGGCCCAACTGCAGTATCATGGTGACCCACTAGGATAATTGAAAATGACTGGCCTTCTGAATATTACTGTCGACACACACTCACCACAATACTGATAGTTTCATAGAGGCCCTGTGTGGTGGCTGTGCCTCCCAGGATGGCCTGCGCTATTGAGATGAAGGCATCAGAGTGGATGTCTACTCCATTACGTCTGAACACCGGGCTCCTCTGAACCTGCACAGATCAAACACGACGCATCAAACCTCTGCACTGCTCTCTCACAAGTAAAATAAGGAGTAAGTGAATTTGAGAGACCAAAACTTACTCTGAATGTAATGAGGATTTCTTTAGTTCCTACTGACATTCGTACCGTCTGACCATTGTCCACTCCTGGAATATATGCAGTCGTCTATTTTAAAACCGACTATTAAACGCAAACTTTTGAGGTTATTCGTTTTAAGCAGCAGTAGCTACAAACACTAGAGGTAAACTCTCGCATTAAAAACATTGATGGATTTGAGAACCCAGGATGGAAACCTACCGGCAGGTACGGGCACAGTGACCGTCTGCCTCTTCTTAGTCTGGCCTGAACCTCTGCACAGGGCGCAGGGCGTGTTTATGATGGATCCTTTCCCACCACAGCGCCGGCATGTTGAGCGCATCATGAAGGGTCCTGTGCTGATCGACTCCTGCAAGGGGCGACACAGACAAGCTGACGAGTGCAGCCAGGTGCTGAGAGGAGCCTGCTGCCGAGCGTCGGTCGGAAACTCACCATCCCTGTGCCATTGCAGTAGTGACAGTGAGACACCTTTGTCCCCGGCTCGTTGCCCCTCCCGTCACACCTCTGGCACGTGTCGTCAATGTTCACATTCAGCTCCTTATTCACGCCCTTTGCCGCCTCCGAAAACGTAAGCTCCATCACAAACTAGGAAAAGACGGGAACATTTAAAAACCAGTGTTCAATTCTCACATCTGTATGTTAAACTGAATCTTAACTAAACACATCAAATTAACATCACATATCTAAAAAGGTCGATGCTATGGTGTTGTCAGCGTCCTCTTACTTCTGGCCTTTCTTCAAACATGCTGTTGATGTTTCCGAAGCCCATGCCTCCTGTAAACTCTCCAAAGATCTTCCTGAAGAGCTCCTCGGGATCTATAGTGGCGCCCCCAGCCCTGTAGTACTGCTGCTGACCAGCACCGGCACGGTTCGGGTCAAAGCCCGACGCGCCGTACGTGTCATACTGCTTCCTTTTCAGCTCATCACTCAGCACCTGCACACAGAAGCAAGAAAGCAGATAAATATCAGGCTAAATGTGCTTCTGGGATGAACTTACGTTGGATGTTTGTATTTATATAACTGTTTTGCTTTGAGTTTTTTTTTTTTTTTTTTACCTCATATGCTTCAGCTAGCTTTGCAAACTTCTCTTTGGCCTCTGGGTCATTTGGGTTGGTGTCTGGATGGTACTTCTTTGCCAGCTGGACAAATGAAAAGGAAAAGCTTGCATTTAAGGCAAAAGAAAACTGCATGTTTTACTCATTTTACTGGAATGACACATATAAGAAGTCTAACAAGAGCATGTTAAGAGACCTGGTAGTAAGCCTTCTTGATCTCCTTCTGTGAGGCAGTGCGGGAGACGCCCAGGACTTCATACAAGTCCTGCTTGTTTGCTAGTCTGCTGCTGGAGTGGAAAGAGCAGCAGCTAATCCCATGGGGACATCTCACCCCTGCAGAGGAAGAGGATATCATGGTGACATTAGAGGTGCAGATTTTTTTTTACAAATATCTCTGAGGAGTTTTCTAAATGTGTGTGAACCACTGTGTGTGGGTATGTGTGTGTGTGTATAATCAGACTTTAAAACTGAACATAAACGCAGTAATTTGTTTTTTTTTTTATTTTAGGTTTACATCCAAGAGGAGAACTAATACAGTGTATAACTGTATAGTTTATTTTGCTAAAGCTAAAATTAATACTTCTAATTGACTATTTTTTTGTACATGTAGTCCTAAGTTGTTAAGTTGCTAAGTAATAATTTAATTACTGAAACTTTTGACCATTAATTTCCTTTGACTGAGTATATCTGGTAGTCACTGCAGCTATCATTATATATTTGTTTGTCAAATTAGATACAGCCTTCTTGACTTACTGACCACTTTGTAGGAACATCTGTTTATTCATGAAATGTGTGAAGTGTAAAACTGTTCAAATACAGGTCATCAGTTAATGTCCAGATTAAAGAACGTAGACAAGATGTTAAGTTAAATGAGAAGAATATCTGCAAGTGTTGCTGCTAAGCATGCGCATCCGACCATCTTCTAACAGGAGCAACCAGCATGACAGCATACCACGTGACAAAGCAAAGACTTTGTCTAACAACACGGTGAGATCAGTGGTCAGCAGATCTGGAACCAGCTCAGAGATGTCATTAAACACAGGATCTGCAGCCTGAAGGTGCTGCTGATAAATACACAGACAATATCCTGCCATTATGTCAACACAGAGGAATCCCTAAGAGAGAAGTTCAAACTTTTGTCGAGTTCATCCAATGATAAAGTGAAGTTGCTACCTGGTATTAGTAACGTTGTCCTGGGAGTATCTAGTCCTGGTGAAGCACATTTAAAAATGAACAGTCACCATTTATTCTAAACAGGGGGATGGAGAACTAAGTGATGCTGCCATAAAGGCGGTCTGATCCGTAGGAAGGTGTGTATGGGTGCAGAGTGTCACTGGTGCATTCACACTGCACTGACTGCTACTGGTTCTCACAGGAGGCTAAAGAACTGTGGAGAACTACGGCAGCATTTCAATGTCGCTCACTCTCTCAGCATCACAAAGCTCTGTTAACTAGACCTTCAGACAGGCTGCTGGATATCGCATTTAGAATACGTGCTGATATAAAACAGGTTTTGCGACACTTAGCTAACTTATCCCACCTGTCAGTTCTCTCAATGTCACAGCATGTCCGCGTGTCCAAGAGCTCAGGCTAACCGCTGTCCCTGCCCGGTGTGTCTGTGATTTGGTCGCTGGACAAACTCCTCCATTCCCGGATGAAATAGTGAGAAAACGGCCGCTACGATATCCAGAAGAAACTGATGCTGTTAACCAGCGTGTAGTCAGCCGGGCAGCGGAGGACGCCATTTTCGCGTCACTACCGGCTTCTTCTTCTTCTCTAGTGTTTAACGGCAGCTCACATCCATCTGTGTTGTATTACTGCCTCCTTCACGTCCTTCATGCGGCCAGTCCTGGCAGAATTTCCAAGAAGTCACATTCTGGAGAAAAGTCCTGTGCAAAAAAGCGATCGTCTGCCAAAAAAATCAATCTCCTATGTTTCTGCGTATTTTTATTGTGTAATGACTTTGCTTATATTGGTGAATAGAGTGCAGTGAAGATGATTTATAGGTTAGATATATATTAAATAAAGAATATACCTGTTTTTGTAAGTCTGCATTTTTGTACCTACATGATAATGAATCATTTTTTTCGGCCACTTAAAATATCTTTATAGAACGGTGATGTTTTTGATGGTGTCTTGGCCATATCCCTTAAAAAATACTTTTTTATTGTCAATGAGACTTTTTAGCTGGATAAATAAAGGACAGGGATGTTGTCTGTGGCTCAAGATGACTTGCTGTCATTTGTGAACGAAATTTCCATCATTTTTAGCCAGACAGTCACTGAAAGAAGCTAAATATCATTCGTCTCTCTCTTGTACTGAAGTTTCAAATGTTCCTTATTCAATTATATCATTTATAGCATTTTTACCTGGGGTTAAAATAATCCACACTGAATACAGGTATCTGTAAGTTGTGGTACTTCCTCTTCTATCTAGCACTACTGAAGATGAGGAAGCATAACGAGAGTAACACTTTTTTACTCCTAAGATTTTTTAAGGCAGGCAACTTCAAATACAATGTTTCTACCTAACACCAGCAAACACACAATCTGTTTGTGTTCAGTCTGTTGCTGACTCTGTCTGCTAGTCCTTGCAGGTATTTCCCAGAGAGAGAAAAGAGTGTGACAACTGCACTCAGAGATGGAGAAAGATATAAGAAAGACAGAAGCAGAGAGGAAGAAGAGAGATAACATTTAAAGGTACGGACTTATCAGTGATGCTTGATAAACTGCAGATTTAAAGATTGCATGGAAGGTCGTCATTATGTATTTTCATATTGTGAAACATGCTGCAAAACAAACTAAGGTATACCTACTTTGTTTTATTCAAATGTTTCATGAAAATACTGGGAAGTTTTGTGCAGTAGATAAAGGTACGGTTGTTGTACTGTGATGGATTGATAGTAAAGCACTGTGTTGGTTGTGGTGCTCATGGTCAGTGGTGGGTTCCATCAAGTTCAGTTCAGCTTCAGTTTCAGTTTTATTTGTCATATGTAAGTTAGCACAGGGTCAACATTGCAATGAAATGTACTTGACGAGCTGAAGACAAATCACTCAGCAGTATAGTACAGTAAAAAATATAGTAAAAAATAAAATATTTATGAAATTAAACATTTTGTAAAAGATGTTAAGAGACTAAGTATATATAAAATATATATATTTACACACTATTATAAATAGATAAAGAAATCATAAATAGAAATGTGACCGTTGACTATCATTTCTATATCTTCTCTTGTCTTGCTGACGTTGAGAGACAGGTTATTTTCCAGGCACTGCTTGTACAGTACCATTACCTCCTCTCCGTAGGCCGTCTAATCGTTGTCTGTGATGAAACCTATGATGTCTAGTAGATGAATTTGCATTTAAACTTATGGTGCTTAGATTCATTCACTAAATCCAACCTCTATAACAACGTTACACTGTCTAGTATGAAGTTAGTATAAGCAGTATACTGTCAGTGTAGAGGAGGGAAATCAACAGAGGTAGCTCATGATACACCCAGTCCTCAAGTCGCCATCCCCTAACACCCCAGAATACTTTATGTCTTACTCTTATTATCTTTGTGAGTTTTAGCAGATCCCTTTTTCTTTACTTCACCTTCACCTTCAAACTTCACCACCACATGAAGGAAATAGACTTAGACTTCTTCACCTCACCGCACCTTACCGACCTCACTCTCTGAGACTTCCTGCCTTCTTCTGCTTGTTGCTCTTCTTTTCACAAACCTTCCAATCTCCACTCGCCAGCCTGCTGCCATTAATTTCCCTCCCTATTACTCCTCTCATACATTTTCTGCTCACTCAGCTCCATGTTGTTGGATCTGTTTTCACCCACCTCTTTTCCTACCATGGCTGTCATGAAGAAGCTGCATAGAGTATTGCTATCAGACCTACAGGCTGTTGGCCAACACTCTCACATTAAACTTATTATTCAACCTACCACCACAGTCTGTAATCCAAAGTCAAAGCCTGTTAATATATTTAAATAGTTTCAGACCAGCATAAGAATCTTTATTAAACAAAATCAAATGTTATCCATCCATACTGAGGTTTCTGATGATGAGTGACAAATCTCATGGCGACCACACCAGAGCCTGACCTGCCAAACTTTCCAAGCCCTAATACACACAGTCTAATTAGAGCATTCCATCAGTGTACTCAGGGACTGTTTAAAGAAGTCGATGTCTTTGGTGAGCAAGTGAATGTCATTTACTAGTTTAAATAATGTGTTTATAACTAGCCTTTTATTTGCAAACTGATAAATCAGTGGATCCTGGCCAGCAATGATGAATCTAAACACGTTTTGACTTTTTAGACCAACAACAAATGTTTCTGTTTTGTGTCTGTTCAGTTTGAAACATTTTCAAGAGATTCCTGACATTTATGTTCATCACAGGATCAAGTAACTTAATTTTCATTTATGGAAATAGCTGCCTTGCTATCGAAAGGAGATCTAGATCACACATACAGTACAGGTTTTATATTTATTCTTGGTGGTTAACTGCAAAAGGAAGTAGGAACTAAACATAATAAGCAGGGGATTTACCATCACATTCAAACTAAACATCAAACTACCCGCACACAAACATACACAAATTCTTCCTTTTGATTCTTTTACAATTCAGATAGATAGAACATATCTTTACCAGAAAAGACAGAAAACAGCAATATGTGAAAGGTTGCTTAACATATGAAACAAAAAATAGTCAAAGAAGTTTAAAGCTTAAAACTCATTTCTGTATAACAATATTAAATATCAAAGTGGAAATCATGCAAATGAAGTCACTTAAGTCACTGAGAGATGACACGTTTTAGATGTCTGGGAGTATCATTAATAACTGCAAACACTAAAGCTGTACTAAATGACAATTTAGAAATACATTTCAGAAACACTAAACAACCACTATGTGTTGAAGATAAGCAGATGTAAAGATCGGTTTTCAATTTCACAGTTCAGTTTTTTTTTTTTCCTTCTGTGAATTTCTCCCTTCTTTGTGGAAGACTTCTCCATCAGGCTGCTCTCTCCACTTCAGAGTGACTCCACTCACTCCAGTCTCATTCAGTTTGTCCTGCAGCTGGAAGATATAAACAGTAGATACTTTAAAACTGCATTTCTTTTTATTTAAGAAGCAAATTTTCGCATCACACTCAGACGTTTTTCTTGCCGTCTGACTATTCAAGCTGAGTAGTACATACTTAGTCAGTTCTTTAAATGAAACTAATGGGAATGACATACATACACCTCAGAACATACTGTAACGTGTTCTTACTGTTTTGTGTTTGACCTAATAGACACGGTCCACAGTCCACGCTAGTATTCACATATACACAGATGTACACAGCAGGACTTTTACTTGAGAACTGTTTTCTAACACTGCCTGGGCAGCGAATGGCACATTTAAAATATAAAAACTGATCCACTAAAATGTTGCATGAGAACAAATAGTCAATATGTCTGATCCAAAAGACCAAAATATAGTTAAATTAGTTAATTCTGAAATTGTAAAATGTAAATGTAAAAATTGTAAAAAAAATTTGAACACATTGCTGAGAACTATTCTGTTTTGGGAAATGTTCAGGTTTACACTGAACCGCCTAATAATGTAACACTTCTTTAAATTGTATACAATGGAAAGTCATTGCTACTAAGCCTAAAAAAAACCCAAAGGTCATAAAATGGAAATCTAAGGTTAGATTTTTGAGACTTGCCTTTTTCAAAAGGTCTGCTTTCACAGCTGAGTCATTCACATTCAGGGAGGCACCGTCTATTTTCAACTTCAGGTTTATTACTGAGAAAGAAAAGAGCTAATGAAAAAGAAAGTATCTAAAGACCTAAAGGTCTGCAGATGTATTGATTTAGGATCATGAAAATATAAACAAGTACCTTTTTGTTTAACTTCCTTTTCTACATCATTGCTTTGCAGGTTACTGTAGCAAGCAAATGGTAGCTTTGTTTCACAGGGAAGTAACCTCCATTTTCCTAATCTCTGCAAATCTGCAACACCACACAACTTGTATTCTGAATCAAATGTCTGCAGAAAATCATCCCAGTATCCAAAACTAGTGCTCCAGTGATTGTGCACAAGTCCAATCGTGTCAACCCATGCTTGAGTTCCATTGGGCAACAATGACTGCACGTCTTTGTTCCATGTCCGAGTTAGTTCGGTGAAATTCTCTCTGCAATACTTCAAAGCTCTGAAAAAGTCCATGCTTTCATTCACAAAAACATATTCAGGACCCAGAGGGTTTGTACCTGCAGAGAGAATTGTGGACAAATGGTTCAAGATTAGTTACATGGAATTTAAAACCAAAATAACTTTATGACAATAACATGACTCTTTTTGTGCGTGCTCACCATTATAACAGATGAATGGATATTCCACTGAGCAATTGTTATTCCACCTTACTCCATTCAATGAAATGCTTCGACAGAAAAAACGAACAAAGAAAGGTGCCATTTCTATTTTCTGGTCTTCCTTGATGAAGTTGTCCTCTCTGTAGTCATTTTTATAGTGGATATGGGTGTACAGATTAATCCAGACTGCAGACTTGTAACCAGCAGATGAAACTTTCTTTTTAAGTTGGGTCATTTCATTCATGTCTTCGGTAACAGCCAGTCCTGTGTATTGAGTTCTGCAGTAACGAGCAGCTTCATGCCAAGTCAAAGGTTGACTGACAAAGTGGTACTGACGGCACTTACAGAGGATGAGCCAGCCTGTGACAAAATTATGACCATGTGAGGTGGACACATCATAACAATAAGCACTGCTAGAGGTTGAAAATAAAATTTACTGACCTGAGACATACAAGACACCAAGCAGGATCTTCTCCATCATGATCCTGCTCCGTGGACTGCAAAAGTAGCTGAAGGGGACTAAAAGGGGTTTAGTTTTTGTTCCTGAGAAATACCATTGGTCTGTTGGCCTCTTCATGCAAAAATGTTACAGTGACTGATTTTATGGAAATATATGTGTATAACACCTTGTCCAGGAAAAAATGATTCATGGATTCATGACAACAAGTTATAGCATTATTTGTGACTAGTTATGTTTAATCAAAATAAACAAAATAAATTGTTTCCAGGTTGGGTGTTTTTTTAAACTGTAAATTTGAGTAATATCATACCGTGCTGTAGTTATATAGTACATATATCACATGTATGAGACATGCACAGAAAACTCTGACTGTTGACTTCTCTTCTTTTTTTTCTTATGAGTTGCAGCATCTATTATTTCCTGCAATGAAACCAGTGCAACTCAAGTGCCAGTACAAATGAATATTAAAAAAAAGGTCACTGATACTGAATGTCTCTTTGTGGTGACCACCAATGCTAAATGAGGACAGAAGCAGCATGAACCCAGGAAAGCACAGTTCCTGGGAGATTCATCCAGCTTTACTGTTCTCTAAACCATATGCAATTTTACCTTTTTTGGAGCTGCACAGGACCCTTAAAATAAATATAATAATAGTAGTAAGCATGTATTTTAATATTATTTTCTGATGTGGTCTTCTAATGTTATATTTTGGCAGCTCCTCTACTGGAGACAGGGGAGAGTGAAAACTGTCCAGTGTTGTTAATGTCACATTTACTGATATGAATAGTAGCGTTTGGCAGGATTCTGGCTCTGGGGGTCTGGGACATACACGACTGTTCAAATCTATTTGAAACTGTCCTAACCATTGCTATAATGGTTGCAGCAGAGCTGAGTAGAAGTATCTTAAGACTGACTCTCCCAGGATGGAGTTAACTTCAAGTGCAAACTTGTTCAGGAAACACAAATACATCATATAAGAGTGTGAGATGCATCAGGGATCTGTCCTGGGATTGGCACCAGCAATCTTATGGCATCATTACCAACACAGGACAGTCCTGCCAAGGGGGGCCGCTGGGGGCCAGCAAATTTTGAAGGTGGCAAAATATTCATCTTAAACAGCTAAAAGTTAATAATACTATAGTACATCACTTGGCACACTTTAACACTTAAACTCCCAATGTATACTATAAAGTATACATTGGGGGGAGTTCACTGAATTATGGCTACACTCTGTAATTTTTTTCCAATAATACTGACTCTCAACAGGTGTAAAACTAACATCATGATATTTAGTAACAAAAACACAAAATGTAGCATATTTAGATGTTGAGAGTGCAATGACGCCTAAACAAAGGTCAGAGGTCCTTTAGTATAGTAGTATAGAGGTTATGATGTTTTAATTAAAATTTATAATTAATCATTCTGATTCTGATGTAAATACAGTTATTCAACTACCCTGATGTCTCACATTTGCAAGTTAGACACAGTAGATGGCGTCACTGAGCTAAAAATGTCCTAAATGCATTTTGTGAAGTTTTCTGTAATATTTGCATCCAGTTAAGAGATTGATTTTTTTTCTTTTTTCTTTTTTCTTTTTTTTTTGGATTGGCGATTATGAAAGATTAAATAAACCAGTGACAGGTTGCATAGTGCTCTGACAGCCCAGCAGGTAGACTTCAGCATTCTCAAAACTGTGACAGGACATTGATCTTATACTCCTTTGGAAAATCAAGTACTTCTACTAAATACGTAATGAAAGTAACTTATCTAGTAGTATGATTTATTCATGATTCATTAAAATTGGCTCTTTTCACATTTATCCCATGGGTGAAACTTAGGAGAGTTAATTATGAACTAAGTGTTCAATATCTTGCAGTATAAAAATATTAAAGTTATGTTTATGTTCACATTTTAAGGGTGTTTGAATACTTGAATAGCTTTAGGCACTGTGGCTTATTATCTAATAATTTTTTGCTTTTTAATCTCTGTGGAGGCGGCAGGTCTAAGGTCAAGGCAGCCAATCAGTTAGAGGTGTGGCAGCGGTGTCAGTCTTTACTCAGCTGCGTATGCTCCTCCTCCACTCCTACACACACAAAACCCATCTTTGTTGTCATAAAGTGCAAGGTTAAAGGCGGCAGCACCCGTTACAAGTCTGTGGTTGTAATTAGTGTGTTGGAGTTATGAATGATGACAATAGAGTTCCATATATCAGCAGCGCTGTCAGGCACCTCGGGCCAAAACACAGACTCATGCAGGAAAACAAACGGACTGACCCAGATCTTTAGCAGCTGCTGAAGATTGATAGTTGATAGTAATGTGGAACTAATGTCCATCTGTTGCAGCTACACAATATCATAGGCTCATCACTATATTAAAGAATATACTGATTATTATATTGCACTTATTGCTTATAATAAGGTGTGATCGAGCAGTTTGGAGACGAAGTTAGAAAGGTAAGGTTAGACTGCTGGTAGGAGCATATATAAGGATAAAGTAAATGATGACATGCAAACGGTTGGTGCAACAGAGGAGTTTTCACAATCACAGCTGGCCTTGCTGCACACTTTGTGTGGACCAGTTCTGGCCTAGCTGACCACATGTTTATTCTATGCCATAATACAACAGACCGTAACAGCTGCTTTAAACTTTTGAATTAATCGTGATACTTTAGAACAGCGGTCTCCAACCTTTTTTGCACCACGGACCAATTTATGCCTGACAATATTTTTACGGACCGGCCTTTAAGGTGTAGCGGATAAATACAACAAAATAAAACTAGTACCAGTACCAAAAAAAGATTTATTCATAACACACGTGAAAAAACCCAGGAAAACTGAGTTAACGATAAAAACAATAACAAAATAACGCTGAAAACCGATAAAAACCCTGAAAACCACACATTTCATACCTGAGCCTCAACTCTCGTGGCCCGGTACCAAACAACTCACGGACCGGTACCAGTCCGAGGCCCGGGAGTTGGGGACCGCTGCTTTAGCGTACATATCATGACTGTGTGAGGACCCCCGGGTCTGTTCTCTGTTTTCTGATTTTTGGAGATTTGAAGGTTGATGTGTGATTGTTTTGTCTTTAAGATTTATGTTGTTGCTTTATTTCTAATTCTTAGTTACTTGTTTTATTTGTCAGTGCTTCGTGTCCTGGTTGTCTTGGTCTCATCTGTGTGTCTCTCTCGCTCTCCCCCTCGCTGTGTTGTCAGTCTCGTCTCAGTGTTGTTTCCCTGTCTTGTTGGTCAGATTATGTCCAGTCGTGCCAGAGATGATTGTGTTTTTGGTGCCTTATCACATTTTTTCATTACTTCATATCTGTCCTTTTCACTTCCTTCAGTGTCCCAATATCAGTCATTTTCTGAAAACTGACAGCTGTCCTAAATGTTAGATTTTTTTAGGGTAGAATAGTTATCCAATTACAACTATTCCATCTTCCCATCTGCATGTGGTCTGCTTCTTCATTAGATATGTTGTTCACTGATATAAATCCTTTTCCTTCAGAGAGTACTTGGATTACACATTCCTGTTCCAATCCTTTATCTTTTCCTTAATCACGTCATATGCATCTGGCTTCCTAAGCCCAGCATATAATGCTAATCAACCACTGATGACTTCATGTGCTGAATCATAACATGAAATTACAGGACAAGAGCAACACAAGTGTGCGAGTGAAGCAAACATGCTCTGAAACAAAAAACAAGACTTATGTAGATGCCTTGGGATTCATGCTTTGTCATCTGTCATTATGAAAGATAGTAGTTATGCAGTCGTGCTTGAATCAGCAGTAAACAATGGTGTTATGCCTTGTGCTGGAGGAATCTTAATTACCCTTGGTTGGGAAAATGTCTACGAGACTTCACAAGTCAGCTGACCAGCCAGCAGGACCTTACAAACATGAGGGAAATATGTAAGAGAAGAAGCTTTTTCAGATCCTATCAGTGGTAATGTTTGCATTTTTAGGGTACACGTTTCACTTATGAACATGATTAAAGTTTTAAAAAACATGCTGTGGTGACAGATAATGAAAGAAAATAAATTATGCAACTGCTGTGGTTAGTCTTCTGCTTATTCCCTGGTTGGATTGAAGAGAAAGGCAGTCTTTGTGTTGTTATATTAAGCCACTAATCTGTGGAGTCAACAAACGGAGGGTTTCTCTGCCCCTGCAGTTCTGTGGCAGCAGTCCTGTTCTGGGTGATGGCTGCCATGGGACTGCTCATGAATGTCTTTGTGGTTGCCTGTAATTCTCTGCTTCCCAGTCTCAAGCCAGCGGGTGTGCATGTGCATATGTGTCTGTTTTTACTTCTACAACTATCTATGTGAGGACCAGTTTGAGTTTTAATCCTTCTGATAAAACTTCAAAGGGTAGTTTGAACATTAAGACTTAGTCAGGTGAAAAACTAATAATAAATAGTGAGTAATTTGTTTCCTGTAACGTGCTTTTCTACTCTTTGGGCACTCAAAGAACTTTATTCAACAAACATCTTCACTTTTTTAAAAAACGTTTAAGTGCTTCCTTCTAACATTCACACACGTTCACACTTCAACAAACAGATCAGGAGCAACTCAGGGTTCAGCATCTTACCTTCGAGTAGCAGATGAACTGCTATATCCCCTGAGCTACAGCCTACACCAACTGGGTTCAGAATAGGAAGAGGCTAACATTAGACAGTTAGGAGAAATCCACACATATAGGGGTATTTTTTTACACTTTCATTTAGAAAAAAAAGAAGTGATTTCATGAGTATACAAAAGCAAAAAAGGCTGCAATATAGCTCTAAATGTACATAAGTGTTTGCCAATCAAAAGCCTACAAGCAACATTACAACACACAGTCTGATGTCACAAAAGAAGATAAAGGCACATTTTTGAAAATGTTTAAAAATTCAGGTTTCTAATGGAGTTTTTTCAAAGTAATGGCTCCAGATAAATAAACATAAATTTTGGCATTTGTATCTATTTTTGAATGATAGGTTCAGTTTTCTGCTGTGTTATATCCACACATAAAGGCAGAAAAACAAGTTTCTGGACATTGATGTTTTTTAAATGGTTAAGTTTTCAGTGACCTGCATGCTGCAGACATGATGACCAAAGGTCAAAATACACAGAGAAATTAAGTTTACTGCCTTAACTTTGAGATATCTATGACATGATGTAACTTGTCATAGTAGTGACGTCCGTACATTTGGAGTGATGTTTCTGTCCATGAGTATCCAACAATACATACTTTCTTCTGTGTGGTTCTCCAGTTACACCTGTGGGAAGTACCCGACTCTAGCTGCTAAATGCTCCACTGCATTTGTTCATATTTTACTTTATCTGCCTTTTCAGAGCTGGGTCAGTAGTATACAGTCGTTTCTAGAGCTTTCTTGCTGTTGCTATTGTTGGGGTGGGAGTGGTATTGGTACATTTTTCATATACAAAGGTATCTTGGTAATGTTTGTATTTTTGCTGCTTTAAAATATTTGTAACGACCAGTTCCTATAAAGGGCTTTGTTGACAGTTAAACAGCTTTTTAAACACACACACATATATATTTCTCCTTAATTTAAAAAAGAGAACAAAACTACAATAACTGTCTCTACAATGAATGAGCCCTTTGTGCTGTTTTTATGGAAACTCATTTTTTACGTGTGTTAAATATCCAGCCCAGCTCCATTCTTCCTTGTTTCCGTTTTTACCCCTATATCGCTCCACCAAACCTTATCCCTCTCTAAATCTAAACCCTAAAACCATTTTAAACGCCACTGTGACGTCTTGTGGTTGATTGTTCAAAGAGTTTGCCAGTTGGGTTTTCTTTCAGAGGAGAATTTTTGCGGTTGACCAACTGGTGGTTTCCACAGGGAAAACATTTTCATATTAACTGATAGAAATTCTCAATAAGTGGAACACACTGTATTTTGATTTTCTTGTATAGCTTCTGTGTGTGTGAGAGAGTACATCAATGCACAAAGGAGATGCATGGTATATGAAACTATATGCAGATCTGGATCAGGCCACCCACTCACAAACTGTAGACTGGGTTGTTCCCAGGACTCTTACACAGCAGGCCAAACGTATCTGGGCCAATTTGGACAGCTCCATCATGACCTGGGAACACTGTGTACCTGCACTAAAGTGTTTTCTTAAGTTGTTTTTCTTAAGTTCTAACACTGGCTTATTGACTTCGTTAAATACTTAATTTACTAAGTACAGAAAACTCACATTGGCACCTTGTTTATTTTTAGCCCCATATTGCTTTGTAGTCATGCATTTTTCAACATGGAGCTGCAGCTGCTCTGCTAGAGTTGCTGTTCTTTCCCCCTCTTTACTGCACAATACATGTCCTTTAAACTGCATTAAGTATGCCTTGTGTGAATGGGACACAAAGCAGCCTCTAAGAAGCAGGACTCCATGAAAGTGAAAGATAGGCATCAGCAGAATCAAAGGCTACTCATTAGCATTTGACATTTTGACAATACAGTATATACATGTTGTCCTCAAAGTTGATGTTCCAGAAGCAGGAAAAATGAGCAAGAATTATGATTTGAGTGAGTTTGACAAGGGCCAAATTGTGATTGCTAGACAACTGGGTCAGAACGATCTATCAAATGGGGTCCAAGGAAGGAACCACCAACAGGTTTATGTGAGGCCAAGGCTTAGTGATGCATGTGGGGAGTGAAGGTTGGCCTGTGTTAACGCTGTGGTCATTTTATGCTGGTTCTGAATATAAGGTGTCAAAAACACTGTCTGCAGTTTGCTGTGTATGGGGCCAAAAGTGTCAAAAATGGGCATGTGACCATTAGAACTGGACGCTGGATCAACAAAAGAAGGTGGCTGGTCTGATGAATCAGTTTGTTTTTTTTTTTACATCATGTGTGCGTGTGCATTCTTACCTGGGAAACACCTGGCACCAGAATACACTATGTGAAGCATGCAAGCTGGCAGAAGCTGTGTAATGCTTTGAGCAATGGAAACCTTGGGTCAGAAAACACAGAGCATCTCTGCAGGGGCCCTGCAGGTGGAGGTGATGATAATGTGGATGTTACTTTGACACGTAGCAGCTGCTCCATGCATTGTTGCAGACTCTGTACACCAGCGGTCCCCAACCCCCGGGCCTCGGACCAGTACCGGTCCGTGAGTCGTTTGGTACCGGGCCGCGAGAGTTGAGGCTCAGGTATGAAATGTATGGTTTTCAGGGTTTTTATCGGTTTTCAGCGTTATTTTGTTATTGTTTTTATCGTTAACGCAGTTTTCCTGGGTCTTTTCACGTGTGTTATGAATAAATCTTCTTTTTTTTTCGGTACCGGTACTAGTTTTATTTTGTTGTCTTTATCCGCGACACCTTAAAGGCCGGTCCGTGAAAATATTGTCGGGCATAAACCGGTCCGTAGCGCAAAAAAGGTTGGGGACCGCTGCTGTACACCCTTTTACTGAAATGGCATTCCCTTATGGCTTTGGCCTCTTTCAGCAAGATAATGCTCTGTACCACAAAGCAAAAGGTTTGTGGAGCACAACAAGAAGTTTCAGGTGTTGACTTGACTCCCATTTCCCAGATCTTAATCCAATCACAGTTCTGTGAGATGTGCTGGGCAAACAAATCCAATCCATGAAGGCCCCTTCTCACAACTGAATGACTTTAAGGATCTGTTGCTAACATCTTCAAGCAGATACCACAGCCCACCTTCAGGCGATCATACTTGTATGATTATGATTGGTGTATGGGTAGGAGAAATTCAATTTGGGGATGCCTAAGAAATTTAGATTAAATTCCCCTCCCACTGAAAACTTTAAATAAGAGTTAAAGTTGTTAAAGCTAAAAGTAAGAATTTAAACTCATATGACAGTTAAGGGCAGTATAGATACCTGTACTGCGTGCAATTTATGAACCATAGCAAGCTATGATTGATTGGAGTGCAACTTAGAGAATGCATCTCTTTTAGACAAGTCACGGCAAGACTTTCTAACCAGGCTTTGCTGTCTCTCTGTCTCTGTACTACAAAGTGCTGACTTCCATCACAGGATACCCATCCCATCGAAGCTGTTGGTGTTGTATTTAAATGCACCATACAAGCATAATTTCTCACTGTGCAGGTTCATGTGAAGCAGGATATTTTAACTCAAACAACAATCCGTTCTTAAAGCTAGTGCTGATGTTTCTAGCCTAAATCTAATCAAGCCGCAAGTGAAAGGAAACGTGCAAAAAGGTTTTGCTCTCAAACTGAGCATGGCGATCTTGGGCCTTCCTCAAAAACAGGCCTACATGTTGCTAATGTTTGTCATGAACATTACAACAAAATATCAGTGGCAAATGACACCTTGGGCATGTTTCTGCAACTCTGATGGCATCAGACAGAAACAATTAAACAATTTCCAAACTAATCCAGTTTAAACCCCCTTTTGAAGAGTTTCATTACCTGATTTTTCTTTTGAAGAGTATTTGTAATTTGATGTTTATATGGCTTTTTACATTGTATACCAAGGTCTCATTAATATGGGATATAGCACTGACACAGAAGCATTAGTGTTTTACCTACTTTTCTGCATGGGAACCCAAGTGTCAGCTTAACCTATTTCCTTCTGAGTCATTGGAGCCATTAGTGTTATGTGAGGATCACCTACTACCACCCTCTCTGATTTGTAAGTGTGTGTGTGTGTGTGTGTGTGTGTGTGTGTGTGTGTGTGTGTCATTGCCGCACAGAGAGATCACTCTTGTGCTTCTAACTTGTACCCATTTCGCAGGAAATTGCTATCTGCCCTGTCAGCTTTCCAACAAAGAGCTGGTCGTTCACACCAAAGGTTTGCCTGAAGCTCTTAAGACTGAGGTGTGGTCAAGCCATTCGCTCCTCACTTCCCTTCACATCAGGTGACAATTGAACCATGCAGTGCAGAAACCCACCTGAGCCTTTTGGCTATATGTCTTTGACCACAACATTGCTGACAGGGGAAGGCCTCCCTTAGGTCATGCCAAATGTATGATCTTCCCTGAACAAGATCCTTGAAAAAAGTAATAAACAGAGAGACAAATTGCAACAATGAGGTATGCAGAGCTGAGTATGCAACTGTATCTGGGTATTAGTGTCGTCTCCGTTTCTCTCTTTTCTTCTCCCCCACCACACCTCACAGCAGGGACCACCAAAGCTCCTTTCATCTTTGGGAGCGACGTCTGACTTTGACAAGTTCACTTGAGCCTCATACCGAGTCAAGCGAGGCTCCATTAAACGTGGGAGCTGGAGAGGGATGAAAGATGTTTGCAGAGGGGAGGAAGGTTGGAGGGCAAACATGGTTGAAAACACAGGACTTGGCAGGATGTTACTTTCTCTGAGCTGTTTTGTCAACAGGTGAAGATGTAATTGCACACTTGACCTGTATTGTTCTTGTCACAGCCCTCTCCCGGCTCCACGGCCGCTGTGTGGAGCGGAAACTTTAGAGAGAAAAGAAAAGGAGGCTGTCAGGAGGCCCGCGATTGTGTGTTGATGTGAAAACATTTTCCCCTGTCAATTTGAATTGTTTCTGTGACAGGTTTCAAACAAACTTGTACAATTCCTAATGTTTGACCAACTGTGAAAAAGAGTAAGTGAGACTCTTTTCATTTGCCCAACACCCACTTCTTTTAAAACAGAGCCACGTAGCAACTGGATGCTATTAAAGATACTAGAGTGGGCAATCTCAATCCCCAGGATACCTGGAGTTAAATTGCACCTTAATATTGCATAAAATAATGCTAATAAGGTCGTGTGGATTTCTTGACATTTTAGTCGTACCTCTCCATGCTTTGGCAGCTGATTGTGCTGATCAGTCTTCTTCTTACGTCACACAGCTATGTCTTTGCTATTAGACTGGATGACAAAGTCTGTACACCCAACCATAGAGCAGGAAAACACAAATTCAGAGAGGGGAGCATGAGACTTGCATTTGTCAGTCTTGCGAACCACCAGTGCACCTGAATCAAACACCTTTTCCTCTGCACTGCTGTTTTTTATAAAATATTTGCAGTTACAAAATTATGGTTAGCTTCCTTTTCAGTGCAGCTAGCCCGCTCAACTCGTTGCTGAGACCACACAATTTTCTTTGTCTAGTTTGTTTACACAAACTAATGTATGGCGATTAAAAGCAACCAGGTATATATGGTTGAGATAAAACGCTTTTGGAAGGAAGGAAGGAAGGAAGGAAGGAAGGAAGGAAGGAATGTGAAGGGTGTAGATAACTGACAATAACAATATAACTGAGCTATAGAGACTAGGACAGTAACCACTGTCTCGGAAACTGTTGAGTTGTACGTGTATGAGAATAGGATTTTCTTCTTTAACTAAAGAAGAGCACATACTGATTTTGCCACTTTGACCAAAGCCAAACCTATACTGGTCAAACAAACTATAAAAAGGATGATTTCGTGAGCTAAATTGGTAAATGGCAAAATAAAAAGTGTTCGTTCTTATCCAGAGGAAAACTTTTAATAAGCCTTACCAACATGTGTTGTCTTTTACAGTGATCAGAACAGTGAATTTCACAGGCTCCTGCAGTTAAATGCTTTAGGATACTTGGAACAGCCCTTCTCCAGCTCATAGCTGTAGTAAAATTTCCTGTGTGTTACCCTCCTTTTATTGGTTTATTTCTACACCTGCAGGCCAACCTGCCACCTTCATGTGCAGAGAAGGAACAGAGAGGAGAGCACAGAAAGGAGTCTCTCATATGGCTCTGATCCCAGGTTCACATCTGTGCAGGACTTACTCTGCCAGAAACGGTAGCGTCTGAATGCACAGCAAGTCATAACCCAGCATAATCATACTTCACTCACATAATCTGCTGGAAATCCCAGCAAAGCCCTTCATATAATAACCTGTCATCTTCGCAGAATTATCTTCTGCTGTCTTTGTTTTTCTTAGCTAAACTCCCTCATTGTTCATTTATCTGTAGTGCTTCAGATTTCCTTCAGCTAAAATACACGTGTTTCCACTCAGGAGAACAGCTTCCAACAAAAAAATCTATTTTTAAAAGAGGCCATAAATTGGATGTCAACTATTGTCATTTCACACATTAATATTTGGAGAACTGAAAGGCTGTGGGAATAAAATCACCTCTGGCTGCTTTTCAGCTTGAACATTAGCTAAAATTTAACAATATATTATCCAGTTAGATATACATAACTGCCAACAACTGCCAAATTTATCCGAAGTAGTCTGTAATAATTAACGACTCATATCACAACCATCATCTTCTTGGTGGGGAGGACTGTGTGTTTATTTTTCACTTTATATAACTGATAACATCATGCCTAGTGGATTTACAGCCAAACAATATATTATGGAGCAGTATAAAGCATCCCTATTAAAAACAAAACATTCAGTTCAGATTTTCATTGTGTGATTTTCATGTACAGTTGTGGTCAGTAATACAATTAGGCAGGTGGTTAGTTTTCAGCTTCAACACCCTTTGCAAAGATCTTCACGTGATTAGTCAAAAACCTATTGTATTTTAAAATCATTTACAACTTGAGCTGTCAGAATTTAACATCAACTTTGCTTGAGTTAAAAAGCTAAGAACTCAAGGGTTTTTACTACTGAAGAGGATTAGCATTAGATGATTGTGTCATCTGCATAAAACAGAACAAAGCATTTGGTAGATTATCATAAAGATTATTTACTTATATATTTACTTCTGCTTATGGCTCTACTGTGGTTATAGCCCTGAGATAATCCTTTTGATATCTGGAAGAAAAAGGAATAAGTAGTCAAGTAGACTGCTTAGCTTCTATCTGGCAAGTACCTCCAGTTTATACAGAGTCAGGATGATTCAGTGTTGTGCAGTTTTTTTCACCCATGTGACCTGCTCAACTTATAAGCCTTAGATAAATCATCACAAATATTAACACAAAAGTTCTCATTCTAGTAACTTAATGGTCATGTTTACCATGGTAAACAAGTTATTGCACTTTATTGATTGTAAAACCTGACTTATATAGTTAGAAATTGTTTTAACTGTTTACTGAAAAGCTAAAACAATCTACAGCTAGAAATATAGCCCTAACATCTAAGTGATTTTCTTTGAGTAATGGGAGAACGCAGGCAGATCGACATACATAAGAAACTAGTTTGTTTTATTAAAGGCTCCATCCGTCCATCCATCCGTCCATCCATCTGTCTATCCATCCATCCGCGAAGATCCTGGTTTTGAATCCAGGCTGGGACCTTTCTGTGTGGAGGTTTACACCTATTGTCCAATTAATATGAGGATTGATACTATTTTATTAAACAGGTGAGAATTTTTATTATACCAAAAATATACAATAGGCTGAACAATAACACCCTCCAAAATATGTACTACTTTAGGACTTACTTAGATAAAAGTATAACAAAAATTATAGCATAGAACAAGGACTGCTGTTATTGCAAATTATATTAACATTTAAAAAGGCTATGACGCTTTTAGCAATCTTGAACATTTGGTTTTAGCAGAGATTGATGCAACTTAAAAATTAGACCCTTAATATCCTAATATAAGACCTCAGAATCGAAACTGCAGTTTTTCTGACTTGCTTTCAGATACATTCCTTCTCTTTTGCTTTACCAGTGTCCTCATCTCCCGCATCTTTGTCTCTCTCGTTCTCTGCACCCTGTGGGCATGAACACAGTTTATGACTGTTCCTCAGAAGTCTTCTGGCCTTAATCCTCACAAAGCTTCGGAGACAGAGAGACACTTTGCTCTTTACTTCCCCGCTGTTTGATCCCACATATTGTGTTCTTCTGGTCGGCAGGGAAGAAAAGGGTACGGCCGAGTGAGAGTGTAAGGCAGAGAAAAGAAATAGATGCAGGGCAGAGGGGACAAAGAACAAAGCAGAAGAGAAACAAAGTGCACTGTGGCTTTGCCAATATGAAAACAAGACATAAACTCACCATTGCCAAGATAGATATCTTTTGGTTTTGAAGTCAGGGAAGATTTGCTTCAATCCCTGGACTGAAGCATTGATGCCGTTATTATGTATTGCGCTGAGAGAAAGCTGGAGAACAGAGGGAGGGAGGAGACTTTGATATGAATTCCTGTTCAGGTAGACAGCCATATCAAAGCCAGTGGGCAACTACGACTTGCGATGAACCCTGCAAAATATTCATGATATCTCTGCATGAGAGAGGTGGTGCTTTGATCTCAGTTATGAGCTGTTGACAAGACGCCCAGAAGATGTAACAAATCAATGAGAAGGGAAAAAGGGAGGTGAAGGATTTCATATTTCCTTCCAAATGTTTTGATATGTTTGTCATAAATTTCCTAGAAATTGCCCCATTGTGCCATGGGAGAAATGTGAAATTTAATGGGAGAAGGAAAAGCACAGACAAAAGATGTAAACCATGCATGTAAAGTGATGGGTGATTTTTCTTTTTGTCCAGGAGAGAAAATACTATACCCCCTCAAAAGAGAGCGTGTTGAAGGAATTCTGATCCCAGCAGAAGGCAAGCTGGCACCTGACGGATGGACAAAGCCGAGGTCAAGAGATTTTTAGTCAAAGGTCAGGAGTAAGGCCTGATGTGCAAGCAAGAAAGTGACTTGTGAATTACCTCAGATCATTTTTGTCTACTTCTTATTAACTGTTTACTGGCTTGGGAGAGAGGCAAGCAGCTGCTTCTGTCTTTTTGGGGAAAGCTGTGAAAGATTTATGCAGCAGCCTATGACTTCATAGAAATTGCTTGTTTGCATATTTCGCTCTTCACAGGTCTCCTTTGCAAGTTACGTTTTTAACAGGCTTTGGAGAATTTTAGCCACTTTGGTTTCATGGATCTGACTATGAAAGTACAGGGCGCTCCTATGGTCACAAGAAAACTATGTCATGTACATTGTTTTATTTTTCTTCTGGATCACAATGGGTACCATAATTTTATAGTCAGTGTCATGTTGATCAAAAACCATAAAGTCACCACTTTCCTCTTAGACTTTCATACAACCAGACATGTTTTTTGCAACCACATTTCTCACAACCTCCTGCCCATTTTAAACAATCAAGATTTAGCACAATTTCATATTTCTTTTTTCAAATTACAGACTTGGAGTATGTATTCATCTCTTATATAAAGTTTATGCTCTGTACTTTGGGAATTTTGTGCTAACCTATTTCTTAGAGTAAGCTGCTTCACTTAATTTACTTGAAAGCTGAACAGTTTTTTCAGCTCAATTCAATTCAATCAGTCCCCACTGAGCAAGCCCTTGGTGACAGTGGAAAGGAAAATTTCCCTTTTAATAGGAATAAATCTCTTCCTGCTCAGGGAGGCTCAGAGAGGGGCAGCTATCTGCCTCAATTGGTCGAGGGTGGTGAGGTGAAGAAGACAGGACAAAAGATACTGTGGGAGAGAGCCAGAGATGAATAATAACTGATGTTTAAATGCAGATGGGCATATAAACACACAGGTTTTAAATATTCACACAAAAAAACTTCACTGAACTGCATACAGCACAGTTTTTACCTGTGAGATAATAGTTATCTCACAGCCCATTTTTTCCCAATAAACATCTACAGATTATTAGTGAACGATGCACATATCAGGTGTCACTGCAGTGTTTTCACTCCCAGGGCACAATTTTCTTTGATAAGGCGTCGTCTGGCATCTGCAAATGTCTGTTTCCACAATATTGCCAGTGTTACAGTATTCACTCTGTTAATTCATGTTCCTAAACCTGTTCCTTTGTTAACATGAAAACATTTTTTCATCAGTGCACATCTCACATCTTACAGATCTGTGTCCAGCTTTAAAGACCAAAACAGTCTACATTTGGAGGCTGGAGCTGTTGGAGATGATGTAACTGCAGGTCAAACTAATGTCAAACAGCAAAAAAAAAAAATCAAATCAAATTTTGTGCAGTAGTAACTTGTACAAGGCACTGTGTAAAATGCAATAAGTGAAATAACAAAAGCATGAAAATCAGACCAAATTTTTTTTTAAATAAATTTCATTTGTTGTCATATATATTTTTAGATCAGAGTTCCCATGATTCCCTCTGACTGGTTCTGTTACCCCTTTGCCACCCCATTAAAAAAGAAAAAGATCCTGGAAACGCCTCTGCTTCACATTCAGAGAACTGAAAAGAGCGTTTTATGGGTCATAAAGAGGGAAGTCACTGCAGTCTTCGATGGGTCACTGCGTGGCTTTCTCCCTCTCCAACAGGCTTGAATGACACACATTTACCAGCTTTTGTCATGTGATGGTCATTTATTTCGTTTTTCCTTCTTTTGTGTCTTCCAGAGTCAACAAAACCCAAGTGGCTGTGATGTCAGGACATGCTGCTCTTCCTGTTGTGGTGCTTTAAATACTTCTTTACAGTGCTGAAACACTGATGCCTTAATTTCCTTTGAAGAGGATATTCTTGTTCTTAGCAGAGGTAACCAGGTTAAACAAAGAACAAATTTTGATTAAGTTGCATGTCAGTGGTTTGGAAAATCATCGAACTGTCAGACTGCAGAATGGTCCTAAGTCCTTGCTTGTGAAAATCTGCTGGTCCATTCACTTGAGCATGTGCCTGTTCATTCAATAATAAAACCAGATTTACTATCAGCCCGGTGGCCCCATCCAGCTTTGTCTATGTCCACCTCTCAGTGAGACCATTTTTTCTCTCTTTTCCTCTTTCAGCCCATTGATGTCTTTCTCTCTTTTCTCTGTGTTGACAGGAGTTTTAGTATCTGCTCAGAGAGCTCCATAATTCAACTGAGCTCAGTTAAGAAGAGTGAAAAACCTTTACCGGATGGCCTTACAACACTGACACTGAAACACACATTAAAAATGGTGGTGATGTTATAAAATATTAGCCAACTGTGATAAATTTGGCTTTTCCATATATTAGTCTCTCTTTTCTTCCCTCTATTATAGGAAATATTTGATATTAAAACATTTTATACAAGATCAAACTGACAATCTCTCAGCTCCTGTACTGGTATCACTTATACCAGCGGTTCCCAACCCCCGGGTCATGGACCGGTACCACTCCATGAGTCGTTTGGTACTGGGCTGTGAGAGTTGAGGCTCAGGTGTGAAATTTATGGTTTTCAGGGTTTTTATCATTAACTTGGTTTCCCCGGGTCTTTTCCTGTGTTGTACTTGTGTGTCTTATTTTGAAAGAAATATTTACGCGTTACCATAGCGACCAGAGAGCATTAAGAGGCAGAGAGGAGGATGTTACTCTCAATCTTGTTGGCGCATTTCAGGAGGATGCTGCTAGTAGTTACACAATTACACAGTGAATTCACGTTTATCATTATATTTACAAAATACAACCATTTTTGTCTTGGTCATATCATTTTATTTTGAAGTATTTATCCACTGCACCTTAAAGGCAGGTTTGTGAAAATATTGTCATTAAACCAATCTGTGGCGCAAAAAAAGTTGGGAACCGTTGACTCATATCATTAAAATGGCAGTAAAAACTTGATCTTCGACTAGGCCATGCTAGCTGGCCTCAGAAACTGAGAGGTGAATGACACCAAAGGTAGTGCATCAAAAGTGATATCACAGTTGTCAGCACTTCTGATCACTCTTGTTCTCACTTACTCAGAAAAAAAATCTGGTGTAATATTAATAAACCTGGATTTAAATAATGTTAAAATTGGACTTGAAATAATCTTCATAATAAGAATCTGCTTTAATGACTAATGGAACTGTTTCGCCAATCAACAATGCCACCTGTACCCAACTTTATACAATGCAATGCAATGTAAGTTGTGCTAAAAAAGGTTCAGTGTTTGCTCCTTTGAGAGGGACATGTAATATTTGTTGAGTGCAACTTGAGGACATTTTATCGTTTTGAACTTCCATTTTTTAAACTTCCTGTCAAATCTGTCTCTCCCACTCACCATCATCTCCAAGATTATCATCTGCTGACCTTTACTGACCCTGTTCTTGCATGCAAACTCTAGCTGATCCTCTTGTAACAGTAGCATTTCATAGCTCCGCCTATAATGAAAATAGATCCAGCTTTTGTTTAAGCGTGTATAGTAAATGTTTTTAAGTAGGAGATTCCCTGGTTACCAAATTGACACATTTTTTCAGTATACTACAAAGAGAAGAAACAAAGAGATTCAACATGTAGATTAAATTGCTAATTCTGGCTTTTGTAAGGCTGTCACGGTATATAATAGATATGCATACATATACTCATCAATTTATTACATATCTAAAGCATTAAAAATAGCAAAAATACTCACAACCTAACATATGCAAAGTAAGTATTCCATAGGACCTAAATGTTATCTATTTACAGATGCTCTTGCTCTCTTCTGCTATCACAATGGCTCTTAATGGCTTTGTGGTAAATGAGAACACAACCACAGAGGGATTAAAGAGAGAGAGAGAACATGCTAGAGTGACATAAAAACCCAGAGCGACTTTGCTTACAGCTGCATGTGACATCAGGCTTAATCTCTGCACTCTGGTGCACTCCCACAAAATAGCTTAGAGGAATGTCAGAGTTCTGGATGGCTCGCTGGATCTGCACAGGGGGTCGATATTTAATGCCATGCGGTTTAATGTTGTGTAATAGTACTGTGTGACATGATATCAGCTGAGCTGGACACAGGGTTGGGGTGCCTGCACGCTCACCTTTATCTCTTAACAATCCAACTCCTACCCTCCAGCAACTCCATCAGAAAGCACTTAACCCCTGGGATGCTCATTCCCCTTCTCTATTTAAATTTTCCCTTTCAGCCACACGGCTGCTTTCCTCTTTGTGTTGCTCAGCGGCAGCAGCAGGCCTTTTGCTTGGCCCGACCAAAAACAATGGCATAGCTACAGGGAATGGAGACGATGATGAATGGGGGGGGGGATGAGAAGAGGAGGGGGTTTATTTTGCTGAGTGACTTGGAGTGGTTGACAGCAGGACGGCGTTTTTGATGTGTTTGTGCATGTGAAAGAGGCTTATGTTGTTGAGAAAGCTGAGCTGAAGTCAAACAGTGAATAGCAGAGCAGGAGGTCTGTGGCCAAGAGGTGAATTTGAGGGACTATCTCGATAGTGATCAGGCTGCAGTTTTTCCCCCTGAGGCGACACAAAGACCTGCAGCAGCCAGCACCGGGTTCATACTTCATGTGGGAACAAACCCAAGGTCAAAATCATGGAATTCCAGCTGAAGCAAATGTGTTTTAGTTTAAGGTTGTCCTATCCGAGCAGCAGTCACTCAGCAGCATGGTACAGTAGAAGAAAATATAATAAAATATAATAAAATATAATAAGATAAAATAATTAAAAAAATAACTAGAAAAATAGTAAAGAGCAAAATATTAGAGAGATCTGGTACAGGAATGAGCAGCAGAGACATTCTGATGGAGATCATTCAGTAACTTAAAATGTTAGAAAATATTAATCTCACTCAAATGCTTCTGCATAAATGGTAAACGGCCTGTATTTGTAAAGAGCTTTACTCAGTCACTGTGTACCCCAATGCGCTTTACACTACATTCAGTCATCCACCCATTCACACACACACATTCACACGCTTCTGTGTGAAGTGTTTTAACATCTGACAGCATTTGAGAGTCACGCTCAAGGTTAAACTACAGCAAAAATTTGAAGCACCCTGATAGGTTAACATATTCATCAATGCAAAATCAATTTGTTAATTGTATGTCTGGGTTCATTAGGATAGGAATTTGTGTCGGTGTGTGGCACTGTAGCTTACACGTTTTCAGGTTTATATTGTCAAATTGTGATGAGACGATGTGTTTCAAGTCATTTTAGGGAGAAACTTGACAGTAATGTAAGGAGTAGTTTAAAGAATTACTTCCTCCTGGGAATAATTAAGTAATGTACTGCATTGCTTTTAAAAGAAGTGGTTGGTGTAATACTTATAATACATATTACCACCCCAACACTGATCACAACAAAAAGGGGAAATAGTTCCAACATGCTCAAACATTAGATGAAAAAAAGCATCCAGTTAATTTGCAGTAATGTCTTTAATATCCTGCTTAGCGATGGTGATAACTTCCAAAGCCAAAGAGCACCCAATGAAAATTGATAACAATCAATCCATAAGCAATATTGAGAATGGAACCAGAATATCCAAATTCTTAAAAACCAGTATGATTTAATTAAGATGACATTGTTGTTGTGTGAGCTGAGAGCAACACATGACCGCTGACGCGTGTACTCCAAAGTTTCTGCAGTGGGCATGTCTACACAGAGGTTAGGATCTTGTCAGAAAATGTGGGTGGAGCTTTTGATAGGGGGTTAGCATGAACCTAGTTCAAGTACAGTTCACTCTTCTTCAAAGAAAAAAACTGCATGGTATACATTACAAGTGTCTGGAAAGCATCACATGATCATACTAAGCTAGTCTTCATTAATGCAATTTACCTGTCAAATTATATCTAACTGCTTTGTCTGGATACAGCTTTTGCAGCACAGAAAATACAGTAATAATAAAGGTCAGTGTAGGGACCTTTGTGTATGCCTGCCTTCTGCAGGGTTTCATATGTGTGCCTGTATTCTGGGAAGAGCCTGGCACTGATGGCAGCTGGTTTACCTGTAGGGCCTAAATGAGAAAAACGGGAAGGAGGAAAAATGCAAACAAAGGAAATAGGAAGACCTACATGTAGAAATGGATTTGTTATGCCCTGTTGAAACAAGAAAAAGATGACTGAACTATCCGATCCTGCTGTATACATTATGCCAACACAGCTTAAACCTTGGGGGTGACAATATTCTTTCAAAGCAAAGTAAATCTGGGAGAACTCCTCTTCAATTTTTAACATGTGGAACACAGATGGATAAAAATGTACACAATCAAGAAGCAGGTAATAGAAAACCAAGAATGTAAAAATTTGCCGCGTCTGTTACCTTCTTTTTTCTGCCTCTTTCTTTGAGTCTCGAGGTTTTTGTTTTTAATATTTTGGACAGATATCATTCGCACATATTCAGTGGAAATAAAACCTCTCTACAGGATCCAGCACCAAAACATCAGCCTTGACCACACCAGCAGTAAATCTTAATCCAACTGTATGATGCCAAACCTCAGCTCCAGTTCTCCCATCCCTGCTGGATCCTGCGGTGGGAACAAGCCTGATGGTGGGAGGTGGACGTATTTATCTGGTAAAGCAGCTCTTTGTGACACACGGAAAGGAAAGGAGGAGATGAAGGAAGAGAAGAGATTAAAAAAATGCACATTTTTAAAGAAAGGGAAACTTATGTTTTTATGTTGTTTTTTGTGACATACTGTACATAGTACTGTGCAAAAGTCTCGAGCCACCACACGTCTGCCTATTTTGATTTCAAGCAGCCATCCTTTGAACAGTAGTTCTTCAGGCTTACTAAAAAGTTTTCCAAGGTTTCTTTAAACACTGTCTGCTTTCTCAATTATTTTAATTCCAATGCTTCTACCTGACCATTTTCAGAGAATCATTCAAGCATAAAAAAGGCACTTAACTCAAGCATTGTGTCTACACATCACAGACAATGTAGCAAAGAACCAATTCGAAATTGTATCTTTAGACATTTTTTACAAGCAGCATGTTGCAAAAACACATAATTTGTTACCAGGTTCTACAGTTTATTGTAAAATGTCAATCATATATATTTAATCTCTGTAATATTCTTCATATTTACAGTTGAGCTCTTTACGTTTAGAGACCTAATTTCTTCTATTAATATAAGTTTATACAATATGTAATATATTGTATTATTTTAGTTCAGTCTGTTGCTATTTTTATTATCTATGCTACAGAGGAAACATATCAACAGGCATTCAACAGTATTTTTGTACCAACAAGGGGATTCCCAGTGAACATTTAGCTAAAATCTTTGTATATCCTACCATGGTGTTCAGTGTGTCCTTAAAAAAGTTGAGGCTGGAGGCTCTGTCACAGTTTGGAGCTGCATTTCAGTCAGTGGTGTTGGGGATCTTGTCAAAACTGATGGTATTATGAAAACAGACGAGTACCTTCAGCTGCTGATCCACCACACAATCTCCTCTGGAAAGCACCTGACAGGCAATCATTGTTCACTATGGCAATGATCCCAAACACAGTAAAACCTGGATACGGATCATCTTAACAGAACAGAACAGAACAAAAGATGACGATCATCCTTTAAGAAGTCTGAAGTATTCCTGAAGACTTTTTAAAGACATGAGAGTTCAAGCTGGGTTGGAGATTGAAAGTAGCCAGACTCCCAAGCAATTTAGTATTGAACAAACTCTATTTTTAAATGCTGTAAGTGTGCACATTTTAATTAAATCACTGCATTTATTTCTCTAACAAAACAAAGGAATTTTTCAAGACTTGCACAGTACTGTATGCACAATGTTGTAATGGTGAATGCTCATATTAAAAGGGACACAAATTTCAAATAGTGAGGTCTGCAAGTGTCTGAGTAATCCCTGCAGGGCAAACACTCAGTTTCACAGTTTGTTTTTTGTTTTTTTTGTTCCTAGATCTTTCATATTTCTAGCTGTGGGCTTCTGTGGCCACTGAATCCAAAGAAAGTTGAGTTAAAGGGAGGGGAGACTGAAAGGAAGATTAGCTAAAACAACTTGTTTTAGACAGAAGAGGAAGCGAAAGACTGTACCAAAGACCACGATGAGATAAAAAGGGATTATTTCAAACTGTGAATCAAGCAAAGCTACTCTAGATCAGTCCGAGAGCATAGATATTGCCCCGATATTAGTAGGATTAGAGAATGTGTATTCCCCAAAATGTTAAACTAATTATTTAACTTGTTTTTAAATAAAAGAGACCAGAGGACAGCAATAGTAAAGGCCCTGGAGGTGTTTTACCTAAACCTGCTGACCTTAATCAGGTATACTTCTAGCATCTTAATGCCAACGTATAGGAATACGGAGGTTTGGTAATCTGATCTGGGATCTGTAGTAGGACAGGGGGAGCTGGACTTCCACGAGCTTATATCAGGTTGTACTTGAACTACAGAGAGTTCAGCATTTTAGCTAGCCTGTTGTTAATCTGCTTAACTGAGCTTTAGAGAGATGGAGTTTCTCTCTCTGTTTCACACACACAAACCCAGTTTTATCCCATCTCACACGCAAAGGTGCACTTACTCTGTTTTACTCTCTCTTTCTCACACACACACACACACACACACACACACACACACACACACACACACACACACACACACACACACACACACACGATCCCTGTATTCCATCCTGTTTTCATTTCCGCCCTCTCACCTTTCAAACCTTGTTACACAGTCTTAACCCATCTGTTTCCTCTCTCTTTCTTTGTTCTCTCTCACACAAACAACTGTGCTTCATGTGCACACGATACTTTCTGTTTTATGCATTAACGTCTTGGATATGGAGTTCGGGTCCTGAGAACACAGCAGATGAAACTGCAGCATGCGTGTGATTCTCCTGCTGCAGATTTGAAAGATTGAAGCTAAAAACCAACCTTTTTTTTCTTCCTTTTTTACGTTTTCAAACAGCGTCGTCTTTGTGCAGCTCGCACAGAACCACTCAATTATGAAATTTACGTATTTATAACAGCGGCCCACTCTGGTTACACTATTGGCCAATGTCTACACATGGTTTACGCCAGCTTCTCCAAGAGCAATATACCAGCAAAGTGAGTTACACAAAGTGACCCCAAGCTTGCATGAAGTCACTCGTCTGTCTGCTTCTTCTGCCTTTTCCCCACCTCAGCCGGCAAACATTTGTTTTGCATGTTTGAAATGTAAATGTAGCTGATGAAGCATGTCATAATAAGTGTTTCATGTCTGAAACACAAAGAGCTGTTTGAGGTGGATGCAGGCTGTGTGGTTTGCGGGGTGCCAGCAGGAGCTGGAACGAGCACACAGTTCGGCTCTGTGCTGCAGGTTCAAGAAAGGAAAAACACCAAGTCTTCACCACACGGCATAACACACTCCAGTCTCTATTTTTTGCTGTTTAGTTGTGACATAAGGCAGCTGTGGTTCCTGTTAATATGTGATAGCTTTAGCCAAAGCGATGATGGAGACTGTAGACGTTTCATGTGCTGCAGAAGACTGTGAGCTGCAGCTACAAGCTCCAGAGAAAAAAGATTACATGTGAACCTTTATTCTCAACGATATCACACATATGTGTCCAAGTTAAAGACACTCAAGCTAGTTTTGACTGCTGATTAAACATTTACTGTACAGCATTAACCCCCTAATGATCATCTGCAGACAAAGGTCATATTATCATGAAGCAGGGTAGCTAAGAAATCCACAATGTGCAAATTTACTGCACTCAATGTGACATCTTCCAGAAACACAGCATATGCCCATATAGTTTTGTGAGCATGTCTGGAGTCACTGCAGCCACTGAAAGCAATTTAAAATCAGTTGATTCCTTTTGATATACCTTGTAAATACCAAATGCTAGTACTCTACATACTAATAAAGTACTAAATATAATTTTATAATCATAATTATATATAATATTTGTAATTAATCCCACTGAAATCGAGTTTGGCTCTTTCTTTCTTCCTTTGAGGATAACAAAATTTATACATTTGTGGCCTGAATATGTTTATAGTCTACCTTCATTGTCCCACAAGATACATTTTAAATTACAGTAGATGTGAAATATGCACAATTTGAGTGACTTGAGGACAGTCCTTGGTTAAAACATGGCACCCATTCTGTTAAAATTATATAAGGTTTCCCCATGTATTGCATTTCCTTTAGGTGCATATCTAAATGAAACAGAGCTCCTTGTCAGCAGTAATGAAAGCGAATATGAAGAAAGTGGTTTGATATGAAGTCACCTTCTCCTCCTTCTGGTTTAGTGAGTCAGGAGATGAGGTCACCAATGAAAACATTTGCCTTCCCCTACGCCACTATTACTGTCATTTCTTTGACATGTTTGAAATAACACAACTCTTTAAACAGCACAAAAAGATCACTTGTTAGCTGTTGGCTATTCCGCTCCATAATCAGCATTTTCATGCTTTTCTGTTTTCTAGTCTCACTTTTGCCAAGGTTCAGTGTGTGTGTGTGTGTGTGTGTGTGTGTGTGTGTGTGCGTGTGTGTGTGCGTGTGTGTGTGTGTGTGTGTGTGTTACTGTCCCTTCAGTCACTCTCTGACAAACCTGTTTGCTGCAAGCTGTTTTCTGACCACCACACCCAATTTGTTTTCATATAAATATTTTATTAGTATCAGTAACATGTCGGAAGGATTATTTCCCATCCATTCTTTATTTGGGTAACATATCAGAAAAAGAACTGATAAGCAATAGAAATAGAAAATGAGACGTTATAAAAATAAGAGGATATACGTGCATGTGTGTGAGTGCTTTTCTGAGGAAGAGTAAATCTTGGAGTACAAAAACTAATCCCAGTCACTGTTTCTAGAAAGGATTTTGCCCCAGTTTATAATCCGAGTCACTGAGCAGTTTATACTCTGGAGAAAGAGCAGGATACAGGCAATATGCCCTTCAACATCCTAGAACCAGAATGTCAGTTCGCTTTGTCATCGTCTCATCATTTCTCGTCTCCATCAAAAAAAAATTGGAGTTCACTTGTGGAAGTTTGATGCTTTGCTTTTTTTTGGAAAATGGTGAGTCAGTAATCCTCCATCAAAACTCCAAAAGGTCGTGGACAAAATATGCTCCATTAGACCTTTTCACTGTTACTTTGATGGCAGGTGTTAAAGGAGTCACAGGCAGAAGGTGCTTGTCCTTGCTTTCCATTACATCATTATCCTCAAGGTGTCCTCCACTCCTACATCTGTCTGCTGCTCTTCACCTGATGCCTGTTGCAAGAAAGGAACATGAAGATAGCTTCTTTTATTAGCATAAAGCATTAGCTTTATCTTCGACTGAATAACAACACACACACACACACACGCACACACACAAAGGACTGTTTTCTGCACCACCGCTGGACATCTAAATTGCAATTTTTTTGCTTTAAGTTCAGCTGATGTAAGCACGACCTGCAGGAAGTCAGCAAGTTCAACAGAAGTCACACATGATGACAGGATGGTTAAACTCCAAGAACCTTTGTGCACTACAACAATGTTTTTTTTTAACCCCTGTTTACGTCGAGTAGGAAAGATTTTAATAATATAGAATGGGGGTCTTTGAAACATATGTTTGTGTGTGTGCACACATGTATGTGTGTGTGTGTGAGTGGATGGGTTAGTGTGTGTGAAGGGAAATGCTGCCCTGAGGGAGAATTAACTCAGGCAGGAAAAACACTGTAAATGCCTCAGATGTTATCAGTTCTGAGAGGAGCCGTAACATGTGAAGTGAGCCAGCCTAAACCCCCATGCTCACGCCCATGCACAAACACATGCACGCACACAAAGATACGCAGCTATATGCTCACCATTGTCTGTGTCTGAGTTTGGGCTGATATGGCGTTTATTGGTGCACGTGCACTCTAAGTGATCCTCCACCCTCACCTGCACCTCCCTCAGCCTTGGCCGCCTTCGCACGTACTCCACCTTCGCCACCTGAGGGGAGAGAAAGTGAGACAGAGAGAAAACTTTATTGAGAAGTGAATTAAAGCATGTTTGTTAATACTCTTTAGCATAGGCAAGCCCCCGCTAACTAGCTCACTGCATGAATTCGTACAGTCAAACTGCCAGCTTTGAAAAATAAAAGGAATACAGAAATTACATAAGTTCTGTGTAGCTATCTTGAGTGGTAGTTGTGTGCCTTTACCCAAAGTTCCCTTGCACTAAAACACATTCTAAGGCATGTTCTGCTTTTCTGTTGAGTGTGTTGGGTTAGAACGAGTTTTTCTAGTCAAAGTTAGCATCAGAAATGCTAACTTGCACCTTGCACCAGATGCACCTTGCTAGCCAAACTAGCTGTCTAGTACTAGTGCTAGGTACTAACTTAATCAAATTTATAAGCTGAGTAGATTAAGTTTTTAAAGAATAGGAAACACAATGAACTGACTACTGGAGAACATATCTGACATCAAAGTTTAGTCTCAGTTCTTTTGTAAATTAGCATAGCTATTGCCATCCAGTGGATTTTTAAGATCACATTTATAAGGTTTTTGTTTAAAACTAGTCTGCCAGAAATATTCAATAGAAAACATGACAAAGAGTTTCTCAAACAGCTAATGGAGGTGGTCATTAGCTACAGCTGAGAATCTCCCAGTGTATGGGCCTCAAGTTGGGGTTTTTTGAATGTAGCTGTGTAAACATCAAATATCTGCTCGGTTTATCAAGATATCGCATATTTGCAAAAGTGCTTCGACGTTTTCGGAGACGTCTGCTAGTCACCAGCTCGATAGCTAGCTGGGAGCTCGAGGTTCACTGAAGCCGCCGAGAACGGCACAACTCCCGGCACATCATTTTCAGATCACCGCGGATTTTTGCTACTCAGGTTAAACGTAATATATAAGTCACTTAGACAACCTAAAAATGTTATTGTTGGGCTTTTTTCAGTGTTTTGTTTGTTTGTGAGTAAATTGGTTTGGCTGAGATTAAAGTTATTAGATTAGATAAAATAAAACTTTATTAATCCCCCTGGTGGGTTCCTCCTTGGTTTTGACTAAACGTCAAACAGAAAACTGATTAAACAGGAGTATGACACGGTCGAGAATTTACGCCAGTGTCCTGTTATATTTTAGATAGCAAGGAGAAGACGGCTGAGTTTATTAAACTCCAACGAGACAGCGGTGACGCTAATCAGAAGGCTAGACCGTCCAATTTCCCCAGCCGTTTACTTCCGGCCTACACGCACTTCTGAGGACCTGGGCCCTGTGCTTCGTACGTCGCTTACTACATCCAAGATCAAATGAAACATCCAAGACCAAATCATCGCGCTAACTCTGAGCTCGCTATTCCGGTTCCCCGAACACACCTGTTGTTGACGATTAGTATAGCTGGATGAAGTAATGTGAGATCACTGGGTGGCCCAACAGGGGCTACGCATCGATAGTAGAAACATTGATCGGCAACCCTTTGATTGGTCGGCGAAAATGTCGAAGGAGCGCGCTCGGTATTTTTCGGCAGCAGAGCAAGAACTCTTGAGTGAGGGATTTCAGGAGTTTCAGAGTTTAATTAAAACGCAAGGGAACACTGCAAAGGCTGCAAAAGCAAGGAGAGAGGGCTGGCAGAAAGTTGCTGACAAATCAAACTCGTAAGTAATTCAATAATAACAATAATAATGGAGTGGATTTATATAGCGCTTTTCAAGGCACCCAAAGCGCTTTACAATGCCACTATTCATTCACTCTCACATTCACACACTGGTGGAGGCAGCTACGGTTGTAGCCACAGCTGCCCTGGGGCAGACTGACAGAAGCCAGGCTGCCATATTGCGCCATCGGCCCCTCTGGCCAACACCAGTAGGCGGTAGGGTAGATTTATCATATCACACCATATTATCCAATATTATATTACATTATATTATATTATAATATGTTATATTATATCCCCTTTCACATTAGAGCCACAACAGGACCCACTAGAACATGGGAACAAGTAAAAGTGAAATATAAGAATATTCTACAGAATGGTAATATTTATCACTTATATTGCTTGTCGTCTCTTGGAAAGAGACCCTGGAATACTCTGTTTGTTTGTTCATAACAGCAACCAAGAAAAGGGCAGAGCAAACAAAGACAGGTGGTGGTCCTGCACCCCCTCGTCAACAAGTTGGTTAAGTGAATAATACCCTCACGGGAAAATCGATATCTCTCTATGAGCACACTGTCGCGCTGAGCTAAAGGATCCTGTCTGTCCCGCAATATACGCTGAATTCTGAAAACTCTCCTTATCAATCTTGCACCTTCCGCAATGGGTTGCTCGCGTAAACGGACAGGATATGACTGCGACAGACTTCCCAAATCCACCTTCGCTTTTATAGCCGTGGTCTCTCATCTTGATTACACGAAGTAATTTACAATTACTACTCTGAAATATGAATTACATCTGTAATAATCACATACATGTAATAGAATGTTAATAGTACAATTCCCTTTTTTAGGGAATGACCTGTATGTATCTGTGTGAAATCAATAAAAGGATCAAGTGCTGCATTATCTTTAGTTACATTGATGTTATTTATTTATGGTGAAACAGTGGTGGAATATCGCTGTTGCTTTCGTATGAATGACGCGGACATACCTGCGTGGCCGCGATCTAATCCTGTTTACATAAAGTAAACCTGCTCCCCAGCAGGTTTACGCTTACGGCTCTGTTGCTATGACAGCAAGTCCCGGATGGGCTTCGGGGAACCGAACGATCCAGGATCACGCGAAATCGTCAACAATCTCATCCAGCTAACTCACTTAGCGCGGAACGAAGAACAGGCCCCTGGCCCGCGTAGACCGCGAAGGCCGGCCCATGAATTTGGACATGACCAGCCCATGAATTTGGACATGACTAGTGAGTGATTCGTTCGTTCTATGATTCATTACAGGAAGGGAGGGGGTGAGTGAGTCCTGAGTGATTCGCTTACGCTACAATTCAGCGCAGGAAGGGAGGGGGTGAGTAGCTAAAATGTGCTGTTAGCATGTTAGCAGAGCGATGCTACTGTGAACCAAGGAGCTATTGTCTTGATGTGAGCTTCTACTCAGGGTTTTTTCTTCCAGTTCAGAGCAGAAATGTTTTTGTTAAGAAACTGGCTGTTGTTTTTTTCCCCCACGATTTTAATTATAAGCTACATATATTTCTACTAAGGAAATTAGTTTGCTAACAGCAATAGGGATGAGTTAGTGAGTCAATTGGGCTTGTGAATCATGATTCATGAGTCAGTAAAGTGATTCTCGAGTATTGAACGTGAACATGATTCGCGCATCACTATTTTGGACAAGTGTGGATGTTATGTTTGTATCTCCTTTTTGGTAAATGTTTGACTAGACCACCATCATTAAAATTTCACTTTTTATTGTAAACTTATCTCCTGTTTCCTCCACTTTCTGTCCTCTTTACCTCAACAATCTAACATAATTTTGTTCATTAAATTGATGTAGACTCTATTATTTGAAGCTATTGTAAATTTCATCATGTACTAAACTTCTGCAAAATCGAATCATGATTAAATTTATGTTTGCAACAATATAGGTTTGTTGATCCCAAAAACTACCTAACGATAGTGCTATTTAAGTTAGAATGAGACAGGTTATGTATGATACAGGTGCTACAGATAAAATGCTTTCTTGTACTTGTGCAAGCACACAGGTGTGTGTAATCTCGTTTGGAAGAATGAATGGAACACTGATAGGAGGTTTGATTTCACTTACACTAAGTGAGGCATATGCTGTTTTGTGTCACATTTGACATCAACACTAGCGCCCCGAGCCTAGCTACTCATGTAGCAATGGGTCTTTCTAGTTCATGAACAAATACACACCCAACATACTTTTATCTTACATAAACAATAAAAGAACCACAGAAGCACAGTAAATGCGTAATGCTAACATCCTTGTTAGCAAGCCAAGTCTGCACTTTGGCAGGTCCAATTGCACAACCATCTTTGCTTCAAGTCTTAACAGACTCTGAAATAGCAGAGCTAAGACTTTGAAAAAACAAAAACCCACAAGAAGGTTCAGCTGAGGTGAGCAGCTGTGCAGCTAAACAGCACATATGACATTGACTAGACCTTGACAATATGCTAGAAGGGGTGAGCCATCACTTCAAATAGTCGAGGTCTGCTATAATTGTTATATATATGAGTAGTTAGATTAGATTAGATCAACTATTAAATTAATAGTTCTTTCCTGCAGACTTACACTACAGTTGCTGCTGTAGTTCTAGTAAGAAAAATCGATGTTTTTTGTAGGCAACTTGGCAGTTGTTATGCATTCAGTCAGTCTACTGATGTAGTTCTTCCAAACCTGTGAACGTTAGCTAGGTGACAAAGCAGAGGCTTCAAGTGGAAACTTTACATGGCAGTGAGTGATCTCACAATGATGATATCCATCTTTTATATACAGTCTATTCTCAAAAAACAAGTAAACATCATTTCAAGACAGCAGCTTTTAAAAGGGCATTACAGATTGACTTCCAGCCTGCTGTAGTCTTCATATATATATATCAGTACTGAGGCTCTTTCTTTGTTTTCTCACATATGGACACACCCCCTAAACCTTCACCCTGCCATCTTCCCTTTAGCTTTAAGTGAGTGCAGTTGTAGTCGTGACCGTTTACCCTCTAAGCACTGAATCTCAGCACATGCGAGTGACTTTATTTTTGATTTCCTCTGTGAGCAGACAAAGGATGAGCCCTTTCATCTCAGATTGGGTTTCAGCAGGCCAAAGCACAGAGTATCAAACCGCCCTCCCCTCCTGTTTTATTCACGTTTTCCCTCTTGACCTCTGGCAGCACACTCTTACACGTCTTTCCCTCTCACCCCAGATTATCAGTCAAACATCAACCAATCAACCTGTGAAATTAATATTTCATGTTCATATTATTAAAGTAACTATTAACATCAACATCATCAGCACAGTTTAAAAGTACAATAAATGCACTTCCTGTGTGCCAAACACACACACAGACACACACTCCTTGGGTCAGCTCCCACTTGGACTCTTGTGACTGTGAACCATTTGGGGTTTACTGAGTCTTATTTCCAGCTCTGGATGAGATCAAAGGGAAGCTATTATGTTCATGTGCTACCTCACTGCCAGATTTTCAGTCACTGGCACACACACGAACGCACACACACGCACACACACACACACACACACACACACACACACAATGGTTAAGCTGGGGAGAGTAATTGTTTTTGGCAGGTGTAGAGTGTATACCTCCAGTAAGTGGCTGCGTATTTACACATTCTGTGCCATTATTCGTTTTCTACACTTTCCGGGTCAGTGCTAGTAAAAGACAAGGAACAGAAGCCTTTTGCTAAATGTTTACACAGAATATATCCCTTAAACTAATTTGAACCACTTCTATTGTCACAGGATATCCCTGTGGAAGAAAACTCTTGTCTCTGGCTACTGTATGTGTCAGACACCAAACAATAATGGATTGCATTTATATAGCGCTTTTCGGGACCCTCAAAGCGCTTTACAATACCACTATTCATTCACTCTCACACACTGGTTAAGTCAAGCTACAGTTGTAGCCACAGCTGCCCTGGGGCAGACTGACAGAGGCGAGGCTGCCATATTGCGCCATCAGCCCCTCTGGCCAATACCAGTAGGCAGTAGGTGAAGTGTCTTGCCCAAGGACACAACAACCGAGACTGTCTGAGCCTGTCCGAGCCGGGGCTCAAACCGGCAACCTTCCGATTACAAGACAAACACCCAACTCTTGAGCCACAATCGCCCCAAAGAACAGTCTTAGTCCTCTGTGACTTTGTCCTCTTCCTCATAATGAAAGTTGAAGGTGACATATAAGAAGATACAGCATGCACTGAGACAGACAAGTGCACTAGAGAAATGTAATAATAGGTTTTTGAAATTCATGACATCCTTGTGAAAGAAATGAAATAAAAATTGTGCCAAAGTGCATGAAAAACAAACTTTGTGCGAGTGCCAAAGCTCTTGGCCACAATTTTGCACTTCATATGCAGTTAGTCTCTATTAAGGGACTCTAATTTAAACAAAGAAAAACAACAGATAAATGGCAGATTACTTAGACATGATAAAAAGACTGTTTCTACTAAATACAACAAAGCCTTTTCCGGATGCTTCTTCCTAACTTTAACTCGTCAGTTTCACATCTTATGGGAAGTCTCTCAGTTGCCTGGCTTCAATAGGAAATGGTTTATGACAAACTTGGAAATACAAAATTTGTGGTATTTGGTAATGGCTCTTCCACTCCGGGGTGTACCCGGCTCCAGCCTGGCCTGGCTCCAGCTCCATAAACATATCTACAGTTCAGAAAATGTTAAATAACACTATGGTTACACACAGTTTTGGTTTATGGCAATTATATTCATTTTCTTTGATTCTTAAGAAAAAGTTTAAAGTGATGGCAATGAGTAAAGATTAAAATGAAATTAATTTATTAATGAATTAATGATGGATATCAAAAATTGAAGCAGTGCAAGTGTGCACGTACAGTGTTGATATAAAGTCTTATTCTTTCCTTTGACCGAATTATGTCTTTGACAGCACAAAGTTATTAGTTATATTTGTTTTATATGTGAATGTATGCATGTGTTTTCATTACCTAACAGGTTTCTGTTGGAAGGAATGTTTGAAGCAGAAAGAAACAATTACAAAGCTAACCCTGCATGCCGGGGTCTAGCTGTGCTCATCAGTGCAGTGTAGTGTCGACCTGTGCTACCTGGTAACCCCCAAGACTCCCTATATGCAAATCTTTACCTCTTCCAAATGTGATGTGAAAACAAAGCTTCTTTTGAACACAAAAGAGTCTGAAACAGACACACATGTGGTCACATGTATAGAGAGAAGCAACAGAAAGCTACCTTAACAGTGCGGTAGTGTTTGCGAGCCGCCTGGCACCTCATGTTGCTGGTGTTGCAGCAGCCGGTGCAGCGTTTCACCTCGACACAGGGAGGCCAGATGATGAAGTTGGCCGATGTGGGATCCACCTGGCTCCTGGGAATTTCATAAATTGCTGTCCGAACTTTGCACACTGCTGGCAAGGCCTCTTCTACCACTGCAGGTGAACAAACATGGCTGATCAAACCTGCATGAATGGTTCACTTTTTATACAAATACTAGTATTTCCTATTAACGTTATACAATATAGAATTTTTGGAAACTACAAAAGAATAGTTAGATAACCAGTGGACCTGAGGCTCAAGCTGACTACATGTGTGTGTGTGTTTCTCACCAGTGCTCCTCCTGTGTCTGGTATGTGTGTGTGCTCTCTTTAGGTCGGGGAAGCTGTGAGAGAAGTCCTTGTGGTAGCTGTGTTTGGTCTCCTCGATCACCTCGTTCTCTGAACAGAGACAAAATAACACAAGCATACTGAGACAATACACACTCTAAATGTTAACAACAAAGATCCTTGTGTCAAAAACACAGACACATACTAACGCACTATTGTGGATAACATGCATGCATAAAGTTCATTTTCTGAGAAGCACAAATGTTCTCTTGGGTGATATTGGATATTTTTTATTTTGCTCATTTCCAGCTCCACATTTCCATCCTTGGACACTACTGGACTAACGTTGCATGATTCAGAATTAAAAATAATACCTATTTATTGTAATCTTGGGCCATGATGCATCACTTCAGTTGATCCTGGCTCTTTGGACATCAGAAGTTGTCCCTTAAGTTTCATGAAATCTTATGCACCACATTGTTGGCCGAGCCAAAATAGAAAATATTTGTAATTTATCCTCATGGGACCATGAATCTCCTTATCAAGATAACTTGACAGCTGACTGACCAAAATACAAAAGAAGGAAAAGTGGTGGCATGTTTACATGCTACAGCAAGCTGCTCATTACAGATATCTTTATCAAGTGTCTCCTGATCAGAGAAGCAGTTTAACCAGGTTATTCTGAGTTATGATGTCAGTGAGCTACTGAGTTCTCTGCATGTACACGAGCCCCAAATGAAACTGTTTCAGTGCCTATTCCAGGTACATTTGAATGTAATCCACACACACAGACACACAGCAAAGATTTTGTTAAGTTGGAAATGACATCACATTGCAAGCAAACTTGAACTTTCTAAGTAGCTTCTTTGTGAATTTTGAGATTTATTTGCTGTTATGTGACTTTAATGCACTTTTTTTGCTTCTATTACTGGTTAGATGTACAGTGGAGAAAGCAATTATTTGATTCCCTGCTGAATTTTTATGTTTGCTCACTTACAAAGAAATTTGATAGTAGACAGAATATCAACTAAAAATCCAGAAAAATAATTACATTAAACTTATAAACTGAGGCGTTGATGAAAGATGTAACCAGAATCTGATTGGATGAACAGAAATGCTTTGTATGAGCCAAAGAACACCATCCCCACATCAAGCACAAAGGTGGAAATGTTATGTTTTGGGCAGCGCATTGAGAGGCCAAAAGACAGGAAAAATCTTGGACTACAACCTTCTTCCATCAGCCAGAACACTGAAGATGGGTCATCGATGGGTCTTCTGGCATGACAATGACCCAAAATATACCACAGAGGCAAGAAAGGAGTGGATAAAGAAGAAACACATTAATGTGTGGAATGGCCTAGCCCACAGGTGTCGAACTCCAGGTCTCAAGGGCCGGTGTCCTGCAGGTTTTAGATGTATCCTCGATCCAACACAGCTGATTTAAAAGGCTAAATGACCTCCTCAACATGTCTTGAAGTTCTCCAGAGGCCTGGCAAAGAGCTAATCATTTGATTCAGGTGTGTTGACCCAGGGTGATATCTAAAACCTGCAGGACACCGGCTCTCGAGGCCTGGAGTTCAACACCCCTGGGCCCTAGCCAGTCTCCAGACCTCAGATCAATAGGAAATCTGTGGAGGAAGCTGAAACCTTGAGTTACCAAGCACCAGTCACGAATGGTTTCATGAAGAGGAGGGACCCAGAGTTATTCCTACAAACACAGAAACATCTTCTATCTACAATTAATCTTGGAAACTCTGCCACTCATTGACACTTGGCCATAAATTGTATTTGTCAGTTCAGTTTGGTTTGGTGGTAGTAATGTGTGGTAGTGAGCTTAGTTTAATCTTTTATTTATTTATTTTTCTGTGCAAGGTTTTGGCAGGTTGTGACAATACTACACCTGAGATTAGACAAACATCCAGTTTACGGAAACTTTCCTAAAGTGGATAATATTCTTTAGTTAATAACTGATGATTTATGGCATAAAGATTTATATTAGCCAATCTTGCCCTCAAGGCTTAGTTTTAAATCTTAGCTTTGTGTGTGTGTGCCTTCTAGAGATGTATCCACAGTTTTCGCAGATTCTTCAAGCCATTCAGTACTTCCAAACCACAGGATACCCACAGACATGTTTAAAGCCAATAAATTCTGAGCAAAGATTGTGTGTGCAGTGTGGATTTGTGTAGATTTGTGTGTCTGTGTGGGTGGAAAAAGGGAGCAAGGTTCCAGGAAATCAGAGTAAATGATGTCTAGGCAGGACTCTTTTAATTTGATCCTGAATACCAAGCCTGATGCTTCTTTTGGTCACCATGTAGATGTCTGCGTGCGCTCCTCATTCTTGAGGCCATATGTGCATGCAAACAGTCACACACACACACACACGCCTGCCTACATACACAATGTGCTTCTAAAACACAACAAAGTCCACCTTCGACATTTCCCTCTCTCTCTCTCTCTCTCTATCTTTCTCATTCTCTCTCTCTCTCTTTCTGAGCCTGTGTGTCTCCCTCTCTCGCCCTGACATGCAGGAATTTGAGCATGAATTATACATAGCAACACAGCAGCCTTCCAGCGAGCCCTCCTCTCAAACCAATAATGGGCAGCATGACAACAGTATAATGAAGTGAGCCACTTGACCCCCACCGAGCCAGGGAGCCGTCACCCTCGACATTTGCATCTCAATGATGCCAGGATTAATGGTGGCACCACTCAGCACTGCAGACAGAAAAAAATAAAAAAAAGTTCACGCAGCAAAAAAAAAAAAAGTTTATTTGGCTGAAATGTGGATGAGTGGATGCAATAAAGTGTGTTTTATGCCACAGTTATTTCCTCCTGTCTCACCTCACTGATTCAATCTGCTCAGATTTATTACCTGCATAATAAACACAGACATCAGTGTTTATTGAAGGTGCTTTTTTTTTTTCTTCAAAAGTTGGAGACTGTTTATGATTGAACTGCACACAAAGCCTTCTTTTTTGTGATCTCAGCTACACAGTCAGCTGCTAGCAGAGCAGAAAAGATACAGATGATTTTTTTAAGAAAAACAAAAGTTGCTTCTGGTCTTTCTGAGAAACATCCAGTGGTGAGATGAGAAGACAAAGAATCTTGAACCAGATGCAACTAATTCCTCAAGTCAGAGTCTTTCAAGGCACTGACAGGGAGGGAAGCAGCCGTGACTATCACATTTAAGCTCCCTGTGCCTGATGTTTATCTGTTACTCAGTCAAGTTAAGGCCTGCTTGGATCTTTGTATGACTAAAGGTACATCATTTTTCAATGACATGCTAAAATAAGACAAACATGTGCATTGCTCCTAATTTCAGAAGTAGATTAAAGATAGATTAAAAAAATCACAAGTGTTGATCTGGTGCAAAGAAATATGAGTTTCTACAGTAACTTCCTGTGACTTTTCAAATTTCATTAAAAAAATTGTAGCCTACTATTTAGCTTTAAATGCTACAGAGGTTTGGCCCCAAGTTATGTCTGCTGCCACTTGGTGCATGAAACCCTGACACTGATCACAAGCACAAACGTGATGTAGCCTTGTGCAGTGCTCTTAGAGTTAAAAATTACTTCCCTGAAGAGATTAAAATTGCATACTTGGCATTATGTTTCACATCACTTTAAAAAACACGTCTGATCTTATCTGCACCATGTTTATTTATTTCTTCATATATTTTATTAAAAATCTGTCACAGGCATCACATGAACAGATTTTTCTATGAATAACCCCATTTTTCTGTAAGGATCATTAATCCAGCTTGTGGCTGTGGGAGACTTGTATTATAATGAAGTGCTTTACCTACGGAGTCTATCTCTAGCAGCCGCTGGAGGTCGCTGATGCTGCGGATCTCGCTGCGAGAGAGCCGCTCCAGAAGCTCCTGAGGGAGAGGAGACTCCTGTGGGAATGAAGGGGGTGGGTTTATTGGGGGTGGGAACACATAGTTGGTGCGTAAATCACGATCACGCAAACGTTACTTATCTGCAGCTGGCTTTCAAGCTGACTCGGTGGCGGGTTTTCAAAATGTATCAAACAGGTAACTGTGCGTAAGATTAATGCTCGTGTGTAATTACGCAAATAAACTAGATTTCATCTGTTGTATTCAGTACGTTAACCTTCAGGACTGAGTCTCTGTGAGTTCTATTACTTGTTTACAAGCTAAATAGCTGCGAGTAAAAATATCACAACACGCAGCAGAAAAGATTAAACACAGAGTGTTTTGATTCAGCTCACCTGAGCAACGGTGCGTAACACGCAGAGGTAGCCGGCAAGGATGTGGTAGACTGCGGCTCTCATCTCCTCTCAGATCCACTGCATAGGCACCAGAATAGGTCGAAAATCCACCGAAGGAGCCGGGCTGTCGCTCCCTGCTCTCATCATCCCTCGGGAGGACAGAATACCTCCTCAGTTTTAATGAAAAAGCTGCGAAATCCCGAATGAAATAAAAAGGATTGAAGCAAACTTCTGCTTGTTCTGCACGCGGTGTAAGTCACTGCCAAAGAGATTTAAGGGATTATTTTTTAAGTGACCGCGAAAAATGAGAGTCCAAGTTTTAAAAAGATAAAACAAAATAAAAAAGTACAAATCTTAGGATCCCACCGATATTCGTCCACAGGTCCGAAGTTTAAAGGAAATCACACAATCAGACTTGACATCAAGTGTATGTCCAGTTGCTTTTCATTTTGGTCTAGACAGAACAGGTGCCGATGGAAGCATTAGGCATTTTTTGCATTCACATATCCAGGAATATCCATCATTTTGTCCTCAGTATGAGCCTTTCAAAAATCACCCATTTGTGCCCTCTGCAGCGTTTGAGCGTGTTGGCACTTCAGGTTGGTAAATTGTCAAAACTCACAAACCGAGGGCAGGTCTGTCTGGAAAACGCAAAAGAACCAAAAGCCTTTATCTCCGCTCTGAGGAGTTTGATGGCAGCTCCCAGCGGTCCTGTGATCTCTGGGGTGAATGAAGCTGGGATGCTTTCAGTCACAGGATATAGCTGTGCGCGCCCGCGCGACTGCGACCGCGCTTTGCATAAAAGGCTACCGAGCACTGCAGCAGCAGCAGCAGCAATAAACGACATCACGGAACAGCCTCAGTCTGAGCTGCTTAAGTTGATTACGCTTGTATTGGACACTTTGCTAAAAAGAACTCGGGAACTATTGTTACAATACCTGACCTTTAGTTTGAATTTGATGATTTATGATCATCACATATTCAGACCAATGCATTAGAGGTTCCCTCAAGATAAAGTTAAAGGTCCTGTTTGGACTATTTTACACTGACATGCCAGAATAATAAGGACAGAAAATGAGAAACTGATATATGTTAAAGTCATCCACATCACCCCAGGTGACGGTGACATTGTGCCCTAAAACTGTAAGATTTTTATTAGTGCTTTGTTCATGTAACAAAAGTTCACAGCAATAGTGACCTCAAAGAAACTTTATAGATACAAACCAAATGATCCAATCTTTCCCTCTATGAGCAAACACTCAGCAACAGTGGGCAGGAAGTAGGGAGAGCGGAGAAACAGGAAAAAAGCACAAATCACAGGAGACAGAAAACATTAAAGTTAATAACATGCAGTAGGTTGGGTGAGAGAGGTTCTCACCCCAGCAGCCTGAGCCTGTAGCAGCATAATGCTGGCAGAGGGTGACCTGATCCAAGTTTTTACAAATGCACAAATTAATTTTTATGTTAGCTACGTAATGCAAATGTCTGACACCCCGTTAACCTACCAGATCCCTAACACAAGGTGAATGTCATTTCAGACAGCACTGATGTTCAAAGAGCACAGAACTGAACTTTTAGCAAGAGCATGTTGTGTGTGCTGTCTGCTGCATGCTTTCTCCAGGCAGCACCTTTACTGTATTTCCAGTGGTCAGAAGGTTTCGGAAGTGGACTACTTCCTGCTGTGCGATACATGTAAAAAAGGACAAGAGAGGGTTCTTACCTCTCGAATCATAACCAGAATCTGGTTCCAGAAGAGAGGAACCTGAAAGCTAAAGGCTCTACTGCCCTTCTACATTTTTAAAGAATAGTCGACACACCAGAAAGTCTGATCTACAAATAAAATGGAACCTACAAAAAGTTCAATGTGATTAACAATATAAAGCAAACTTTAAAGCCATCTGTCAAAGGCTGCCTTAAAGGTCAGTCTCCAAAATGTACACTATCCTGTGGTTGGTTTAGTTGGTTGTAATGTTAACACGTTTTCTGTGATTTAGCAAATGAACACTAAATGACATTCAGTGAAAAGGGAGGCAGTAAAAACACAGCAAGCATTTTTGTGGGTCAGTGACAGAAGTTTTTGAGGGAATGTAAAAAAAATACATTTTTCCCCCTAGAGCTAAAGCTTCATGAAGCAGTGCTGGAATCTGGAAATCCAGCCTTAAGCATTCCAACATGCACATACACATTTATGATCCTTACACATAACATTTAAAGTTAGAAGGCTGAAAGAAAGTAACTATGTTCCTGTGAGGCAAAGAACAGAGAGCAAAACAGAGGAAAGACAGGACAGGACAAGGGAAGAAACAAGGAGAAGAGATTAAAAGTCTTCAAAAGAAAAGGGAAGAAAGCACAGATATGGTGGTGATATCAAGATGAAGCTTATTTGGATGAAAGAAGTCAAAGCAGGGTCAGTTGGCACCTGTGTGTGTGTGTGTGTATGTCTAGAAAATCCAGCCTGTGTTGGACCAAACTTCCCCCCAATTAAAGCCTATTTAGGCTGACAGAGGCTAATACCCTAACACAAAAAAATCCACCTCGTTCCTTGCATCTTCTGTGAAAGGGTTTAGTGTAACCAACAGGCAGACAAATGAAGACAAAGAACCGGAATGATGGAGGGGAAATGGGTCAGAACCGATTCTGATCTTGAATGGCCTCACTGGTACCATGACACTGTCACTTCCTCCTGGCATACAACTTCTTCTCTGAACTCCCTGATGCATCCCACTTGCTCTTTTTTTCTTCCCTCCATCTTATCCAATGTTGTCTGTCTTTGTGCCAGCAGCACTCTGTGCCATCAAAGACTCTTTGAAAACGTACTGGTCACATTTTCTTGGAACATGAGAGCTTTCTTGAAGGCCCAGAACATTAAAAAGAAAAACAAAATGCCCAATGATATTAATCTGCATGTCTGATTTTACACATTTGATGACAAAGAGACGGCATCAAATAGGTTAGTCTGTATCATTCACAACAACTCTCAGAGGGTTAGTTTTTCTCTGTACTCCCCCTGGTGTTTTGCCTTTATTGCACATCATTTAATCCAATAAAAAGAACTGCTGAAGGGGGAACTGGTTTGCTAAGCAAGCTTGATTGCTTAGTCGGGACAATATAAAGCAGACTCCTGCCATTTTACTGCCTACAAAACATTCCTTTTGTGTGGAGCAGTCAATACTCCAACAGATTAGGGTTAAATGAACTGGTGCACAAAGCTGACAAATTTCTGCACTTCAAAAGCACTGATCCAGAGAGCAAGATTAGAACATTTAAGACAGCTTGCTATTACTTAACATATAATTGTGGGGATTTAGCTCATCCCTTCAATTGGATCCACTGACTCATATTAAATCACTTTATAGTCAGCAGTAAGTGGAATTTTTCTGCAGAGAAGCTCAAAGTTAAACTATGCAAAGTAGTCCAAAGCAGATGACTTCTATTTCAAGGCAGTCAACATCAGCAGTGCATTAAGTTCATAGAGGCTTGTTTGCAAAAACCAAAAAACTGAGCTGCCCTTCTTTTGGCTAATGTTAGACAATGTTCACGCATTCAAATTCAAGTCTATCTTGTTTTGTTCCAGGGTTGATCTGGTTAGCTGGCAATGTTAAAATTTCTTTATCAGCAGAGCTAACTGTCTTCAAACTATGTGCAGCTGGATGAACATATCTTGCTTTTTAATATTTTCCTTGGTAAAATCATATCATTCTTAAAATACAACATCTCCGGCTAATATGATGAGACGGATCTATGTATAGTATCAAACAGCATTTATTTCATTGACCAGTACATCAGTAAATTTTTGTCATGTACAAGTCCACTGTCATCATTATTCGGTGTACATTATATACACTGGTCTCCAAGTTGTTGTACAGACACATAACATACAGTAATGTTCAGGGCTGTCAGACAACGGTAAAAGAAGGTGAAAAGCTGGGTGGACATCAAAAATATGACTGGTTGGCAAGGGATTGCTTGCTGTTGCTAGGTGAATTTAGAGAAATTTACTTGCCATTAATTGTAAGGAAGACGATGACTCATTTGAAAACACTCACCAATTACTCGCAAAGCAGTAGTGATACTGCGAAGAGTACAATGCAAAAGGGAAACAGTAGCTGCTCGCCTAAAAGTTGTTTCTTAGTTTGTTGATTTCAACAGTAAGGCACAGATTTTATTTCAGATGAGAACCTTCCCTGTTTCTGTTCTAATATTGCACTTTAGTAATAAGGGTCAGTACTACTCTGTAGAGCGTTAGCGTTTGTGTTTGCACACAAAGAGGTTTTTGGTGAAGCACCATTTTTGAAACCACTTACACCCAACAACTGCCAACAACCTCTAAGACCTATTCACCAGCCAGTAGGGTAATACAGATTTTCCCTAGCACCAAGGAATTGCTGACTGATTGTAACCCAATTTCATGGCAAAGCATGTAATAGACATACCAGTCCACTGTGTCCAGTTCACACTTTGCCTTTTCAAAGCATGACATGGACACGTATGCAGAAGTTGCAGTACCAGCAGGGGAAGCCGTGATACTGGATTGGCTAACTGGTCTCAAGGTCTGTGTGTGATGATCCTTAATTTCTGCATCTTAAAGTCTTTCCTCCATAAAGACAACATTTGACAACCTCCCCTGAACCCTTAATGATCAATCATGACATCTCAGTATATCAATAAAGACTATCAGAGTAGTTCGTCGGGTTTTCCAAGGGTAGCTAAATAGGCAGCTGATGCACACCCAGTCATTTTGTTCAATGAGCAGGCCTAAAACATGACAACATCTCAGTCCAGGAAAGGCTTTGAATGGGCAAAGAGTTAAACACAGGACAAATAAAATGCAACTTATCATGTTTGTTCAATTTTGGGAATTTCTGAGGGCAGCAACAATTTCCACAACTATATATGGCATATGAGAATCAGCATTGTGAGATGAGAAAAAAAGTGAATCTTGGTGAAATCACAAATTAAATGTCATTGGCTGGTGTGAAAATGTCTCCTTTATGAACTCCAGTGTGTTGCTTTATAATCTTGACTCTTTTTTGATTATATCTATTTTTGTTAATTGTTATATATTGTATTCTAACTAGGAGATTTTTTTCTTTACAGTCTCTTCTCCTTCTTCTTTCCTCCTCTCCTTCTTTTTCTCCCACATAAATCTGTTCTGTCTTTCTCCCACATAACTTTCCAAGATATAAAGTTTATTTATACGAACCCAGGGGAAAAGTTAGTTGTATCATGTTTTTTTTTCTTCTTTTCATTTTCCTTTTCCTTTTCATTTTTTACAGTTCCCAGACATGTCACCATGTTTAGTGTCTGCGTTCAATGGCACTTCAGCAAGGTTTGCTTTACTCAGCTCCACCGCCCAAACTGTTGTTTTCTAGAATATGGGAATGCCACCAGTGGGACCAGAGTAAAATGAAAACAGAAGAATTAAATGTTGGAGATAATGAGCAGCAAGCCAAAAAAAAGTGTTTAAGAGACACAGAGACCGTTACAGTTAATCCAGCAGGGGATAAAAAGTTTTATGAGCAGGGCGGGTTTAAGGGTTATCCCCAACTTTATTCACAAAACCAAACACATGGTGGAAAAAAAAACCCTTTACGCACATTTTCCCTTCCAATCTCTCTTCAGGCCAGGCGACATTAGTTATTATGAGCTCTTTCAAAAGAAAAGAAAAATAAAAAAGGTCAGAATGGATTGCGCTGTTAAACCCAGAGCAAGTCCACTTTTGGATATGTGCCAAAACCTATTGTGTTATGCAGGAATATTTGGTCCCAAGCCAGCTAGAGAGACTTATCCAGGATTACAATCTCATACATGCAGGCATTCACCTATATGTAACGTCACCTCATTACCACCACCACCCTTTCCACTCGCCTGTTGATCTCAGGCCACAAGGCTCTGACAGAATGCTTTATTTAGGCCTATTTGGGAAACTGAAAACACAGGGCCCTTGTGCTGTGTGAAGTCAGAGTCATGAAGACAGAAAGCCAGCTTAACTGGAAGGGGTATACAGTAAGTGCTGGACCTCCCACCCATCAGAAACAGACGTACTGACTGAAGCTGAAAGCACTCAGAGTGCACACCACGAAAAATGCTGCAAACATTGTTGTTCCTTAAAATATATGGGACGTTTTGTAACTGGACAATGTAACTGGATATGTCTTCCTTTGATATAACTGAGGAACATTTCTACTACGGGACAGACATGTTGCTACTTTCTTATCAGAGCCCCGGGACAAAACACCGCTGATTCTGAGCGAGTACCTCTTGTACTGTTGTTACAATCTGTATTCTCTGTCTGCATGTTCAGATGATAAAGACAAAAAAAAGCTGCTTGTTCAGATAAGGAAATCAAAGCAATGAGGCAAAAACACAGCTAGGAGATGCTATAGCGATGATCCCCAGCATGTACAGGATTTACTTTGTTACTTTGTTAAAAAGTGCCTTTCTCTTAACTTCAGGCACTCACACATAGAAGTAATGGAAATGTTTTCCACGACTCAGACAAAGGTAAGGAAAAGTAAGAAACAAAAGATCTGGCACTGCTCACAAAGGTGGGGCACATCTTGAGGTTTGGAGCTTATGACCGTAATTGCATTTGGCTTCACTGCCAAATGGTAATTCACTCTACAACCAGCTCACAAAAGCTAATTAATGGTCTAAACACGAGTGGCACTTTTTATGAAAATGGTGCATGCAGGGAGTTTGGTTGGAGAAACAACCAGCCAAAGAAGAACTGCAACCACAGAAGCTTTTAGCACAATCAGCAGCAAACACATGGAAAGACATGTAGTAGTGATAAACCCCATTTATGTCTCTCAGTGTGTAGTCAGTGCTGTGGGTTACTTAAATGGTATGTAAAGTTTGTATGTATGTACTGTTATGTAAGGTTTTTGTCAAAGCTATGATGCTGCTCATTCACATTAGTGAGAGGGCGTCTGGTAATCCCAATTTATTATTTTCCAACATGCAGCTGTTGTGAAGGAACTCATTCTCCTCCAAACCAAATTTGGCTTCCAAAACAAGAAAAATCAGTGAAGGGAAAAAGGGGGGAAAAAATGCAGTCCCAACAGGATGCATGTTTGCTGAAAATATTGTAGGAGCTCGTACAGCGAGGCACTGATACCAAAGAATACCTCGTATGTGCAGGTGGGATTTCACACGCAAGTATTATATTGCACTCTAGGATTAGCATGTATTGAATTCTGAGTTACATGTACAATCAAAATAGTCTATTTATGATCTTATTGCTACACTTCTTGTGTTTTGCTTAAAGAAAACTGAAAAAAAAAACAGTTCAGCTGTTTCTTCAGTGATTATTGTGTGAGCATGCAAATTCTGCATGACTCAGATGATCAGCGAAGATTTTATGATGCTCTGTCTGAGCCTTCTGACCCTCACCCTTCTGTGGTGGATATTAGACTCAAGGCAAATTTTAATTTCACATAATTTCACAATTATCTTTGCATCACTTTATCAATTTCTCTTCGATTATTACATTGCCATTCCTGCAAAATGTTCCAAAAAAGATCCTGTGCAAAATATACTGGTTCACTGATGTATTGACCAATTGTTGCTATTAGTGTGTCGGCCTTGTTGACTGACCTGGTTAATGCAAAATGTGATCGATGGTGGCCAATATTTATGTGTTGCATCAAATCAGTTTTTGTGCTGGCTAAATGTTTAGAGATAGTGAGATGAAATGTTACAAAACTATCAGAAAGCATCATGATGACAGTTTAAAGGGTACAAAGGGAAAAATGCATAACAGGATAAACTCCTTGAGATGAGCTCAGGATTTCATAAGTACTGTAGCCATAGGAGATTTTGAATATAAACATAATGCAGTGATTTGAAAATCATGTAAATTTTAAAAAATAGTCCAAAGTGAACATATCAAATTCATAAACTGTTTTCATTTTTTTTTTTTTTTTTTTTAGAGGGAATTACACTGTGCGTCATGCCACGTGTGCCAGTGCACTTCTGTAGCGTCACAGGTGCTGGCTTTTGAGATGTGCGATGATAACAATGTAACTGTTATCTGATGACTCTGATCTTTAGTCTGTAGGAGGACGGGGGCTGTGGAAGTTATGATTTCCAAAATGAATTTCAAAGGAGAGTCCAGGTAAGGAATCGTCGCCCTCATTGTAAGAAGAGCTGGGCTCCTATCGATGATCCTGCCGTTTTCAACACTTTTCAATTTGTCCAAGGCCACATCAGCTCAGATTGTCAGTACCACTTTGTGGTGGTATGACGTCCTCTTGAACTGTTTTGCTCCCACAGCTCATCTGCTCAGCCACTGTGAGTTCTTCTGCTACCTAAAAATGAATATCAAGTTGGGATTTTGACAAGGTGAGGGCAGGGGAACCACAAATGGGGGGCCTAGGGTCCACTGGCCACCCCACAAAATTTAAATTAGGATCTATTAATAAGAAAATAAGATCTATTGTATACTGCAGAGGCACAAGCGCAAAGTAGTGAGTGGGACTTTCACTGAGAGACCAAAAAAATAACTCAGATGCTAAAGATTGCATGGGCGTATGAAGCGCCTTGAGGTGACTTTTGTTGTGATTTGGCGCTATATAAATAAAATTGAATTGAAATTGAATTGAAGAAGATTACCTTAGACATGAACTGGTCCAGTTAAAGATCAGGTAAAGTTAAATTAAAAGGCTCTTTTGAGTCTCGGATTTTAATCACACCTCATATATTAGTGATAACGTGATAACATAGAGCATGTGTCATCTTTTCAGAACACACTGTACACAGTATTTATTCTGTTAGCATTACATATAAATTCTTGCCTCTGTACATCACTACTGTTGATTTTAAATCAAACAATAAAGATGGCAAATCACTCAGAATAATAACAATTACAACAATCCTGACATGTGTACCCTTTAAGGATAAAGAGGACAAACAATCTGAAAGAGAAATAAGGGACAAAACTAATGATTACTTTTAACATATGTTATAATTCAACCCATTTAGAACTTTTTTCCCTAATGTGTCCTGATACAGACTATCTGCCACATCCAGCCAGCTGCAGAGGGTTCACACCTCTTCCCTTTTCCTCTTCCTCCAATTCTATCACCTCCCATAATAATGTCGGCCAATTGATTTATGTATGTAAGGTGATGATCAACATAACTGTAACTGGCACAGCTGGTTTAGAGTGACCAAAAAAAGAAAGAAAAAGAAAACAAGAAGCGGTTCATTTGGATTGACAGGCTTATCCCAGCTGACAGCTGGTAGGGAAGCTATGAGTCCACAATGTGAAAACAGACTCCGCTGGACGGTCTGACCAGTGGAACATTTGATTCAGATGATTGTGTGTCCTCGATTGTTCATCGTCTCAGTTGGGAGGCTTTAATCTCCTCTACGGAAATAATTGGGAGGCAGTGAGGGAGTTAATTGTGTTTTCCACTGATGAATCATCAGGAAGTATTGCCCCCCCCTCCCCCCCGTGCACACACACACACACACACACACACACAAACATACACGGTCAGGCCGGCATTCATGCACACACACAGACCACACACATACTGTACACTTGCACTTTGTGTGTTCACATACACCGTTCCAGAGTAAGACAAACTGCAAACAACACACATTTAAAAAAGACACGAGCACATGAGCCTCTCTCTTTTTTATCATTCTCATTTTCAGCCTCTCTCACCCTCTCTGATACTTTATTTTACCCATTTCAAAAGATTAAGAAACCAATTAGTAAAGCTCTCACAGCAGCTATTACCACGCTGGGAACTGGGGAGAGAAGAAATCCCCGTCTCTCCTCTTCCAAAAGAAGGATTTCTCTCTCATTGTCGCCAGGTTGGGAGCGAAGGATGTGGGGTGTATTTGGAGTGCTGCTGATGTGGTAATTTTGGCTCGGAAACAATGCTACGCTGTGTAAAGAAGGGGTTTTGGAGGGAAGTAGCAGAGCTGGTGTTTTTTGCGGTGTGTGTGTGCTTTTGTGCTCACATGTGATACACACACTCAAATTAAGGTGACATCATGGCATCGCTCCGAAGGTCAAACTAGGTTCCAGATGAAGGAGGAAACATCGAATTAACTCCGAATCAGGACGTGGACACAGACGCTTTGCAATAAGCAGCAAGAATAGACATAGTGGGAACAGACTGGGAACAGACTGGGAACAGAAGGGTTTTCCTGTGTGAGTGTTGTTGGAAAACAAATAAAGGGAAAATGATTTAAGGAGTAAAAAGTTGGTCAAAATTATGAAAAAATAAGCTTCTCAAAGCAGCTGTAACATTTCCTTCCCTGTGGTGTCAAATAACTTTTTTTTTTTTTTATCAAAGCTGCTGAGGTGTCAGAGTGACACATCAGGTTTCTTTAGGTTCTTAAAAAAAGACACATACAGGATACCCTTCTGTAGCCTTCTGACTCTGTGCATGTTGTGGGGAGGATTTTCAGCATGGGCAGTAGGTTTCTTGTTTTGACTGCTCTGACTTTTATAATGTTATTGTGTTAGTGCAGAAAGCAGTTTGGCTGCAGTGCATCATCATGATTTGATTACTGGCCCATCCAAAAATTTCCTGCACGCTGAAATTATGTAAAGAATTTCATTGCCATAACTCTGCATTTCAGGACTGCAGAGTTTACAATCTATTCAGATTTTCAACATTTTCTCATCTAACATGACAATAAAATTTAAATAAAAGTAGGCTGACTATCTTTAATTATTATGATTGTAATTGCATTATTTGTAGATCTACATGCATGCCCCTACACAAACACTGCAATGGTTACAATGCATTGCTTAACAAGCACTTCATAGCTGACTGGAGAGCAGAATTTCGGACTGTATGATAATTTTGTTATGGATATTATTGGACATTTCTGTACCTATAAAGTACCTCCTGATCGACTACAGAATAGCGGATAAATAGACTGACTTTTTGATTTTATCTGCAAAAAACAAATCAAGTTTGCATTCTCCTCCTGCTGTTATCATTGTACCGGTTAGTTACACTTAAGGGGGCGTGTCCAAATGAAGCCCATGTTGAGGTCCATATAGTTCTTCAGAATATCACATGACGAAAGACAAAAGAGGCTCCTCTGAAATGATGTGACTGCCTCGTTATGATTCATGATTCAAGCTTTCAAAAACACACGGGAATTATTTATTTGTGTGAACTTGTTACGGCCGAGACCGTTTCAGACGAGTGACAGGACTCAAACGCAAAACGCCGAACAGCTCGTAAGTATATTTTAAGAATAATGTTTAATGTTTACACAAAATATTCATAAACAAAAGGTGAGAGTAGACGTTAAACTAAGTAACGATCTGGTCCGGGTCAGAGAGGACAGCTATTCCAGGGATTGGACTGGAAAGCAAGTCACATAGGGTCCAGGAAAAGGCCGGGGTCACTGTAACAGAATGCAAATGTTCAAAACACAGATAAGGAGGCATATGAATATATTGTTGGCTCAGAATCCTCCTTCGTACTGCGTACTTGCCAACGGAGGTCGGAGATGACATAGAGGGGTGAGTAGTCCGGGTGTGTAAATCCAAAAAACTCCTGGCGTGGAGGCAGAGAGGCAGGTAGGTAATTTTGGTAATAGCCTGAGGGACTGCCAGAAGGTCCAGCATCCAAGTAGAAGCTCTTCGACAGGGGTTGACAGTTAGGTGTAGCTAAGAAGAGGCGCACAAAAAACAAACATATAGTGAGGCAAGGTGATTCACAAAAACACGTAGGGAATTATGGTGGTGGCCTGCACTGACTGATGTTAGCAGAGAATCTGGCGAAGAGAGATTGAGAACGCTGGCCTTATGAGTCCCCGGCTAATTACCCACAGATGTAAGCGATCAGCAAAAACACTGAGGCCCCTCCCAGGGGTGGAGACGCCGGCTCGGAGGGAGACACACTGGCACACACCCGGACCATGACAGTACCCCCCCTCAAGGGACGCCACCTGGCGGCCGACCAGCACCCGCCCCACGACGTGACCTAAGAAAATCAGAAACCATCACAGAGTCAAGCATCAAAGAACGAGGAACCCAAGAATGCTCCTCCGGCCCATAACCCTCCCAGTCCACCAAAAACTGCAGCCCCCTACCCCGCCGCCGCACATCCAGAATGCGCCGGACAGAGAACGCAGGGTGCCCGTCAACGAGCCGGGCGGGAGGCGGGGGCACAGACGACTAGACACCACCGGCTTCACCTGAGAAACGTGAAAGACCGGGTGAACCCGCAAGGCAGCAGGCAAACGGAGCTTGACAGCCGTGGGGCTGAGGACCCTGTCCACAGAATAGGGGCCGATGTAACGAGGAGACAACTTGCGGGAGGATGCCCTGAGAGGGATGTCCTTCGCGGCGAGCCACACCTTCTGCCCCGGCGAGTAAACAGGCGCAGGAGACCGGCGACGGTCGGCACAGCCACGTTGGCGAGCCACAGCTCGCAACAGCGCCTCCCGCGTACGAGACCAGACCCGACGGCAGCGCTGCAGATGATGCTGGACCGAGGGGACAGCAAGATCAGCCTCCTCCTCCGGAAACAGGGGCGGCTGATAACCCAAAGAGGCCTCGAACGGTGACAGCCCAGTAGCAGACGAAACCAAGGAGTTGTGGGCATATTCCACCCACGGCAGATACGAGGCCCAAGTCGCAGGGTTATGACAGGTCACACAGCGGAGCGCGGCCCCAAGCTCCTGATTTAAACGTTCCGTCTGGCCGTTCGTCTGAGGATGGTAACCAGAGCTCAGACAAGGCCTGGCCCCCAAAGCAGCGCAAAAAGAACCCCAAACTTGGGACGAAAACTGCGGACCCCTGTCCGAAACTATTTCCACAGGAATGCCATGAAGCCGAAAAACATGGTCCAACAACAACGTAGACGTCTCAGCCGCAGTGGGCAACTTCTCCAAAGCGACGAAATGAGCAGCCTTAGAAAACCGATCCACGACCGAGAGAATAGTGGTCTTCCCAGCCGAAACCGGGAGTCCCGTAACAAAATCCAGGGCGATGTGGGACCAAGGGCGATGAGGCGTAGATAACGGCTGCAACAGCCCAGCAGGACGGTGAGTACGCGACTTACACCTGGCACACAAAGGGCACGCAGCCACATATTCCCGAACATCTTTGTCCAGAGTGGCCCACCAAAAATGTCTCTTAACCATAGAAGTCGTCCTGCCCCTGCCCGGGTGACACGCAAACCTCGAAGCGTGCACCCATTCCAGTACCTTGGAGCGAGCAGCCGCGGGAACAAAACGCCGGTTAGTCGGTCCCGTGCCCGGATCCGGTTCCGTCCGGAGGCCCCGGTTGATGGCGTCCTCCACCTCCCAGGTAATAGCCCCCACCGTACAGCCGGCCGGAAGAATGGTGGAAAACTCCGCCGGACCTGCGTCCGAGTCAAACTGCCGAGAGAGGGCATCCGGTTTGGTGTTGCTGGAACCCGGGCGATAGGAAATGGAAAAGTTAAAACGTGCAAAAAACAGCGACCAACGAGCTTGACGTACATTCAACCTCTTCGCACCGCGTAGGTACGTCAAGTTCTTATGATCCGTCCACACCAGGAACGGTAGCGCCGCGCCTTCCAGGTGATGACGCCACTCCTCCAACGCCAACTTAACGGCAAGCAGTTCCCGGTCCCCCACATCATAGTTCCGTTCCGCTGGTGAAAGCCGCCGAGAAAAAAAAGCGCACGGTCGCAGCTTAGAGGAGGGGCCGGCACATTGTGAAAGCACAGCCCCCACCCCCACATCAGAAGCATCCACCTCCACAATAAAAGCCTTAGACGGGTCGGGTTGAGCGAGGACGGGCGCAGTAGAAAACAGATGTTTCAGTTTCGTGAACGCGCCGTCTGCTTCGGCGGACCAGCCGAACGGAAGCTTCGTAGAGGTAAGGCGTGTAAGCGGAGCCGCCACCAGACTGTAGTTCCTTATGAACCGACGATAGAAATTCGCAAATCCCAAAAACCCCTGGAGTTGCTTGCGAGTAGAAGGCACAGGCCAGTCCGTGACCGCCTTCACCTTAGCCGGATCCGTCTTCACCTGCCCCCCTGCCAAAATGTATCCCAGGAAAGAGACCGATGTCAAATGAAACTCACATTTCTCAGCCTTGGCATACAGTCTGTTTTCCAAGAGGCGTTGAAGGACAGCTCGGACATGTGAATGATGCTCAGCCAAAGTTTTAGAAAAAATAAGAATGTCATCTAAATAGACGAACACAAAACGGTCGATGAAATCCCGTAGGACATCATTTATTAGGGCCTGAAACACCGCTGGAGCGTTCGTTAAACCGAAAGGCATAACGAGATACTCGAAATGGCCCAGGGGGGTATTAAACGCCGTCTTCCACTCGTCACCCTGACGGATTCGCACCAAATGATAAGCATTGCGAAGATCTAACTTAGTGAACACCGTGGCACCCTGTAGCAATTCAACAGCGGAGCTAATGAGTGGCAAGGGATACTTATTTTTAATAGTGACGTCATTCAAGCCCCTGAAATCAATACACGGCCGAAGAGACCCATCCTTCTTGTCTACAAAAAAAAACCCAGCCGCCACGGGGGATGAAGACGGACGGATTAACCCAGCCGCTAGTGAATCCCTAATATACTCCTCCATCGCAGCACGTTCTGGCCTAGAGATACTATATAACCGGCTCTTGGGCAGGGACGCTCCGGGGAGCAAATCAATCGCACAGTCATAAGGACGATGGGGCGGTAGAGACTGCGCTTTGATCTTACTGAATACTTCCCGCAAATCATGATACTCAGGCGGCACCCCGGAGAGATCGGGGACATATTCGTCAGTCCCCGTAGCCTCCCCCGGGCCGGGAAAACGGGCGGAAGTCAGACAATTTGAGTGGCAAAAAGGGCTCCAGCTGACAACCCTTTGCCCCTCCCAATCCAAGTGCGGATTGTGTAAGCACAGCCAGGTATAACCCAAAGTGAGCGGAGAATCAGGTGAATCGAGGACAAAAAAGGTGAGTTTCTCCCTATGATTCCCCGAAGTGCACAGTGACACTGGACCAGTGTGAAAAGAAATTTTAGTGAAAACCTGGTTATTAATCGCTCTAACTGGAATGGGCGGCTCAAGGCGCACGAGCGGAACGCCTAATCGTTCAGCGAGATCGAGACTGATTAAATTCTGTTCAGAACCAGAATCTAATAAGGCTGTGCACGAATGAGTAATCTGTAGCATCTCCAAGGTGACAGGGAGTTGTAAACGGGGTTTCTGACCAGAATTCGAACCGCCCACCCGTATCCCCGATTCTACCGGCGGGCGACACCTTTTCCCTCCTTCGGGCATGCAGCAATCAAGTGTTCCAGCGAGCCACAGTAAAAACAGGCATGAGCCCGACGCCGCCGCTCCCTCTCCTCCGGTGTCAACCGTGACCGGCCAATCTGCATAGGCTCCGGCTCGGGATTAGTGACGTAAGCCGAGGCGACAAACTCATGCGAGTCCACAGTCGGAGGCGGCGACGGTGACGTACCCGGAAACGAGCGCGGTAAACGGCGCTGGGATTTGTAGTTCCTGTCCCTCTCCCTGTCACGCAACCTGAAGGAAACGGTTTCCAGGGCCTAATCCGTGGATCGACTTCCTTCGAGGCGTGGACGTCTATCAGCAGAGAATGTACCTTCACCTATCAGCAGAGAATGTCCCTTAGTCTGTAACACAGTCAAATATATTCTCAAGTAATATTCAAGCATGCCATTCAGCGTGTTAGTACGAGCTCGGGAGCAGCTTGGGAGAACAAGAAAACAGAGACTGCTTTAGATTGTCTTCCCAAAGTGACTCAACTTTATTCACAAGTACAACAGTTTATATAGAGGGTAAAATTCATGAGACAGCAGATTATCAGTTTAAACCAGTACAGACCAAGATAAGGCAGCGTCTTCCTGCCCTTGGGTGAAGAAGCATCCTTTGTGTAGTTTATTAGTTCAGCTACAATTGTGATTATCTCAGCGACATATTTTCAAGGCACAAAACGAAGAGTTCTTACATTAGTGAAATCTGAAACAAACCATTTGGCCTTCAACAGGCGTCTAAAAGATTAAGAAACTAATGTAGCTGAGGGAGTGCTCTCTGTGGTATTTCAACCTTGTACCAGCCTGTGATTCTCACACATCAATTCTTGGGTCAAAGAGAAAAATAACTAAAACAAAGGGGCCTTATTGAATGACAGAGTTTTCCTGCATAATGTCACTATAAAACAATATCCAGTAAATGCTCCCATGGTACTAAAATACCTAACAGTTCCCCTCTTTTATTATTTTTTAAAATAATAACTCAAATAGAAAGGAAAAATCACAAATGTAATAACATAATATAAAAAGCAAATCATAAAATGTAATAGTTCACAACCTAATGTTCAATATACACATCAGGAACATCATTGGTAACATCTGACACATCCTCAGGATCAATTTGTGCTAATTGCAAATACATTGAAGTAGCTGTACTAGTAGCTATATGGGTTATCATTGAAAATGTGGCTTGCAGAAATGTGAACAGGGTTGCACTTTACAATACGAAATAGTAAATAAAAATCCTAAGGTTAATGCAGTAGATATGATTAATAACCTAAATATATAAAAAAGACAGTTCTTTAGTCATCTCCTGGCCTGGTCCCAGGTTCGTGTGATGACAATGGGCATTTCATTTTCTCCATTATCAGGATGAAACGAGTCTATCTTTATCAGGTTAGACATTGTGTGGTACTCTAGGCTTTCTGTTCCTGCTGGATGTTCGAGTACCTTGTTGTTGTTCAGGCGGGGGATCAAAGGGCTTTCTGAGTCTTGGCTCTTTCCGGCGTTGTGTGTTAATCAGTGATTGTGTGTGTGTGTACATTGGATCCGGGCGCTGGCTCGCCGGAGATGTCGTCTACCCGTGTGTTTATTTGCTCTAGTTCCGGGCGCTGGCTCGCCGGAGATGTCGTCTGCTTGATCCGACGCCTGAGATGGTCCGATTGGGCTGGTCTTAACCCTGCTGGCATGAATCCACTGAGGTTGTCCGTCTGTGAGGATGCTGGTTCTTCGTCACTGCCAGTACAGTCTGGGGCTGGAACACGCGCGGCCTCCCAGAGAGTCCTTGGTTTTAGTGGCTTCTCCAACATGCATCTCCTTGTCTCCACTGGTGGAACCGTGGAGGGGAAAAGCTGAGAGAGACAAACTTTCTGATAGTTATTATTCAGTTTTTCTACCAGGTTGTGAACATCAGTGGACAATGCAATATACATCACCTTCTACTAGCGGTGCCCCTCTGGAAGTTGACCATGGTGTTGGAAATAGTCTTATTTCAAATGGAAATAATTTGGTTACTGCAGATGGAGTCATAATGTATGAAATGGAAAATCTGGTTGTGGTAAATGCTGATGTTTTGCTTTTGATTTTCCTACATTAGTTCGTGCACATGTTAGACAGGTTGCTAATATGCTTTTACTGCATGTGATGTTTTCTCAATTACAAATCTTGATTTTATTGCCCCTATTACCCCTCTTTGTCCGACATGACTCACACAGTGAAAATGTCGGGCAAGGACTGGCATCAGGGAATATGGGAGGGCAATCAAACCCTTAAGATTTTGTATAAGCCATCTCTGTCATCTAAGGTACAGTCATTATTCTCCCAACAGGTGTAATCACATGCAGAGGCCTGCTCTTGTATAAATTTTAAATCAACATTTGTGTCTAAATAGTCTGGGAGTGTAACAAGTGGCAGCTGTAGGGGCACAGATAATACTTCCTGCGGAGGTGGGAGCTGTGATGCAGCTGCAGCCTTGGCTGTCACGTCTGCTAAGGCATTACCTGTTGCTTCGTCTGTGTCAGCTGTACTGTGTCCTTTCGTTTTTACAACTGCAACGGCCGATGGTAGCTGTATAGCCTGAAAAAGTCTTTGCACAAGATCAGAATTAGCAATTTATTTTCCATCAGCAGATCTAAATCCTCTCTGTCTCCACAATGTGCCAAAGTCATGCACAGCGCCAAATGCATAGCGGCTGTCTGCGTAAATTGTCACATGCTTATCCAAATGTAGCTCACAGGTGCGTATTAAAGCCATGAGCTCTGCTTTTTGTGCTGAGTGAAATGGTAATGAGTGAGCCAGGCACTGTTACCACTGAATAGCCACAAAGAAATGAGTTGTCACTCGGCCTTGAACAGGACCCGTCCACATAAACCGTGGCTGAGTCTGGGATAGGTGTTTGCTCTAAATCTGGACATGGTGCTGTGGATTCCTGTATACGTGTCATGCAGTCATGATCGTCAGGGTCGTCTGAACCATCCTGTCGGTCAGAGGAACACAGCATACGAATAAGTAAGTGTGCTGGCGAATTGGGTGTGCTGCTTGCTTTTATAGTGAGATTTGCTGTTGAAGTCAGTGTAGCTTCATAACCTGAGCGACGTTGTGCGGTCATGTGTTGTGTAGTTATGTTTGCTAGAATGGTCGTGACCTGGTGATTGGTGTGTAGAATAGTGTCATGTGAGAGTGTGAGCTTCTCGCAGTCCCTTATCATGATAGAGCAAGCTGCTACTGCTCTCAGGCAGGCCGGCATTCCCGAACAATTCAGGCAGCACCTTTGAGTGGCGGAGGTCAGCACTCCCTTTAATGCATTGAAAGAGGCAGTCATTTCTGTGGATCACAGTATTCGAGGAGGCTTGTCTTTTTTACAACAGTCACGCAGAATGTGGTCATGAAAAGAACAGTCTGGTATCCACTGTCTGCAATAGTTCACCATGCCCAGGAAGGACAACATTTCCTTCTGTGTAGTGGGCCGAGGGACGGAGGTCACAGCTTTGACCCTGTCTGCAGTCATGGAACGTTTTCCGTGAGACAGTGTGAATCCCAAATATTGAACAGAAGTCTGACAGTACTGCATTTTCTTTGCTGATGCTTTGTGGCCAGTCTTTTGGAGGTGCTGGAGAAGCATGTGTGTAGCAGTTTGACATAGTTTTTCACTCGGAGCACAGAGGAGGAGGTCATCCACGTGTGGATCAGGGTGCAGCCCTGGAGGAGTAAAGCACCATTGAGAAAGCAGCAGAGCTGTCTATCATGCCTTGGGGCAAACGAGTCCAAGTGTACTGCTTATTTCTATGTGTGAATACAAATAACGGCTGTGTGTCTTCATGAGAAAAAGGAGCGGAGCATAAATCCACCACGGTAAAGTGTGTATGCAATGCATGTCAATATGCTGTGAACATCTGAAACGAGAGGTGGCAGAGGAATGTTGACTGCATTAATTTGCCTTAAGTCTTGTATGAAACGCCATACGCCAGGTTTGTTAGGCTTTGGCACAGGATTGACAGGAGTGTGGGCTTTATTACTCCTGTAGTCAATAAATCTCCTATCATGACATCTAGGGCTGCGGCTTTTTCGGCAGAAATGGGATGTTGCTTGACATATACTGGCTTGTTGTGTTTTAATAGGTGTACGTGATAAAGTCAATAAATCATATATCATTCTCACTTTTTGACCATAATGTCATATTCTGGTATTCAGCTGGCAATGTAACTGCAGAAATAGTACAGTGGATAGGGTAGGTTAGATCTATGTGACGACATGGTGTAGTTATGTCATAAACTATGTCTGAGTTATGTGACAAAATCACTGTTTGACCTTCACTTGTGTGAGCAGTTATCATGTTGTTGAACAGTGTGAGAGAAACAAAAGTGTGGCTCCCAGTCATGGGATTACCTGTTAGTGGCGTCTGTACACGTTTTTTTTTGGCACAGTGTGTGACATAGAGTACCGGACAAAAAGGATGTTGAGTTCATTCTCTGCTGAGGGTCCAGCTGACACAGAGGATGTTCCTTCTCCATCATGTCGGTACATAGGGCAGAGAAAACATAAGCTGTTATCAGTGTCAGCAAACATTTCACCCTTTATGTTAAATTAAATACACAAATTCATTTTTGCTCTGGGTGTCTGCGGCTGCTGGAAAACTGAGCTAAATTTGCACCTCTAGCTTGTCCAACAGTGCATAAAGCGTTTTATGAATACTAGGATAGATTCATCAGGCTTCTGTTTACACATAGTTACTGCATTTAAGTCAATTTTGTCTCTGGACATTGTTAGCAGGAATTTCTTTAGATTCTTAAAGAAATTGGTGATTTTGTCATTATTTACCCACAAAAACTCTGCAGTTGTGGATGCTTTATCATGCTTTGGGTCTAATTCACCTATCTCTCTTATGAGTTGTGACTCGGTTACTCCAGGAATGCATTGACACAATATGTACCTGTAATCCGGACGACCCAAATGGTGATATCTGGTACTTCTCTGTAGTGCAGAGACAAAGGCTGTAGGATTTTTAAGAGGATCGGGAAGCTCTTTAATAGTTGTCACTAATTCTTCCTTGCGGCGTATATATTGTTTTTCCTGATCCTGTTTAAAGAGATGGCTAAGATCCGTTGCATATGATTCAGGTTTTTTCGTCGCTTTCTTTTGAGCTGGTTGGATCAGAATGCTGACATTGTTTGCGTGCAGCTGCTACAGCGACTATTAATTCGGTCTCATCTTCGTAAGGCGGCGGGGCTGTAGGCTGAATGGCTGAGCATGCAAGACTAGCTTTTCCCGCAGTAGATTTATTTTCTTTGCTAGAGCCTGCACTAGTTTTATTTGATGTAAAAGTATCTACACCTGGTTCCGGTCCTTTTTTCCATAGTGGTAACATTTGATGTATCACGTCGCGGCATTCTATCATGTATTTTCTACAGGACTTTTTAAGCAGACTACTTTTCTTATCACAAATGATATTCAACATTTCTACTGACCTGTTTTCTGGCGATAATCGTTCGGGATAAGGCTCCGAAAATAAATTAGAATGGATTGAACTTCTTAAGTTGTAAACAAAGTCAGTCACATAAGCACTTCCGCATGTTCTGGATACGTGATCATGGACGTCTTCACCGATTCGCGGACGTAGGTTACACGTAACCGGAAATGGGAGTTGTACTGAGCCGTTATTTGAGACTTTATTTGGTATTTTATTAATTTTTTGGTTTTACAGGTACTTTAGATTTTTTATCGGACCTGTCTGTGGTCTTTGAATAATTCTGACCCATGTTCAGTGATTTCCAGAGGGGTTTACACGCTAGGAGGATTTAGGTTAGTATTTATTTTTGCTGTGGCACACCTGAGGTTACTTGATTTTTTGCTAGCAATTTTATCTTTTTAGTGAGCAACTTCTCACTTTTTAACGAGCAACTTCTCGTTTTATGACCCCAGGCAACTTCCTGTGTCCTTTCTGCTGGTGAGCAACTTCTTAGTTTATGACAGCAGGCAACTTCCTGTGTCCTTTCTGCTTTTATTTACAAAACAACAGGCAACTTCCTGTGTTTCTATGTGGGCCACTAAAGAAGGCTCCTCAGTGTATCCCACTTGTTACTATGTGGGCCACTGAAGAAGGCCTCGTCAGCGTATCCCGTTTCTATGTGGATCACTGAGAAAGGCATAACACAGTCTTATAAAATAAAAGACACGTGCCTACCTTCGTCAGGATCCCACTTCTGACACCAAAATTGAAGGAAACGGTTTCCAGGGCCTAATCCGTGGATCGACTTCCTTCGAGGCGTGGACGTCTATCAGCAGAGAATGTACCTTCACCTATCAGCAGAGAATGTCCCTTAGTCTGTAACACAGTCAAATATATTCTCAAGTAATATTCAAGCATGCCATTCAGCGTGTTAGTACGAGCTCGGGAGCAGCTTGGGAGAACAAGAAAACAGAGACTGCTTTAGATTGTCTTCCCAAAGTGACTCAACTTTATTCACAAGTACAACAGTTTATATAGAGGGTAAAATTCATGAGACAGCAGATTATCAGTTTAAACCAGTACAGACCAAGATAAGGCAGCGTCTTCCTGCCCTTGGGTGAAGAAGCATCCTTTGTGTAGTTTATTAGTTCAGCTACAATTGTGATTATCTCAGCGACATATTTTCAAGGCACAAAACGAAGAGTTCTTACATTAGTGAAATCTGAAACAAACCATTTGGCCTTCAACAGGCGTCTAAAAGATTAAGAAACTAATGTAGCTGAGGGAGTGCTCTCTGTGGTATTTCAACCTTGTACCAGCCTGTGATTCTCACACATCAATTCTTGGGTCAAAGAGAAAAATAACTAAAACAAAGGGGCCTTATTGAATGACAGAGTTTTCCTGCATAATGTCACTATAAAACAATATCCAGTAAATGCTCCCATGGTACTAAAATACCTAACACAACCTGTTGTCAATGCGAAGGGAGAGGGACGCCAGTTCCTCAAAAGATTTTGGCTCATCACGGGAGGCAAGCTGGTCTTTCATACCCTCGTTCAATGCCCGGAAAAACACCCCACGCAGAGCGTCGTCAGGCCAACCGGTTTTAAGATATCTTATTAGAATCCGCAATAAATGTGCGTGGAGAACGACCGAAAACAAGGTCGACCTGAAGCAAAAACCCGCTACAACTCCCTGGATCCCCTGAAAATGGTTCGGGCTCCGGGGACGTAGCATCACGGAAAGCTGATGTAGGTGGAGATGCAACGGCAACAGGTTGAGGCAGAGGAGCTGGTGTACCGGAGTCTTGGCCCGCGGGGCCCGAGGCGGAACCAGCAGCAGTAGAAATATCCGCTTGTAGAGCCTGGAGGGACTCCAGTATTTTACTTTGGCCATCTCTAAGAGTCTGCTGCTGGGCTAACAGGAACTGAATAGATTGTTCATGACTTCCTAATATCGCCCCCTGCCTCTGAATGGCTGACCGTTCCGCGTCTGCTGAGTCCATAACTGCTGGCCAGATTCTACTGTTACGGCCGAGACCGTTTCAGACGAGTGACAGGACTCAAACGCAAAACGCCGAACAGCTCGTAAGTATGTTTTAAGAATAATGTTTAATGTTTACACAAAATATTCATAAACAAAAGGTGAGAGTAGACGTTAAACTAAGTAACGATCTGGTCCGGGTCAGAGAGGACAGCTATTCCAGGGATTGGACTGGAAAGCAAGTCACATAGGGTCCAGGAAAAGGTCGGGGTCACTGTAACAGAATGCAAATGTTCAAAACACAGATAAGGAGGCATATGAATATATTGTTGGCTCAGAATCCTCCTTCGTACTGCGTACTTGCCAACGGAGGTCGGAGATGACATAGAGGGGTGAGTAGTCCGGGTGTGTAAATCCAAAAAACTCCTGGCGTGGAGGCAGAGAGGCAGGTAGGTAATTTTGGTAATAGCCTGAGGGACTGCCAGAAGGTCCAGCATCCAAGTAGAAGCTCTTCGACAGGGGTTGACAGTTAGGTGTAGCTAAGAAGAGGCGCACAAAAAACAAACATATAGTGAGGCAAGGTGATTCACAAAAACACGTAGGGAATTATGGTGGTGGCCTGCACTGACTGATGTTAGCAGAGAATCTGGCGAAGAGAGATTGAGAACGCTGGCCTTATGAGTCCCCGGCTAATAGCTAGGTTTCATTTGACGTAGACGTGACGTCGACGTAAAGCGCGAAATTTGACTGGCGGTCGGAAGTGAAAAAGATAAGCGCAAAATCACAGACAGACAGTACGCAAAATGCCTATGTCCTGTTGTGTTTACGGATGCTCCAGTAGGTCGACCAGAGAAAGTGATAAACGGTATTTTAGGGTACCAAAAATAGCCCAACGAAGAGGAGAAAAATGGAAAATTCTAACCGAAAAACGTAGGAAAAAATGGATTTTAAATTTACGTTTACAGTCGGGAGGAGCAGAGTCTGCCAATGCCCGTGTCTGCAGCGACCACTTCGTCAGAGGTAATGTTATGTTTGCAAACGAACTTATTAGCATTAGGTTGTCGTTAAATTCTCGTTTACTTAGTGCTTTTAAGTTAGTAGTCTAATATTGACTTGATTGGGACTATAGGCTGCCCAAGTGCTTTGGATGACGAAGAGTCGGAGGACTGGGCTCCGACGTTCAATCTCGGCTACGAACGAAAACCCAGATCGGAATCAGTTCTCAAACGAGAGAAAAGAATGAAGCTTAAGGCAGAACAGCATCGATGTGCAGAGGCGATTTTGGATATGCAACAGACGGCTGAGAGCCCGGATTTGAGCCTAGTGACAGTGGAGAACCCCGAACTGCAGCTTCCAGCTGAGAATCCACAACCAGAAGACTTCAGTGTGAATGAGACATTCACTTATCCAGGTAAGATATTGTGCTGAGATGTAAAACAAACAAGAATCATGTCAAAGAGAAAAAGATGCCATTATCTGTAATGATTATGGTCCAAGTTACATATTACATGTTTGTGATTTTTTAATCACAGAGTAGATCCATACCATTTTATTCAGAAAAAAAGAAAAAGTGGCACTTATTACCGTCAGGCACACACCACAGGTTTTTGTACACTGCTATGGTTCTTATATTGCCAGATTCCAGACAGTCTCCTTTCACAGATAAGTAAAGATATCCGTAATGTAAGGTTTCTGTGGTGAGAAACATATAAATATATTTTTTGTTTAGACGCAACATGTTTTTTTGTTGATTAAAAAAAATAATTACATTAAATTAACATAGTGAATTAAACACATTACACCAGATTCTAATAGCCCACTAAAAAACTCCTACAGTGAAAATGAGTAAAAATTGAGGTTGCCTCTATTATGCTGATTATGCTCCCCCACTGTTATATTGCAGGCTGTGCGGATGCTGGATGCCAGACAGAGCTGACGATGGATGACATCGAGAAGATGGAGGATGTTTTGAGACAGAACACAGCAGAGCTGGTTGATCTTCGGAGCAAGGCTCTGGACACACAGTTCAGCCAGGAGGCTTTTGAAAAAAATGAAGACAAGACAAAGTTCTACACAGGGCTCCCCAACTTCTTAGTTTTAATTCAGATTTTTGAACTGTGCGAGCCCTATATCACCTCGGGACCTATGTCTTTGTTGTCCAAATTTGAACAATTCATACTAGTTTTGCTGAGGCTGAGACTAAATCTGCCCCTGAAAGATTTAGCTTTCAGGTTCAATATTTCTCTGTCCACTGCTTCTAGAGTTTGGCATAAAGTAATTGACATACTTCATAAAAGGTTAGAGTTCCTAATTGAGTGGCCAGAGCGAAATGTTCTTCAAGCTACGATGCCACTGAGTTTCAGACAGGCATTTGGATGTAAAGTGGCTGTGATTGTTGATTGCTTTGAAGTCTTTATTGAGAGACCATCTAATCTTCTTGCACAAGCTCAAACTTGGTCCAACTACAAGCACCATCACACTGTAAAATTTTTGATTGGTGTTGCCCCCCAAGGCTACGTCACTTACATATCTTCTGCCTGGGGAGGGAGAGTTAGCGATAAGCAGATCACAATAGAGAGTGGCCTCCTAAAGAACTTGTTACCTGGAGATATTGTCCTTGCAGATCGTGGGTTCAATATTGGCGATAATGTGGGGTTTTACTGTGCTTCACTACAGACACCGGCATTCACTAAAGGGAGAAAACAGCTGTCAGCCTATGAAGTGGCAGAGACAAGGAAAATAGTCAATTTGCGTATCCATGTTGAGCGAGTCATAGGTTTAGTCAGGAGGAAATATCAAATTCTGCAGAGCAGGGCTATGCCAATAGAGAACATGTCCACAAAGCCAGGTGAGACACATGCATTGATCGACAAGATTGGGGTAATTTGTTGTGCCTTATCAAATCTCTCCGAGTCTATTGTCCCACTGGAGTAAGGGGTGGTAATCAATCAGTTAAAAAAAATTAAATGTCTTGTCACTGTCACGGCTCACAGAAGGGGGTGGAGAGGAAGAGTAGTGTCCAGTATCTGCTGCTTGGCTCTGGTGATAAGTAGAACAGGGTAGAGTAATAGTAGTACCTAAGTCCTGACTCCTGATTAGTCTGTAAATGTTTTCAAATGAAATATTTTTCTCCAACTGTCATATTGTGCTGGCAGTTTGTACAGTATTATACTGTGAGATGGATTGCAATCTATTTTGTTTATTTGTTTAAAAGTCTAATCTTGTAAATAAACCACCAATGTATTATTATGCTGCCTCAATAGCATTTAATCATTGTGTAGTGTTACACAACACTTAAATGACACAATTAAATGTACAATAAAATTAAATGACAATTTGTGCTCTAATGCTACGTCAGAGCAAATACAATAGCCAGAACTCATAATGACTACCATCAGGTCATAACAATATTCAAAATGTCATTATGTTGTCGTCCTTTTATCACATTACACATGTATGTTTGTAACTTGCTGTCCCAGTATTTCTGGGAGTATACTGTTTCTAAAAAAACACTCAACTTTAGGAATCGCATCATCCCAAAACTCAAGGTCAGGCAAAATCCTTTCAACAAATATGTCATTGCGGTTCCACACAACAAAGTCACAGTACTCTGCATTTGCAATGTGAAGCTGTGCCTGAATTTGGTAATAGTAGTCATGAGTTGGGTCCAGTGTGACATTATCCCCGTCACTGATGAGGCAGAAGCCCTTCTCCCCAGCACGCATGCGCAGGTTGACCGCATCTTTCTGAGAGTGTGGGCACTAAAATCACAGTGATGAGAACAACAATCAAGATTTATCTGATGAAACAGTGAAGAAGCAAAGATGATGGGTGTGGTCTGTGTTATCATAATCTCTCATTGCCCAAAACAAATGTCTATTTGACACAGACAATAAAGCCTCATCTTATCTTAATTGAACAATAGATTAGAAATTAGAAAAGGTATTTCCTGCATTTTTACTCAGTTCACTGATTCTTATGGAAAGATGTCACACCTATGGCCTTGACTACAACAGAGTCAATACCTTAATCTCGCAGATGCCAGTTCCATGACAGTCACAAGTGACTATCCCATCAGGGGAGGACCCCATGTATGGCCACTTGGGGTTCAGCCAGAGACCGCTGTCCATACATGAGAAGCCTGCATGCTCCTGGCTCATAAGCTTCTCATATGCTCCTCTGGGTGGTGCTTCATGTTTGCATCCATAACTATAAACAGTACACATGCCAAACATGAAAAGGAAATTATTACTTAGTATTGGATGTGTAAAACAGTAAAGTGATGTATTATACAATATGCCATTACCCTAAACTATACTTAGTTCTTACCCTGTATAACCCTAGCCGTATAAGCCTATAACTAACCTCCATCTTCATAACACTTTTTTAGTTACAGTTATGGACAGTTTCATACCCCAAATCTTAACTCTGCCTTACCCTACATCAAACCCTAAATACCTTGTAGCAGCTGTGGTGAACCTATATGCCTCTGGATAGCATATGGCCTTGATCAAGCTCTTTGATGGTTGCTGGGGGTTGGTCTTAAGAACTTGTTTCAGCTTAGAGGCAGTTACGCGTCCAGCTCTTTGCCTAAACCAAATACTGCTTGCACTCTGACTTCGAGTCGCCCTCTCTACAGCCTGGACTTGGGACAGGGTGAGCTCTTCAAGCGGGAAGTCCAGGCATAGCTCTTCAAGGTCTTTGGGGGGGAGCTGGAGTGTCTCTGGTGTTCTGTACTCAGGCACAGTTTTAGGAAGCATGCTACACTGGGGGACAAATTCTTTGTGGTAAGGTTCCCTAGACATCAGTGCTGCACTCCTTGGACAGTTTTTGCTTAAACTCTCAAAAAACCTACAGTATGTCTCTGAATCTCTCTGCACTCTTGGGCATGGAAGTGATTTCCCAACCTTTTGTGTACTTGTGCAGCCATCAATGGAACACTCAAGCTTTCGTTTTTTTGACTTTGCTGAAGAGAAGTCAATCAGAGTTACTGGGCAAGCAGGAATCTGGAAAAATTAAGCCAAAGAAGATCATTAAAATTTAAAAAGCTCTTTTCCAAAACGCTATATATTCGTTTCCAAAAATATTCGAAATTGAACAGTGATGGCAGTGGAGTGAGTATGTGTGTTTTAGGCTGGGTATAGTGGTTGGTTGGCAGTGAAGTGTGTGTGTGTGTATGTTGGGTGGGGATGGAGGTGCCATGTGCTGGGTATAAAAGGAGTGGAAAGTAAGCAGTTCCATGTTGATGAAAATGTGGTGTGAGGAGTTGTGAGTATTGAGGAATGCATGAGAAATGTGAATATATTAAGTGCTGCAGTCAGGTGTGTGTGTGCGCAGAAAACAAGTGCTAGGGTGTTGAGGCATGCATGAGAAGGGTGTGATATACAGTATACGGTTCTGCAGTCATGGTTATGTTAGTCATGAAAAAGGAAATGGCTTTTAAATGCTGTTATAGCGTTTTGGAATAGAACTCTTCATTTATTAAAGTACTGCCTTTTGTCTGACCCCTCACCTGCAACCTGCCCGGCTTGATTAGATCTACCAGGAGCTTGAAGCCCCCGCCGGTATAGCCTACAGGGTCATTGAGGCACTCAAGCTTCCCCACCACGACAAGGTAGCAGTATAGGGGAAGATATTTTATCCTACTGTCACATGAAGTCCCAATATAACATTCTTTATCCTACATTTTGCTTTTTGGCTTACCTTTTTAACATGAGATGGCATCAGCCACTTGCACTGCTCTGATGTGCATGTCGCTCTCATTTTCACCCCAGCTTCAACTGCAAAAAGAACAGCTCCAACGTGCGAGCATGATTCTGATAGTCTGGAAATAGAGCACATAATCTTTTTAACATGAAATGCAATATTTACAGTACATTTTGATGATGCATAGCTTACTAATACTAATGTGCAATGGCACTTTATTTGAAGTAACATGTTTATTCATTAACTCTTTCTCAACAGCCTATAGAGAAATCATTATCTAGGTGATGACATGACTGAATAGTTCTACCCTCTATCTGAAAAATGCATCTGAGTGTCATGAGGGATCTAAGGCAATCACACAAATTCTTAGCTGATGAATTCTTAGCTAAAAGAAAACACTCTCTCCCCACTACTACTGAAGTACACCTGCAAAATGCTAGCAGTGCCCTGTGTGTGTGTGTGTGTGTGTGTGTGTTCTCATTGCAATAACATCCTACTTAATTAGGCTACTAACCCTGCCATACAATTGCAATGAGCTGCAATCACTTCTCCATCCTCCTTTGCAATTACCCAAGTCTTCAGAGGTGTCTCGTTAGACCGCTGAGAATGGTTTACCTTGAAACAAACAACTGTCACTCTAACGAAGTCCTAAGGATGTGGCATGTTTGTTGACGTTAAAGCCGCTACCGCTAACTGTTAGCGTGTTTAAGATAAAGCAATATAAGAACAAACACTCACCCTTGCAAACACCAAACTGTATCCATCACGGAGACGTTTTGTTCCAAGGTTGTGGACCCACCCGCTGACAAAAAAATTGTACGCCTCCAGACTCTTGAAAGCTTTCATTTGCTGCCTAGTGTAGTAAGAAGTCTGGAGGACCAAGTAGTTGGTGATATCCACAGCCTCGATAGTAGGCAAATCCTTTACTTCTGTGGTGTATTCGGACATTTTCAAAGAATACGGATCACGTCCGATATATTTTTTAACTATCTGTTTATATCTCTCCCGAGAAACGGGGTCTAAAGTTGCACAATAGCTGCTCTCCTGACTCTCCACAGTGTCCTCCATGTTTACTTCCGCCCTCCACTCAAAAATCGCGCTGCCTCCGCACGTCATCAGAACCACGTGACCGCAACCCAACTATTACCCACAGATGTAAGCGATCAGCAAAAACACTGAGGCCCCTCCCAGGGGTGGAGACGCCGGCTCGGAGGGAGACACACTGGCACACACCCGGACCATGACAGAACTGGATCTGAGCTGATTCTGAGAATCATCATGAGCTTGCAAGGAGATTGTAAGCACATGATGGTGCCATCAAAAATTATCAGCAGTTAGGGAGCATTTTATATATATATATATATATATATATATAAAACACCCAGCACGCCCCTGCGGGCGGTTTATCCTTCAAGCTCGGGTCCTCTACCAGAGGCCTGGGAGCTTGAGGGTCCTGCGCAGTATCTTAGCTGTTCCCAGGACTGCGCTCTTCTGGACAGAGATCTCCGATGTTATTCCCGGGATCTGCTGGAGCCACTCGCCTAGCTTGGGAGTCACCGCACCTAGTGCTCCGATTACCACGGGGACCACCGTTACCTTCACCCTCCACATCCTCTCGAGCTCTTCTCTGAGCCCTTGGTATTTCTCCAGCTTCTCGTGTTCCTTCTTCCTGATATTGCTGTCATTCGGAACCGCTACATCGATCACTACGGCCGTCTTCTTCTGTTTGTCTACCACCACTATGTCCGGTTGGTTAGCCACCACCATTTTGTCCGTCTGTATCTGGAAGTCCCACAGGATCTTAGCTCGGTCATTCTCCACCACCCTTGGGGGCATCTCCCATTTTGACCTCGGGACTTCCAGGTTGTACTCAGCACAGATGTTCCTGTACACTATGCCGGCCACTTGGTTATGGCGTTCCATGTATGCCTTGCCTGCTAGCATCTTGCACCCTGCTGTTATGTGCTGGATTGTCTCTGGGGCATCTTTACACAGCCTGCACCTGGGGTCTTGCCTGGTGTGATAGACCCCAGCCTCTATGGATCTTGTGCTCAGAGCTTGTTCTTGTGCTGCCATGATTAGTGCCTCTGTGCTGTCTTTCAGTCCAGCTTTGTCCAGCCACTGGTAGGATTTCTGGATATCAGCCACCTCCTCTATCTGCCGGTGGTACATACCGTGCAGGGGCCTGTCCTTCCATGATGGTTCCTCGTCTCCATCCTCTTTCTTGGGTTTCTGCTGCCTGAGGTATTCACTGAGCACTCGGTCAGTTGGGGCCATCTTCCCAATGTATTCTTGGATGTTCCTTGTCTCATCCTGGACTGTGGTGCTGACACTCACCAGTCCCCGGCCCCCTTCCTTCCGCTTAGCGTACAGCCTCAGGGTGCTGGACTTGGGGTGAAACCCTCCATGCATGGTAAGGAGCTTTCTTGTCTTTATGTCAGTGGCTTCTATCTCCTCCTTTGGCCAGCTTATTACCCCAGCAGGGTACCTGATCACGGGCAGGGCGTATGTGTTGATGGCCCGGATCTTGTTCTTACCATTCAGCTGACTCCTCAGGACTTGCCTGACCCTCTGCAGGTACTTGGTGGTTGCAGCCTTTCTAGCGGCCTCTTCATGGTTCCCATTTGCCTGCGGGATCCCCAAGTACTTGTAACTGTCCTCTATGTCTGCAATGTTGCCTTCTGGTAGTTCAATCCCCTCAGTTCTGACTACCTTCCCTCTCTTTGTTACCATCCGACTACACTTCTCCAGTCCAAACGACATTCCAATGTCATTGCTGTATAGCCTGGTAGTGTGGATCAGTGAATCGATGTCTCGTTCACTCTTGGCATACAGCTTGATGTCATCCATGTACAGGAGGTGGCTGACAACTGCTCCGTTCCGTAGTCGGTATCCGTAGCCAGTCTTGTTAATGATCTCACTGAGGGGGTTCAGGCCTATGCAGAACAGCAGTGGGGACAGAGCATCTCCTTGGTAGATCCCGCATGTATATATGTGTGTGTGTATATATATATATATATATATATATATATATATATAGAGGGCAAGCTCAAAGTAGCACGGAGAGAGGTTAGCCAACTAACGGAGTTGCAGAAAGGTGCGACGAATAAGGTGCCTAAGAAATACACCAAGCTGTCCATACCTGAGGCCTTGGAAACTGCCAAGCAAAGACTCACAGCCTTAGCCAGCCGCTTGAGGAGGTACACCAGAGAGATGGTGTACTCTCAGTGGCAAGGGAACAATAAGAGAACAGCACCACCAAGGCTGGAGACGGAGCAATACTGGAAGAGCATATGGGAGAAGGATGCAACCCATAACGGCAATGCTCAGTGGCTAGAGGATCTGAGGGCAGACCACAGCGACCTCCCTGAACAGGGTCCAGTAACCATCACAGTGGCAGATATCCAAGAAAGGGTCTCCAGTATGAAGAGTTGGACAGCACCAGGGCCCGACATGGTTCACGCCTACTGGCTGAAGAAGCTAACTGCACTCCACGAGCGTCTGGCAGCACAAATGAACCAGCTGCTAGTTAACGAGAGACACCCGGAATGGCTAACTAAAGGCCGGACGGTCCTGATCCCCAAGGACCCCAAGAAGGGACCGGTCCCCTCCAACTACCGACCGATAACCTGCCTCAGTACTACATGGAAGCTCCTGTCAGGCATCATATCGGCTAAGATGAACAGGCACATGGGTCAATACATGAGCGGGACACAGAAAGGAATTGGCAAGAATACCAGAGGTGCAAAACACCAGCTACTGGTAGACAGAACAATCAGCCGAGACTGCAAGACCAGACTGACCAACCTGTGCACTGCCTGGATTGATTACAAGAAGGCCTATGACTCAATGCCCCACAGCTGGATACTGGAATGCCTAGAATTGTACAAGATCAATGGGACCCTAAGAGCCTTCATCAGGAACTCAATGGGGATGTGGCGTACAACACTAGAGGCCAACTCCAAGCCCATAGCACAAGTCACCATCAAGTGCGGGATCTACCAAGGAGATGCTCTGTCCCCACTGCTGTTCTGCATAGGCCTGAACCCCCTCAGTGAGATCATTAACAAGACTGGCTACGGATACCGACTACGGAACGGAGCAGTTGTCAGCCACCTCCTGTACATGGATGACATCAAGCTGTATGCCAAGAGTGAACGAGACATCGATTCACTGATCCACACTACCAGGCTATACAGCAATGACATTGGAATGTCGTTCGGACTGGAGAAGTGTAGTCGGATGGTAACAAAGAGAGGGAAGGTAGTCAGAACTGAGGGGATTGAACTACCAGAAGGCAACATTGCAGACATAGAGGACAGTTACAAGTACTTGGGGATCCCGCAGGCGAATGGGAACCATGAAGAGGCCGCTAGAAAAGCTGCAACCACCAAGTACCTGCAGAGGGTCAGGCAAGTCCTGAGGAGTCAGCTGAATGGTAAGAACAAGATCCGGGCCATCAACACGTACGCCCTGCCCGTGATCAGGTACCCTGCTGGGGTAATAGGCTGGCCAAAGGAGGAGATAGAAGCCACTGACATAAAGACAAGAAAGCTCCTTACCATGCATGGAGGGTTTCACCCCAAGTCCAGCACCCTGAGGCTGTACGCTAAGCGGAAGGAAGGGGGCCGGGGACTGGTGAGTGTCAGCACCACAGTCCAGGATGAGACAACGAACATCCAAGAATACATTGGGAAGATGGCCCCAACTGACCGAGTGCTCAGTGAATACCTCAGGCAGCAGAAACCCAAGAAAGAGGAGGGAGACGAGGAACCATCATGGAAGGACAGGCCCCTGCACGGTATGTACCACCGGCAGATAGAGGAGGTGGCTGATATCCAGAAATCCTACCAGTGGCTGGACAAAGCTGGACTGAAAGACAGCACAGAGGCACTAATCATGGCAGCACAAGAACAAGCTCTGAGCACAAGATCCATAGAGGCTGGGGTCTATCACACCAGGCAAGACCCCAGGTGCAGGCTGTGTAAAGATGCCCCAGAGACAATCCAGCACATAACAGCAGGGTGCAAGATGCTAGCAGGCAAGGCATACATGGAACGCCATAACCAAGTGGCCGGCATAGTGTACAGGAACATCTGTGCCGAGTATAACCTGGAAGTCCCGAGGTCAAAATGGGAGATGCCCCCAAGGGTGGTGGAGAATGACCGAGCTAAGATCCTGTGGGACTTCCAGATACAGACGGACAAAATGGTGGTGGCTAACCAACCGGACATAGTGGTGGTAGACAAACAGAAGAAGACGGCCGTAGTGATCGATGTAGCGGTTCCGAATGACAGCAATATCAGGAAGAAGGAACACGAGAAGCTGGAGAAATACCAAGGGCTCAGAGAAGAGCTCGAGAGGATGTGGAGGGTGAAGGTAACGGTGGTCCCCGTGGTAATCGGAGCACTAGGTGCGGTGACTCCCAAGCTAGGCGAGTGGCTCCAGCAGATCCCGGGAACAACATCGGAGATCTCTGTCCAGAAGAGCGCAGTCCTGGGAACAGCTAAGATACTGCGCAGGACCCTCAAGCTCCCAGGCCTCTGGTAGAGGACCCGAGCTTGAAGGATAAACCGCCCGCAGGGGCGTGCTGGGTGTTATTAGGGGTGCAACGATATTCGTATCGATATTGAACCGTTCGATACAGTGCTTTCGGTTCAGTACGCATATGTATCGAACAATACAACATTTGTAATTTATTTTATCAATTTTCCTTCTGACGATGCTGTCTGTGTTGAGCGCTCAGTGAATCTGTGTTCGACTACTCCGCCTAGGCTGCACTGTCCAGCGCAGATCCACTGAGCGCTCAACACAGACAGCATCGTCAGAAGGAAGAGCGCAGGGCAAGCTAGCGAGACAGAAGTTAAGCTCTCCTTTTAACATGGACCTCCCCCACTCTCATTCAGATCTGGCGTTTGGAATTATTTTGGTTTTCATGTGACGTATGACCCTGAAGGTAAGCGAGTCATGGACTAAAGTAAAACAGTATGTTGGATGTGCCATGCAATGCTCAATTACATTGGTGTGAACTAGTGTGTTAGCGCAGTTAGCTCGTTAACGTGTTGGCCGTCTAGCCCCATGCACGGGGCGATCGGCGGTAGCTCGTTAACGGAGATTTGCCGTGTTGTGGCGTTAAGGTCATTTCAACGAGATTAACCTGAAAGCACTAGTGGTAACACAACGAATATGACTGCACATTTACTCCGACATCATCCTAGTGCAAAGACAAGTGGAAGCAGACAAAAAAAAGCAAGCATGCTACTAACTTTAGCCGAGTCATTTAGACAGCTGTTAGCACATGATTCTCCTTATGCTGCTGAGAATATAGCCCAGAAGAAGCGGATAGTATAGCTTTTATTTTGGAAAGAGCCATTTCTCTGTATAAACTCTCTTTTCCAAAGATGAGTGATTCCTCAATCAGATACAGGGCTCGCAAAATCGCTAGCCCGACGTCCCGGAGCTAGCGATTTTTTTCAGACGGGCTACCAAAATTCTATCTCTTCCCTGCCCGTCGGGCTATTGTAGGAAAAATATATGTCAATGCTTTTGCATTCTTTCAGAAATGTAGCTGGGTAATTATGTCATTGGCATCGGTGAGCCACTGTCAATATGTGACATATTGAAGTCGCGTTTGAATTTGCGCTTGTTTTTTTGCTTTCACCTTGCAATCGTGCGAACTGTGTATAGAGAGCGACAGCACTGATCTGTGAGTGATGATAATTTGTGCACCAATTCCTCTGACATCGTCTTATTAATCGTTAGCTTACTATGGAAACATGACAAGTGAAATCTCCCGCAGCAAGCTTAAACATGTGAGAGGTTGATCGCGCAGAGAATCGCTGAGCTTATGTGAGTGCGTGTGTAAAAGCATTTCAGTTCTGCTGAGCCAAATAAGACAGGTCAGGGTGAAGAAGTGACAGCCAAAGAAAAGCTTATCACAAAACGGAGAAGTTATGACAAATCAGACTATAAGGCAAAAAGAAAGTGCAGCTTTATGGTTTCATGGACAAAATAATTTCTGTGGCTGCAATATGACGAGCTAAATAACCAGGGCTGCACATAAGTGGTCCGCAGGTGTGCATTCGCTGTCAAAATAAAAAACACGCACAAGGGTTAGGGTTAAATTTAAAAACTGTACTTTTGAGTTAAAATATATATTTATAATTTTAATAAATGACAAATTAAAAATGCTTGAACATTTTTTTTGTATCGAAAAAATATCGAACCGTGACACCAAAGTATCGAACCGAACCGAACCGTGAATTTTGTGTATCGTTGCACCCCTAATATATATATATATATTCTACAGAACATCATATGGTACATAGACCATACATATCCACTGGCGTGTAGCCCACATGTAATATCACAGCACTCCTGGTGTACATCGATTGACCAGCAGATGTCAGGGTGCTTCACGTGATCTTTCTTTTGGCGAAACCATTGACCGGAAAGATTCAACACATTCACGACGCTTCATCACACCCTAGATGAAGGAAGAGACAAATGTTAAAACAATAGTAAAATAATACTATTTAATGCTGTTTTAACTTCAGATGTTCTTCTGATGCACCATGGCCGAAACCATACACAGGATCTCAGCACATACACCTCATACCAAGTGTCATGCACAGTGAAGGAAAGGTCATGATTTGGGTTTGCCCTGTAACCGCAGAACTGCGGCACCTTGTAGTTATTGAGTCAACCATGAACTTTGTGTACCAAAATATTTATGTGAGACCATCTCATTAAACGTTTGACCTACGACCACGAAATAGGACAATGATCCCAATGATACCAACAAATCCCATGTATATTAAAATAAAATAAAAATCTGCATGGACAGAAAGGGTGAGCAATTTGTTTTATTAATTCTGACTTTTTTGTACCACATTATATGGACTCTTAATAACTAAAGCAAATTTACAGTTATCATCAAATATTTAACATTATTTTAGTTTAAGACTTTATCAGAGTTTTTATCATCCATTAAAACATCATTCTTATGGAGATGAAAGATATGTGAAGCTACAATTATTTTTTTTAATAAAGCATGAAGCTACTGTTACATCAAGTAAGACAAAAAAAAATCCTAAGCCAATGCCAAAATAAATTTTTGGCACAGTGAACAAAACTCAGGCATACTTGAGTGTGTTTATGTGTTAATTATACAGTGTTGTTACTACCTGCTTGCCAATTTGCTAGCAGGTGATGGCAGAAAGACAGATTCCCACTTGTGCTGAGACATGAAGTAGCCTGGCTCTGCCCTCATTTTCATCAGCTCTTATTATTATCCTCGACATAACTGTGAAGAAGTCATTAAAAATCCTGCGCAATACAGAGACAAGTGCTTAACAGGCCTGAGCCACAGTGAAACTGAGAGGTTATAAAAGTTCTGAGGCTGCTATCAAGAAGCACTAACTTCTGGTTTGTCTAATTTATCTGTCTGGGTGTATTTGGCACGGGGACCTGGCTGAGCATTTAACTATCAAAGCTTGATGATACGTCTGAATAATTTCTTTCTTTTTTTTTTTTGTGTCCCGTTTGGATCTTTAGCCATCAGAATTGTTGTCTTAAGGCCAAGAAAGATGCCAAGCGGATTTATTTTACCAAGTGGATCATCATGGCCTTGCCATATTGGTCCATTTGATTGACCTTTATTATAATTATGAATTTATTTTATTTTCAGTTGCTACAAACGGGACAGACATGACTGGGGGATAGGACAGGGAGAAAGAATGAAAGAAAGAGAGGGAGAGAAACAAAACCAGAGGGGAGAAGAGACGGTGAGAAGGGGGGGAAGAGAGAAAAAAAACAAAAAAAACAAAAAAAAAAACCCAAACAAAACACCTGGATCACCTGTATGGAGGAAAAAAACAGAAGAGAAAGCAAACAACAAAGAGCAACATAATAAAAAAACAGCACCATCACAATAAACTAGCTAGCTAACAGTAGATACTAAATAATAAATGATATTGTGCAGCACGCAAGATAGACAGCGCACAGTGTGCTTTGAGGCAGCAGCCAAGAAAGGTGTAGTCCGCGTCGGTGAACACCCGTGTGTACACCTGTGTGCATACCTGTGTGGATCAGCATGCTTGCATTCCAAAGGTTTCTCCATGTAACGATCTGCTAGGGAGTGTGGGGAGCCACAGCCCCGTCCACCAGGGTATAAAGCAGGTATAGAGGAGATCCAGGCCCCAGATATCCAGAGGCCCCAGAGTACAAGGACCCGAGGAGGACCACCAAAGGGGGGGGGGGAACCGTGCCACCCTCCTGGGAAGAGCTGAGTAGAGCCCCAAAGGAGACGGCCAGCACCTCCTCCCAGCCCCCCAGCCCTGACGGCTAACAGAACCGGGGTGAGTGAAGACCTCAAACCTCCCTACGCCCGCTCATATGTAGTGTTGCTGTGTGCTGTTCTAAAGTGCATTTAAAACACAGGAGAGCATGGTACTAGCTTCCTCTCAGAGAGCAGCACGGCTCTTCCCGAAAACCCTTAGTGTCTAAATGCATTTAAAATTGAGGGTAGGGCACCAGCGCCAGAGGTGGGTTGGAGTACACCGACCATCCTCTGGATGCTGTAAAACGTGCCCACCCCCAAGGCCCTATATGTATGTGTTATGTGAGAGTGTGAGTAATGTGGATGTCTAGGTTGCAGAATAAAACTGAGGCACAGGCGGCCAGAAGGGGACAGAGGGGGAGTGCCTCCCCTGCACCCTGGTGAGATACCTGCACCCCAAGCCCTGCGTGTGTGGGTGGGTGTGGTAGAGCGGGAATAGGGAGGCAGCTGAGGATGGGGAGGGAAGAAAGGGAGGGGCAAGTGGCCCCTCCCTGGGGCCAGCTCCTCCGCTGACCCCAGTAGGCACCCCCACACTCCGGAACCCACCAGGGCAAGGGGGCCCAGGCCCATCCGGACCAGGGCCCGCAGCTGCAGCACCGCCCAGCCCCACAGAGTCCGGGGCAGCCCACCCGACTCCTCACCAGAGAAAACTGCACCCACCCCATCATCCAATTAACTCCCAAACTACACAAGACAATAGACACCCAGGTTGAGTTCATTCTCCACCTCTCCTACAGTGGGGCAAAAAAGTATTTAGTCAGCCACCGATTGTGCAAGTTCCCCCACCTAAAATGATGACAGAGGTCAGTAATTTGCACCAGAGGTACACTTCAACTGTGAGAGACAGAATGTGAAAAAAAAATCCATGAATTCACATGGTAGGATTTGTAAAGAATTTATTCGTAAATCAGGGTGGAAAATAAGTATTTGGTCAATAACAAAAATACAACTCAATACTTTGTAACATAACCTTTGTTGGCAATAACAGAGGTCAAACGTTTACTATAGGTCTTTACCAGGTTTGCACACACAGTAGCTGGTATTTTGGCCCATTCCTCCATGCAGATCTTCTCGAGAGCAGTGATGTTTTGGGGTTGTCGCCGAGCAACACGGACTTTCAACTCCCGCCACAGATTTTCTATGGGGTTGAGGTCTGGAGACTGGCTAGGCCACTCCAGGACTTTCAAATGCTTCTTACGGAGCCACTCCTTTGTTGCCCGGGCGGTGTGTTTTGGATCATTGTCATGTTGGAAGACCCAGCCTCGTTTCATCTTCAAAGTTCTCACTGATGGAAGGAGGTTTTGGCTCAAAATCTCACGATACATGGCCCCATTCATTCTGTCCTTAACACGGATCAGTCGTCCTGTCCCCTTGGCAGAAAAACAGCCCCATAGCATGATGTTTCCACCCCCATGCTTCACAGTAGGTATGGTGTTCTTGGGATGCAACTCAGTATTCTTCTTCCTCCAAACACGACGAGTTGAGTTTATACCAAAAAGTTCTACTTTGGTTTCATCTGACCACATGACATTCTCCCAATCCTCTGCCGTATCATCCATGTGCTCTCTGGCAAACTTCAGACGGGCCTGGACATGCACTGGCTTCAGCAGCGGAACACGTCTGGCACTGCGGGATTTGATTCCCTGCCGTTGTAGTGTGTTACTGATGGTGACCTTTGTTACTTTGGTCCCAGCTCTCTGCAGGTCATTCACCAGGTCCCCCCGTGTGGTTCTGGGATCTTTGCTCACCGTTCTCATGATCATTTTGACCCCACGGGATGAGATCTTGCGTGGAGCCCCAGATCGAGGGAGATTATCAGTGGTCTTGTATGTCTTCCATTTTCTGATGATTGCTCCCACAGTTGATTTTTTCACACCAAGCTGCTTGCCTATTGTAGATTCACTCTTCCCAGTCTGGTGCAGGTCTACAATACTTTTCCTGGTGTCCTTCGAAAGCTCTTTGGTCTTGGCCATGGCGGAGTTTGGAGTCTGACTGTTTGAGGCTGTGGACAGGTGTCTTTTATACAGATGATGAGTTCAAACAGGTGCCATTCATACAGGTAACGAGTGGGGGACAGAAAAGCTTCTTACAGAAGACGTTACAGGTCTGTGAGAGCCAGAGATTTTCCTTGTTTGAGGTGACCAAATACTTATTTTCCACCCTGATTTACGAATAAATTCTTTACAAATCCTACCATGTGAATTCATGGATTTTTTTTCACATTCTGTCTCTCACAGTTGAAGTGTACCTCTGGTGCAAATTACTGACCTCTGTCATCATTTTAAGTGGGGGAACTTGCACAATCGGTGGCTGACTAAATACTTTTTTTCCCCACTGTATATCTCTCCCCCAGCTGCAGAGTGAACTCCTGTAGTGAGGAGACCACCTGCAAAGATATAACGTCTGAATAATTTCTAAACTAATCAGTCAAACTGTAAAACCTACAGTTAAGAGTCATGAATTCATGCGCTCAAAGCCGTCCAGTGGTCCGGATTGGAGTCTTTGGCAAGTCTATGCTGGACCCTGGGCCTTATGTTTGACACCCCTGCTTTAAAGCTTGTGAGTTGTGTGTGTTTGTGGCTTTTTACTCCGGCTCAGTGGAGAGGACGCTGTTTTTTAATTAAGAGATAAATCAATTAGAGAACAATAAATACAATGAAAAAATGTAAAATAGCATAACCACAGAATCAGAAGTTTTCACACATGCACATCATCTTTGTATGGCTCAGTTCTCATATACTGAACATGCCACACACACACACACACACACACACACACACACACACACACACACACACACACAGAGTATGGCCTTGTCTCACTTGGAGACATTTCCTGTTTCTTCACAGTGTTATGGCTGTAAATTATGCTAGACAACGCTGTAACTATAATCAGCTTTAAACACACACACACACTCACATACATATACATAAACATGAGCGACAAACAGATTCTGATGTAAACATGAGGATTTTCTCCCATTTCATGCACTGTGAGCAGATGAATTAACATCCAAAAGAGACAACTTTGCTCCTAAATCATATCAACATATGTGAAATTACAGCATGAATTCAGAGAACAGGAGACAGTATTATTAATACCTGCATGAGCCCTCAGAACAGGTGATTCAAACCCTCTGTAGAGTGGACTGTTGCATAAATTGCAGAAGCTGTTGTTGATACGAGTTATGATAATGGCGCCATCTGGTGGCCATGTGCCTAAATGCCAGCGAGACACATTCGGTGAAAAGAGCGATTTCGGTGATGGTTGGTGTTGGTGCTAGAGCATCTTTTTAAAGACTGTTTCACCTGTACATATAATATATAAGTGGGACATTTAGCTTGTTTTTAGTTTTTATCCTTTTTTAATGCCCTGTGCTTGTTTTATTGTAAATAAATTATGTTTACTGCTACACTTGAGTTTTGTACTCCTTGTCTACCACCCCCTTATATTTTTTTTAGCTGAAACAACGACTGTACAAAAGAAATAATAAAGTGTGTAATATTAAGATGAAATAGAATTTTAAAATATTACAGTTACCTTTGATACCAACAGGTATTGTCTTGGAGAAAAATGAACTACATTAGAAAATATGTGGGGTCATTTTTAAGTTTTCAAGGCTTGCTAAGATTATAGGCGCATCCTCAAAGAGTCATAAGGGACACATCAGTAAGAGCTCATACATATGCACAAAGCCAGGCCATAAACATACTCACGTCCTCTTTTATTTTGGTGACTGTTCTTCTGTGTCTTGTGTGTAGTTTAACTTCCTCCAAAGTCATCATGTTCGGTGCTTTTGGGTTTAATTCTTGTCCTCTGAGTCCAGTGTTTTGGGTCCCTCTCTTGTATGCCAAACAGCCAAAACAGGGAATAAGCTATGAAGTAAGATATTCATCCATCAACCAAGCATATCACAAAACTTCACATATGTCAATCAAACTGAAATGTCTTTTTCTGGGGTGTTTGACTGATTCGGTCTCACTGACACTTCATCACAGCTGCATCTTTCTTTGTGACCTTTCCTGTGATTGTGCAGCTTTTGAAAGGTTAAAAGGCAAGGTCAACTCAGATTACTTCATCATATTTATAGTTTTCACAGTGTCTTTGTTTGTGCCACATCTGCCAAAGACTCAAGAAGAAAAACAAGAAGTTCCTCAAATATTTTATTTGGACCCTATAGCTACCGCCCTATCTCCAAATTACTTCTACTTTCAAAAATTATTGAGGAAGTGCTTAATGAACACTGACTTTAGCAAAAACCCCAGTGATGCTTTGCCTGTGCTTATGAACAACATTTTTATTGAGAGTGCTGTAATCCATAATAAGTACATATAAGTAATAAATACACAGGTGTCTCCTATTATCGTCTTACAACTTATCTTAAAGCCTCCCCAACACACACACTCCCTACTTTGAACAAATAATAACAGACACAAAACAGCTAGAAACCTGGTTTATGATCAACATCTTAGTTTTTTCACCTGAATATCTAAAGTCTGTCCAGTTTTATAAGATTGGAGGCTAAGCTGTTGTACTCAGATCAAGCTGTTTTCACTTTTGTTACTGATGAAACATTTGGTATTCCAGCCTTATTAATGAATTCATATTTTCATATGTTTCACATTTTCACCCTTCATTTTGCTGTCTGCATTCATAAAGCCTGCATGAAACAGAAACAGCAAGAATGCATGGAGAGAAGCATCTCTGTAAGAGTCCATCGTCTGTTTTTGTATTTCCTGCCATGCTATTCTTTGCTCTACTGTAACTGTTAATGTGTATAAATAGAAATGCCTCTCTCTGTCAGTTTTTCTCTTCTTCGCTTTTTCATCGTGTATTTCTGCTTTTACAGTTACAGTCTTTTCTGCTTGTTTCATCTGCCAGTGCTTTTTGTGTTTTGGGTGCACATTTTTTTTTACACAGCAGTCATTTCACACATGTCTGGTGTTGATGCATAATATGACACCTTTCTGATCTTTGCATGTCATACTTCTTTCATTGTTCAGCATTCACACATGTATCATGCCCTTACTTCTCTTGCAGAGACTTCATGTTTCTTTAAAAAGAGAAATAAACAAAAAATTGAATTATTACAGGGTTGAGTAATGCTATCCACGAGTTGTTCATTTACACTGCATTTGATTCCCCCCCCCCCCCCCCCCCCCATTTGATACATTGAGAGAAACAGGATACTTTGTATCTGTAATCACACCAGCAGAGACAACATATTGTCAAGGAGTAAAACAGAAACAGAGGAAGGATCAGTATGTTTGATTTGGCACAGAAACATAGCTATAATTCAGTACGGAAGGATCATAAGAAAGAAATGACCATGATTTATTAATGTACAGAATTTAGATAGAGGTATTTGGCAGTTAGACTCCGATGGCCCGTTGATCCCAGCAGTGATAGGGATTAGAGCAGGACTCCCTGTGAGGGTGGGGATGAATATGGAGGCTTGAATACAGCCTGAGTGATGAGAGGCGGTGATGTGGAGAAGGTGGGTTGCACAAAGGCGTCTGCAAAGGAGAGTGACAGACGCGCAGTGAGATTTAAAGTATGTGGCATGAGTGCTACTTTGTCTGATGAAGGCTGGGAGAAAAATGATTGGACAACATCAGTGATGTCACCAAACAGCTTCTCACCTGGGAAAGTAGAAGTGACGTGAAGCTTAGAATTAGCCGGCAACACCTGGGAGCAGACAGATGTGAAACCTGAGATCTTCCTTATTAAACTTATGCATAAGATTCCTTATAACGGGATGGGAAGATGAGCTAAAGATGAGCTAACTCGGGGTGACCATTGGTAGAACAGACTGCACTTCAGTCTCCACTCCACTGAGAATCTCTACTCCAAATCTGAGCCTGATAAAGAAAAGCAAATAAACAGACATTAAAAGGCAGTATTCCTCACTAGGTTTTAGTATAACATCAGTAGCTGGTGTATCTGTAAGTAGTTTTTAATCTCTGAATAAAACACATTATAAAAATGAGCCAAAAAGAGGAAATGCTTGATAGTGAAATATGTGATCTCAAAATATTGTGGTAAAAGCAAGAAGAAAAATATAATACTGCTTCTCAAAGGAAGTTTTCATGTGGGTGAGCTTAAGATGCTTTTATCTCAAAATAACAAAAGCAACACACAGATGTTTTGTCGTGCTGTTATATGTCATATATGAATAGCTGCTGCACTAATTTGATAGGAGGAGGAAGTGATCTGAAGGTGTTGCATGCACACATATTTGCCGTAATTTCCATGTCCATTTGGTCATAAGACTTTGTAGTTTTAAGAAGATGACTTCTGCTTTTAAGCAATCATTCTTTAATAAGACAGCAGCTGAGGGTTTTGAAAGCTCATTAGTCAACTTTCTGATTAGACAGTGAAGTCTGCAACAGCCATGTTCTTCACAGAAGCTGAATGTTTGTTCTGGGTTTTTGTTCTCTCTCTCTCAGGTAGGAAAGATTCTGTTTTACCAGATCCCTTAATTCAATGTCCACTTATATGTATGTTAATGTTGCATTAATGCATAGGTAACATTTTACAGTTGTAGATATTTGAGACATGTAAAATGAACATTTGCTGTTGTTTAGTTTATGCTAAAAGAAGGAATTTTGCTGTATTCTGTAAGATCATCTTTTCTGGTCTTCCTGTCCTTTCACAGCCACTTGTTTCTAAAAAGTACACTTTATTATTACATAAGCTGCTAGTTTCTCAGAATTATGTACTAAACGTGGCCTTGCTTCAGTGCCATGAATCACTGGGTTTAACCCATACTAACTCACTCCCGGCTTGGCTCACATAGCTTCGTAAATGATTATTCTCGAACAACTACAGCGCCTAATCAGGATATTTAAGAAAGTAAAAGTGAGATTTTCATATTTGTTGGTAACTATTAGTGTGCAGAATTATTATGCAACTAAATGAAAAATGAATATTTCCCCATTTCCTTTGTTTATTTTCAGCCAATGAAGTGAGAATGACAAAACAAACAACTTTAAAACTTTAAATTTATAAATAAATGTTTTTGACATAAAAAAAAGTCATTGACCAAAACACTGAATTTACTTTCAAGTTGAAGATTGTTGGTTATTTGATTTCTCAATGATCAAATGTTTTCTGCAGCAGCACCCGGAACCTCCCAGACAATGTTCGGAGAGGGTTTTGGTCAGAAGAAGAAGTACTATAATTTTCCAGTTAATATGAAATCAATGGAAAATAACACGTTTGATTCTTCTCAAATCTTTGGTGGTCTGTTTTTAATACATTTCTTGACCCTGTGACTTTTTGCAACAAAACATTTGATGGTTCTCTGATAACGTTGCAATATATTAGCAATTTTCAGAGTGCTGCATGGAAAAATGCATGAAACTTATATTGTCAGAATAACATATGAATGTTATAGAAATTGTGTAAATCTGCACAGATGCTTGTTAATCAAATGTTGTGTTAAAGGTGTTCAGGGACAAACAAACAGCATCTGTGCCTTGAAAGGTTCATCAGTGAATCAGTCCTGCTCACATCAAGATCCAACATCAAGCATGAACTGGTACAGTGTACACAGGGGGGGCTTCAAGATTGAGACATCTGCAGATGGAAAGTACAGCATGTCAGCAGATAGTAACTTGACTCTGACAGTCAACAATCTAGCAGAGAATGATGCAAACATTTACTGCTGCAGAGAACCTGCTGACAAATCAGACTGTGGCCAAAGGGGAATTTCTCTCAGTGTTGCAGGTACAGTGGTTTTATCAAAGCGTTAAGAACTCATCTATGAATAATCAATTTATTGATATTATTTCAATTAATGATCCTCTCAGAGCTGCAGGTAAAGGTGATTCCTGCCACAGAGGGACAGACAGTAACACTGATGTGCAGCAGCAGCTGTCCTCTGACTGAAAAGCCTGCAGCCTACATCTGGTACAAGAACAGAGAGTTTCTCTATGAGGACTGGTCTCCCTGGTACCAAGAGCTGCTCAGCAGTGAGGAAGCAGTCACATACTCCTGTGCTGTCAAAGGTTACGAGGATCTCAGAGCCCCTCAAGTCTCTGTGGGTGAGTCATGATGTTCAGTCAAATGATTCTCAGTAAACATACTCAGTACTCTAATATTTCATTTCATCTAGATTTCATCACACCAACATGCTTCAATGTGACGTACACTAAAAGCGAAATGTGTCCTTATCAGCAGGGATCAGAACATGAGCCTTGTTCCATCACATTTCCCAGAGGTGAACACACAAACACATCTTCTTACTGATCTCTGAAGTACACTGTTTGTATATTCACTTTTTAAACATGATTTAATTAACTGAATCACATATGTATTTAATCACATTAAACTATGTTTGAAGACATGTATAATGGAAATGGGTGCAAGATATAAAATTAAACAAAGCAAAGCGAGGCTTTTCCTTAGGAGAAGACAGAGCATGTACACAAAACTATGGCAATTGAGAAAAATAGTAAAGAAATAGCAGGGTATAAAATATGCATATTAATAATGTAGTGACTGATGAAAGGCAAACTAAGCTAAATGAGCGTTTTTAGCTAACAGCTACAATAAGCATAACAGTTACTGTACGGTAGAGCTGGGCGATAGAACGATAACGATATGTATCGCGATATAACTTTTACTCGATAGAGAAATTAAACTATCGCGATAGACCTCGCCGCTCTTGTCCTCTTAAAAAATAAAAAATAAAAAAAAAAAAGGTCAGCCAATCCAAATTAAGTAGCGCAGAACCGAACCAATCACAGCCGCAGCGTCACGTCGCGTGACTTGTTACGTACAGCACAAGTGCCAAGCCGCACATGTGTATTTGTTTGGGAAGCAGCCAGCCACCGTACTGCCCGGGTAATGGAGGAAATGAGTGTGCCGACTAGAAAAATCAACCGAGCGTGACCGAAGAGAAAACGGATGACGGTTCCAATGCTGGAGAGATTGTCGAACAGAAGAGCCATAGAAGTTCCGTAGTGTGAAGGTATTTCGGCTATTTCAAGTCTGACAAAAAACAGAGTAGCGTGCACTGTAAATTGTGCCGAAAGCAAGTCTGGAAATACAATAAACTGGTGCATGCGTCACACTGCGCCACGTTATTGTTTCGGTGAAATGAATTTCTACAATACTGTTACTGTTAATTCTACTCTCTGCAGTGTTTAAATGCTTACATATACACACAGTTACTGTCCGTCCACACATACGACTCTGTTCTGCTTCTATGCCCCAGCTTTGTTTACTTTTTCCCACCGAGGCTTCTAGACTTCTGATTGGCCAACATTTCTGCACGGTTAGGAATCTAGCGCCACCTGCTGCTTTGGCATGTTCATAGCAGCGTTTTCCTTCATTTCTGCCTTTATGTGTGGACGGGATTATTTTTTAAAACGAAAACGGAAAATCTCCGTTTTCAAAAATACCCGTGTACGTGTGGACGTAGCCTCAGTCTCTGACTGGAAGCGCTAATTCGTCATTCGGCTTTTGTCAGACTAAAGTAACTGTTAAAACTGTTTGAAAAGCTAAGCTATACAACAAGGAGAGATTGAGAATTTCCTTTTAGTTCTCAGTTTATTTGATATTGACAAAAGTTAGTCAGTTTTGTCTGTTCTTCTGTAAAACAAACTAAGATTTATTTTTAGAATTAATATTTTGTTTCTAAGTGGAATTGATAATTTAGTAGTCTGTTTCGTTTGTTCTATTTTGAAACTTAAATGGTTTAGCGGCTGCCTTTTGTGTAGTTTGCAATATTTGCCTTTATTTATCTGAAAAAGTCTCATGTTTATTTATCTGAAAAAGTCTCATGTTCCAACATCTACCCTGTTGAACTTCATCCATCCATTCGCGTCCGCTTAATGGATGAACTTATTATGGGAAATAAATATTTAAATAAAAACAAGCTGCTGATTATTTCACATTTTACTTGTGAGCAACGGCACATTTAAATCTTACAAATATAGTTATTTGGCTTATATCGTGATAGATATCGTTATCGCCTGAAATGAAAAAAACATATCGTGATATGAAAAAATCTTATATCGCCCAGCTCTACTGTACGGCTATCATTTGTTAACATGACGCTTGTTCTTATACATGTAATACATTTATTACCAACCTGAGAGTTTATCCGCTGGTCATTCGACATGACGAATGACTTCTGAAGTCTTAATTCAGCTCAAGACGCTGTAGATTCCCGTCAGTAACACTTTCGGTTCGCTAGTAAAACGTAGTTCTATTAATTTGCGCTTGAACCGGAACCGGATGTAAGTTCCAAAAAACTGAATTTTGGAACTGAAATTGAATTGTAGAACTGAAACTGAATGGTGAGAAGTGAAACTGAAATTATTCGAGAGCTGAATTTTTAAAGGATAAAATGCAGTTTCAAAGCAAATTAATTCATTTTCAAAATATAAAATTCAATTTCAATTTAGTGATGATCATTTTCAAACCATAAATTCAATTTCAAATTAGACTAATTCAAATTCAGTTTTCAAAAGCATTTATTCAAGTTACAATTCAGATTCAATCTGAGCAATTCAAATTCAAATTGAACTTATTCAAATTCAGTTTCTGATGGCACAGATTTCTGCCCATAAGGATCACTCAAGATTTCCCACACCACAAGATTCAAGATTCTTTATTTGTCACGTGCATAGTTATACAAGTACAACACGCAGTGAAATGTTACCTGTGCGAAAACAGAGAGAACAGTATATACAGTGAGTGATTATTAAACAAAGAGGACATTATGTGCAGTAAGTGAGTGAGTTATATATAAATCATGTCTGACAGACACTGTACACACAGTATTATTAGTATATTACAGTATTATTATAAAAAAATGATCTGGATACAAATATTTCATTTCATTTATTTTTGTCCAGATTCCATTTCAAAGGTGCTACAGTGTGACTTATGCTTATACAATCATGCGTTCTTACAAACAAGCATCAGTGGATAAGCCGTCCTCCATCACATATCCCACAGGGAAGGTTTTCACAAACAAACTATAAAACCATTTGTTTGTATTTATTGAAACTTATATTTTGGTCAATCATATAAGTTCTTTCAATGTTTCATGAGTAACACGAAGTGTATTCATCTCGTATCAAAAGAGGTTCACATTCAAAGAGCTTCTTCAACATTGTGATTTGTAGCACCAGCTGTAACCTGACTGACAATCAAACTGCATACATGTGGTATCACACAAATTAAACTATTTTGAGATATCAATACTCAAGAAAAGTTTTTAAGTGTCAACGATATATTGGTTCCACTGTTTCCTGTTGATCTTAGCATTTAGAGTACTGAAACACATTTTAGAATTTTACTGGTTTTTGTCTTTTGCCCACAACTGAGACTGTTCGTCAGACCTAGAATCTGTGTATGTGACACTTGCAGTAACTAGCAGACACTTCTTGTTTCTTCGCAATGTTATGGCTGGGCACTAAACAAGCCAAAACTGTAACCTGTTACACACACACACAAACACGCACAGACACACACTTGGGCAAGAAATATATTCAGATGTTTTTTGTTGCATTTTAACCATTTCATGAACTGAGCTCAGATGAATTATCATCCAGAAGAAACAACTGCAATCTTTGTAAAAAAAAAAAAAAAAATGTGTAAAACACATTTACAAAGTGAAACAGAGTAACAGGATACAATATTACCACTACCTGCATGAACCTCAGAGCAGGTGATTAAATCATCCCTCAACAGTAGAGACTGTTATATTGAAAGCACAAGCAGTTGTTGAAATGATGAGTTATGATAATGGCTCCATCTCGTGGCCATGTCTCTAACTGCTAAAGAGCAGAAAGAGTGAAGAGGGCTCCTGCAATTAGGAGTCCACCAAATTGTTTGGATTCATAGTGACGTTGTGAAGTCAGCATGTGCTGATTTTTCATTGGTTACCCGAAAGAATGTGTTCTATGCAAAGTGAGATTTAGTAAACAGCAAGACTGATTTAAAAGCACAATTCTTGAGTGAAAGGTGTTGAGTGAACAAGGCTGCATGTCACTGCTGCAAGGTGAAGAGTTCAACCACTAGAGGGCAGCAGACATAAAATTTTTATAGTTTTTCAGTTAGTATTTTACAATTTTTCAAATGTAAAATACTAACTTGTTCAGACAGCTATAGTTTATAAATGCATAAATTATTTAAAGAGGAAGGAAGTTTGGGTTCAGTTTGAAACCTGCATGATATGTAAAACCAATGAACACGAACTAAATGCCATTTTAACATAATCTGACATGCTGGCCAGGAATTTGACATACCAGTGTATGCCCTGTCTGCTTTGTCTCTATTTGACAAATGAATTGCAGTCCAAAAGGCCTGCTAAGGTTCTAGGCGCACCCTAAAAGAGTCATTAGGAATTAGGAATCAATTAATGTTTATTTCTATAGCACATTTAAAAAGGACCTATGTCCATCAAAGTGCTTCACAAAAGTGCCACAATGCAGGTTACAACAAAAGACAACGAAAACAGTTATAGTTACAGCAACAGTTACAGTTATGTAGCACAAATGCAGACCAGGTGGAAGTCTGAACTAACTTGCTTCAAAGGCTAGATTAAGCAAGTGAGTTTTTAAGCGCAATTTAAACGATTGTATGGACGTCAGTCAGAGCACATATTCACAAAGTCAGGCCATATAAAAATTAATGAACTAATCTGGCTAAACATGGTCCCTGGGTCTTGGTTTAGGAGTTTTGGGATGTTTTTCTAGTTTTGTATTTTTAATTATCTTTGTTTCATGATTCTATATTCTGCATATATTATATTTACATTTGTCTTGTTTCTTAGTTTTATGGGTGTTGCATTCAGGGTTTTCTTGGAGAGTGTTAAGGGTTTCTGGTTAAGGGTGCTTTCTTGGAGCAGCCTATTCTGGTGTATTTCTTTATACTGTATTTGTATTTTCAGGTTTTAATTCTCTTGTTTATTTCTGTTCTTGGTTTTAGTCTGGTTTGTGTTATTCCTTGAATCCCCATTCCTCCCTCCTTCGTGGTTCTGTGTCTGGCTTAGTCCATAACTACCGCCCCATTGCTAAGTTACTTTTACTTTTACTTAATGAGCAGCTGTTTAAGATAATGAAAGGCAAACATTTATTATATAAACATCTGATTTTGGGTAAAAAACAAAACAAAAAACAAACAATGCTGCTTTGCCTGTCCTTATGAAAAACATTTTAATTGAGAGTATCTATAATAAGACATACATACGTAAGTACACAGGTGTCTGCTATTATCATCTTACAACTTAACTTAACACCCCCCAAACACACACACTCCCTACTTTGAACAAATAATGACATACACAAAACAATCTGATTGAAACCTGGGCATTATTTATGATCAACATCTCAGCTTTAAGGAAAATATCCAAAGTCTGTCCAGTTTTATAAGATTGGAGGCTAAGCTGTTGTACTCAGATCAAACTGTTTTCACTTTTGTGACTGATAAAATTTGTGGTATTCCAGCCTTACTAATGAATTCATATTTTCATATGTTTCACATTCGCATTTTGCTGTCTGCATTCATAAAACCTGCATGAAACAGAAACAGCAAGAATGCATGAACCAAAGCATCTCTGTAAGAGTGCATCGTCTGTTTTTCTGTTTCCTGCCATGCTATTCTTTGCTTTACTCTAACTGTTTCTAATGTGTATAAATACAAATGCCTCTCTGTCAGTTTTTCTCTTCTTTGATTGTTCATCATGTATTTCTGCTTTTACAGTTTTAAATTTCTGGTGTTCCTTTCTGTTAAATTATCTGTGGTTAGACTGTCTTTTCTGTTTGTTTCATCTGCCAGTCCGTTTTGGGTGCACTTTTTGTAAACAGCAGGACTTTCTCACATGGCTGATGCTGATGCATAAGATAACATTTATCTCATCTTTGCATGCCACACTTCTTCCATTGTGCAGCATTCACACGTGCACCATGGCCTTGATTAGCTTGCAGAGACTTCCTGTGTTTTTGAAAGAATGAGTTATTGCACGAGTTGTTAGATGTTAGGCATTCAATACACTGCATAGGACATTTTTTTGAATTTTCCCCATTTGATACATTTAGAAAAGCAGGGCATTTTGTTGTATCTGTAAACACATTCAACAGAGACAACATTTTGTCAAGTTGTAAAAACTTACATTACTGCATTAAAATGACAATTTGAATCACTGGAAATCAGATGAATTGTTTTCATGGTGTCCCATGATACACTTTTTTCTTCACTCACCTCTTCTCACTTCCTAAGAGTTGATACACCAGGCTGCGTTTAATCATTAATCTCTGGTTCTCTTCTGTAGTGTGGCTTCTGTCCTGTCCCACTGCCCCCACCCCTAACTGGTCACAGCATATGGCTCCACCCTCCCTGAGCCTGGTTCTGCTGGAGGTTTCTTCCTGTTTTTCCTTCCCACTGTTGCCATGTGCTTGCTCTTACACTATAAAGTACCTTGAGGCACATTTAGTTGTGATTTGTTGCTATATCAATATAACTGAACTGAATTAGTGAACTATTAAGTTGGATTTGATAACGTGTGATAACTGAAGGTGCTGAGGAAATAAAACTGCTACATCTGCACTAAGATTTGTAACAAGATTTAGAAAGTACCGTCCTCTCTTACTCATGCCCCATTCAGCTTCATTATCTAATAAGCCATTTCCTGTAGAAGGAGCACAGCAATGTCTTTTTCTGTACTGAGCTCATGTAACATTGCTCACCTTTATCGCATTTAAAGTTTCTATTCTCCTATACTCTCCTTATCTTTAAAACACAATATATGAATATATCTCCATCAGGGATTGTCTGTGATTTCTAAAGACTGTCTTTCAATGGGTTCACGGAAAAAGTAATTGGTCTTCTGTAAGTAATATGCCCGCTGATCATCATTCTTTGAGAACTGAGAACTGTAACAACAAAACATCCTCGAACATTTCTTCTTCTTTTACAGCATTCAAATAACCTGAAATCTTGCTTTGATTTACAGCTTCAGTTTTCATTCACCTTGCCTGTCCACTGCTTTGATTTGCCTCCACTTCTCTTTCCCTTTTGCCACAGCTTCTGCATTTCACTTCGTCATCCTCCTGCACTGTTTACAAGTCCATTTTCACACCACCATGGAGAGCTGTTTGCTGGTTGCTATCTACAGCACTATCTGTGACTAGGTGTTCATTTGCATCACAACCTGCAGATCATTGCTTACAATAACCACTGTCACCAGCCTTCTACTGCTTCCTTGAACCACTGGCCTGAGCCTGCAACTCACTTGTTCCATTGTCCACTGTTATTTAGGCAGGCAGTATGAGCACTGCTGTCAAAGCACAACATGTGTAACTGAGCTGGGACAATAATAGTACACAAATCATTGCCATATTTAATTCTTTTAGACACTGAAATGTCTTTCAAAGGGTCATTCATATGTATAAATATCTGTCTTTAAAGAGACTGAACGTGTTGGAGTCTGATGTCTTTGCAACCAAGATGATCTGTTCATCTGGAATTAAGGAGGTGGGCAACAGATCCACACAGAGGATACAAACAACGGAGAGACAGCTGCCAACAAGTAATTCAATACCACACCTCTCTCAACCAAAACCTGAACATCTTCGTCTCAAAGAAAAACAACAGCCCTGTAGACTTCTCTTACCCTCTCAAGAAAGCAATTCTGAAAAGAGAAGCAGTGCAAACATCCACTCATTCAGTAGCTACACACACCCTCAGAGAGGAAGTTGTTTCCATCCTGGTTTTGGAACAGCAGGCTCTACTCCAACTTTCTGCTCAATAAAGTTTGTCACCATATATTTCCTCTGTAGTTGAGTGACTTTTGTATGACTTCAGCATCACAACTGGTGTATCTGTTTTTAAACTCTGCATAAAACACATAATAAAAATCAGTTGAAAAGAAAAAACATGGCTGACTCCTGACTTTAGAAATATTTGGCAGTAAACGCACTAATTCCAAATGTTGTACTAAAAGACAAAAACCTGTTGTTTCATAAAGTTTTCATGTGTGTGAGCTTGAGATGCTTTTGAATTGAACATTAAAAGTTCAAAGTGTCTGTGTCTGTGGGATTTCTTCTTAGTTTTATCTGGACCACAAAATGACAACCAAACCACATGTACCTGTTCTGACTCTGACAACATGGAAACATTAAAAAACAAACAGACAAAAAAAACCATTTCACAGTGTTTCACAGCTGGAAATGACACTTTGACACTTTGGTTGAGGTTTCGTCTTTCCACAAGAGGAAGTGATCTGAAGGTGTTGCATGCAAGCACATTTGCCCTAATTTCTTTGTCCATTCTGTCATCAGACTTCGTAGTTTTAAGAAGATGACTTCTGGTTTTAAGCATTCACTCTCTAATATAATAGCAGCTGAGTTTTTTGAAAGCTTATAAATCCACTTTCTGATACGACAGCACAATCTGCAACAGACATGTTCTTCACAGAAGCTGAATGTTTGTTCTGGGTTTTTGTTCTCTGTCTCTCAGGTAGGAAAGATTCTGTTTTCCCTGATCCCTTAATTCATTGTCCACTTTGTATGTATCAGTGTAAATGCTGCATTAATGCATAGGTAACAGTTTATGGTTGTAGATATTTGAGGTTGTTTTTTTTACTGTTGTTTATTTTAAGCCATAATAACGATTTTTTTTTTTACTCTATAAGGTCAGTCCTCCTGTCCTTTCACAGTCACCACAGAAAAAATAGCCTGTTTTTGTATTTGTTACAGCTGGTTTATCAGATTGTTTACCTTTCCATTCTATCAAATACTGCAGTTTTATGAAAGCTGCTAGTTTCTAAAAATTGATGTACTAAATGTTCCTTTGCATCAGTGCTTTGAAGTACTGGGTTTGGGCCATAGTGAGATAAGTCTCTCATTCCAAGCTTGTGTCAAATTCATATCAGTAAATGATCACTCTGTGTTACAATTAAAAACATATGATCAGCACATTTTAAAATGTGCTGGAGAACTACTGTAACCCAAACTGTGGTCTTCTACCAGTGGCAACCATGTAGAAGCTTAAAACTGTGAGAAAAAGAGAAAATAAAAAGCAAGAACTGTTACGTTCCATTGTGGCATTAGAGCTGTCAACGTTAACACATTAATATGTCATTGCAATATCATAATGACATATTAATGTGTTAACGTTGACATCCCCTAACACACACACACACACACACACACACACACACACACACACACACACACATATACATATATATATATATATATATATATATATATATATATATATATATATATATATATATATATATATATGCCCCATGTGTGGAGCTGCACAGCGACAACATGTTAGCGCGGTTAACCCGTTAACGCGTTATATGTACAGAGACATTTCAGGGATTTAGAGCCATTCTGTCCAAACTTTTGACTGGTATATATGGTGTTGCATGCACTCTGTGTCATGAACCGAAGTTCCGAGCGCAGGCAGGACCCAGTAGCAGAACACACACACTAGGGTAGGAGCGAATAAAGAAAGTAATTTTTATTGCAACTAAAGGTGTCCCGTGAGGGTAGCCAGAAAAACAACGTATGAAACCAGAAGAAACCGAGGGACCGCACAGGGAACGCCGAGAGCGGGGCTGTGAGAGGCTGTAAAACAAAAAGAGAGACAGATTACTGGGGTGCGGAAAAAAGGCAGCATACGAGGGAAGGTGGAGTGTGCGTCTCACAGTGATAGCCGGGCCGAGTGAACCAGAGGGGGGTGGAGCTCCAAAAGGGGTCGAGACGGCGAAGCTGAATGTGAACCAAATCTCAGGCGGACAGGTGGACAGGCAGGTGGCTCGAAAACAAAAACACGCCGAGTTGTGATCTGGGTACACAGGGAAAAAAAACAGTGTTAGGTCCGATGGAGAGTTTGTCATACGAGTTCTTTTCCGCAGGCGTACGTTACCGCTGAGAGGCGACTACGGACTGGCGTGGAGCAGCAGGTAGGGCAGGATTAAATAGTCCACCTGGTGATCGCCTGGGATGGGATGCAGGTGTGGGGTTAGCAGCCACGCTCGTGGGCGTGGACATCCCAGCAGCACCCCAGACGCCGGGCCGCGGACCATGACAGTACCCCCCCCTCAAGGGTCGCCCCCAGGCGACCGGCCGGGACCCCGCCTGCGGAGAGAAGCACGGAAAGCAGAGATGAGACGAGGGTCCAGAATGAAGGAGCGCGGGACCCAGAGGCGGTCCTCGGGGCCGTACCCCTCCCAATCCACAAGATACTGCCAGCCGCGCCCGCGCCGGCGCGCATCCAGGATCCGCCGGACCGCATAGGCCGGATGGCCGCCGACGAGCCGGGCGGGAGGAGGGGGCTCGGAAGGAGGGCACAGGGGGCTGAGGCGGACCGGCTTAAGTTGAGATACATGGAACGTGGGATGCACACGCCGAGAGGCCGGAAGCCGGAGCCTGACTGCCACCGGGTTGATGACTCGGTCCACTTCGTACGGCCCGATGAAACGGGGAGCCAGTTTGCGGGACGTGCCCCGGAGCGGGATGTTCCCAGCAGCCAACCAAACCTTCTGTCCCGGCTGGTAGTCAGGGGCTGGGGCGCGGCGACGATCGGCGTAGTGCGCCTGTCGTTCCTTTGCGCGCAGGAGGTCGCGGCGAGCGCAGCGCCACACACGTTGGCAGCGCCGGAGGTGATGAGGGGCCGACGGGACGGAGAGGGACAGGTCCTCTTCCGGAAAGAGCGGAGGCTGATACCCGAGGGACGCTTCGAAAGGAGAGAAGCCGGTGGAGGACGAGGTGTGAGTATTGTGGGCGTACTCCACCCAGGGCAGGTAAGTAACCCAGGAGGAGGGGTTTTGACTGGCTACGCACCTCAGCATAGTCTCCAGCTCCTGATTAAGGCGTTCAGTTTGCCCATTGGATTGCGGGTGGAAACCGGAACTCAAACTGACCTTGGCGCCGAGAATGGAGCAGAAGGTCCTCCACACTTGTGAGGTGAACTGGGGACCGCGATCGGAGACAATGTCCAGGGGAATTCCGTGGAGCCTGAAGACTTCCGTGACTAACGCTTGGGCAGTCTCAGCAGCCGAGGGCAGCTTGGCTAGCGGGACGAAGTGGGCGGCCTTAGAAAACCGATCCACAACGGTGAGGATGACACATTTTCCAGAAGAGGTGGGGAGACCGGTAACAAAGTCGAGCGAGATGTGAGACCAGGGCCGGTGGGGAGTAGTGAGTGGGTGGAGCTGGCCCATGGGATGTTTCGTGGATGATTTATTACGAGCGCAGACGGCACAGGCAGACACGTAGTCCCTAACGTCCCGTAGTAGCGATTTCCACCAGAAGTGTCTGCTGAGGAGGCGCGCTGTTCTGCTCACGCCCGGGTGGCACGCGAATCGTGCTGTGTGGATCCAGTGGATGACTGCTCCCCGGGCAGGACGGCGGGAACGAAGCGCCGTCCTGGCGGTCCAGTCCCTGGGTCAGGGTCCCCCGGGAGCGCTTGGCGAATGGTCTCCTCAATCTCCCAGGTGACAGCACCCACCACGCAGGAGGCAGGCAGGATGGTGGCGGGGGGGGGGGGCGCCTCGCTGTCGGGGGAATACAGACGGGAGAGCGCATCGGGTTTGATGTTTCGTGACCCGGGACGATAGGAGAGTGTGAAGTTGAAGCGGGCGAAGAATAGGGACCAGCGAGCTTGACGGGGATTTAACCTCTTGGCGGTTCTAAGGTACAGTAGATTTTTATGATCCGTCCATATAACGAAGGGCTGTTCGGTCCCCTCCAGCCAGTGACGCCATTCCTCCAATGCGAGTTTTACCGCTAGGAGTTCCCTGTCGCCGATGTCGTAATTCCTCTCCGCGGGGGTGAGTCGGCGTGAGAAAAAGGCGCACGGCCGGAGTTTGTTCAGGGGCCCAGACCGCTGGGAAAGAACCGCCCCGACTCCCGCATCAGATGCGTCGACCTCAACAACAAACTGTTTAGAAGAGTCAGGATGGGTCAGAATGGGTGCGGACGTGAATAATCGCTTCAATTTAGCGAAGGCTGCGTGGGCCTCAGGGGACCATGTGAAAGACACCTTGGGTGAGGTGAGTTGGGTGAGAGGCGCGGCCACCTGGCTGTAGTTTCGAATGAAACGGCGATAAAAATTCGCTAACCCCAAGAAGCTCTGAAGCTTCTTTCGTGTCTCCGGAACCGGCCATTCCAATATTGCTTTGATCTTCACCGGGTCGGTCTTCACCTGCCCACCAGCGAGGATGTAGCCCAAGAAGGAAATGGATGAGGCGTGGAACTCACACTTTTCCGCTTTTACGTACAGTCTATTTTCGAGCAGCCGTTGTAGCACGCTCCTCACATGGATGCGATGGTCCTCGAGCGTCTTGGAGAAAATCAAAATATCATCCAGGTAAACAAAAACAAACACGTTCAGGAAATCCTGTAACACGTCGTTGACTAGGGCTTGAAAAACCGCCGGGGCGTTCGTTAACCCGAACGGCATCACTAGATATTCAAAATGCCCTAGTGGGGTATTGAAGGCGGTCTTCCACTCGTCGCCTTCATGTATCCGTACCAGGTGGTAGGCGTTCCGCAGATCTAGTTTGGTGAAGACCGTAGCTCCCTGGAGTGAGTTAAAAATAGAACTAATGAGTGGGAGGGGATATTTGTTTTTGACGGTGACGTCATTCAGCCCCCTGTAATCGATGCACGGGCGGAGCGTCCCGTCTTTCTTTCCCACGAAGAAAAAACCCGCAGCCACGGGAGAGGATGACGGCCTAATACGTCCTGCAGTTAGCGACTCCTGGATGTAATTCTCCATGGTTTCTCTTTCGGGGCGAGACAGGTTGTATAATCTGCTAGAGGGCAGCGATGCACCCGGGAGCAGATCGATAGCACAGTCATATGGACGGTGAGGCGGGAGTGAGAGCGCCTCATCTTTACTGAACACCTGCTGGAGATCGTGATAGTCGGGGGGCATGGAAGAGAGGTCCGGCGCGGGTGGCGGGGCGGGCCTCCGTTCCGTTGAGGCGGAGGGAACGGCTGACCTCAGGCAGTTCGCCAGACAAAACACACTCCAGCTCGCGATACTTTTTCCGGCCCAATCTATGTGTGGGTTATGTCTCTGTAACCAGGGGTAGCCTAGGATAAGCGGGGTGTCAGGAGCAGGAAAAGTGAAAAAGGACAGCTGCTCTTGGTGGTTACCTGATGTGATTAACCGTACAGGCGCGGTTTGGTGAGTTATGTATGCAAACACTTGGTTGTTTAATGTAGACGCAGGGATGGGCGGTTCGAGTGGAGTAAGAGACACAGCTAGCCTCTTAGCCAGCTTCTCATCCATAAGGTTCTGTTCCGCCCCGGAGTCCACTAACGCGGGGCATGTAAAAGTCTGATTAGAAGTCACGATAGTAACGGACAGTAACAATCGGGGTCTAGTAGTGCTTAGAGTGCTGCCCACCCGTATCCCCGGACTCACCGGTGGGCCGGGTCGTTTGGGCGGACCGGGCAAACAGCGATGCGGTGACCGGGCCTCCCACAGTACAGACATTCTCCAGCCCGAAATCGGCGTTCCCTCTCCTCCAGAGAAAGCCGAGAGCGTCCGATCTGCATGGGTTCAGGCGGGGGCGGCGACGGAGAGCGCGCACATGCAGCTGGGGGCGGGGGCGGAGAAACGCGAAACCCGGGGCGCAATACGGAGCCCATAGGCTTAGACCGCCGCTCGGCATCCCTCTCCCGCAAGCGTCTGTCAATCCTACGGGAGAGGGAGGCCAATTCATCAAAGGATCTGGTCTCCTCGTGAAAAGCTAGTTGGTCCTTCATCTGGTCATTTAACGACCGTAAAAAACCCCCACAAAGAGCCGAATCGGGCCAACCCACGGCGACCGCTCGAGTACGGAATTCAACTAGGTACTCCGCAATACTGCGCCGCCCCTGACGGAGCCCCAGCAACTTCTGCGCGGCATCGTCCTCCGATACCGGAGGGGAAAACGTAGCCTGGAACTCCTCCAGGAAGTCATCGTAATCGCAATCACGAATGGGGTGAGAATTTAAGTAGGCTTCAGCCCATGCTAGAGCACGCCCCCGTAACAATCCCACGAAGTGGGAGATCTTAGCAGTATCCATGGGGAACGCGTGAAGCGTGCGACTGAAAAACAAGGAGCACTGGAAAAGGAACCCCCCACACAGGTCCAGCTCCCCGTGGAAGGGTTCCAGCGGCGGAGGCGACACGCCGCGGTGCACGGGGTCGGACGGCCTAGTTTGTAATTTATTCTGAGTGTCACTGAGCTCTTGACAACGGTCTTGGAGAGACTGGAGCTGCTGATCGTGGCGACCGAGGATAGCGCCCTGTTTATTAATAGCGGAGCGGAGTGGATCTGCTGGGTCCATACTGGCCAGTCCGTACTGTCATGAACCGAAGTTCCGAGCGCAGGCAGGACCCAGTAGCAGAACACACACACTAGGGTAGGAGCGAATAAAGAAAGTAATTTTTATTGCAACTAAAGGTGTCCCGTGAGGGTAGCCAGAAAAACAACGTATGAAACCAGAAGAAACCGAGGGACCGCACAGGGAACGCCGAGAGCGGGGCTGTGAGAGGCTGTAAAACAAAAAGAGAGACAGATTACTGGGGTGCGGAAAAAAGGCAGCATACGAGGGAAGGTGGAGTGTGCGTCTCACAGTGATAGCCGGGCCGAGTGAACCAGAGGGGGGTGGAGCTCCAAAAGGGGTCGAGACGGCGAAGCTGAATGTGAACCAAATCTCAGGCGGACAGGTGGACAGGCAGGTGGCTCGAAAACAAAAACACGCCGAGTTGTGATCTGGGTACACAGGGAAAAAAAACAGTGTTAGGTCCGATGGAGAGTTTGTCATACGAGTTCTTTTCCGCAGGCGTACGTTACCGCTGAGAGGCGACTACGGACTGGCGTGGAGCAGCAGGTAGGGCAGGATTAAATAGTCCACCTGGTGATCGCCAAAGTCATCATGTTCGGTGCTTTTGGGTTTAATTCTTGTCCTCTGAGTCCAGTGTTTTGGGTCCCTCTCTTTTATGCCAAACAGCCAAAACAGGGAATAAGCTATGAAGTAAGATATTCATCCATCAACCAAGCATATCACAAAACTTCACATATGTCAATCAAACTGAAATGTCTTTTTCTGGGGTGTTTGACTGATTCGGTCTCACTGACACTTCATCACAGCTGCATCTTTCTTTGTGACCTTTCCTGTGATTGTGCAACTTTTGAAAGGTTAAAAGGCAAGGTCAACTCAGATTACTTCATCATATTTATAGTTTTCACAGTGTCTTTGTTTGTGCCACATCTGCCAAAGACTCAAGAAGAAAAACAAGAAGTTCCTCAAATATTTTATTTGGACCCTATAGCTACCGCCCTATCTCCAAATTACTTCTACTTTCAAAAATTATTGAGGAAGTGCTTAATGAACACTGACGTTAGCAAAAACCCCAGTGATGCTTTGCCTGTGCTTATGAACAACATTTTTATTGAGAGTGCTGTAATCCATAATAAGTACATATAAGTAATAAATACACAGGTGTCTCCTATTATCGTCTTACAACTTATCTTAAAGCCTCCCCAACACACACACTCCCTACTTTGAACAAATAATAACAGACACAAAACAGCTAGAAACCTGGTTTATGATCAACATCTTAGTTTTTTCACCTGAATATCTAAAGTCTGTCCAGTTTTATAAGATTGGAGGCTAAGCTGTTGTACTCAGATCAAGCTGTTTTCACTTTTGTTACTGATGAAACATTTGGTATTCCAGCCTTATTAATGAATTCATATTTTCATATGTTTCACATTTTCACCCTTCATTTTGCTGTCTGCATTCATAAAGCCTGCATGAAACAGAAACAGCAAGAATGCATGGAGAGAAGCATCTCTGTAAGAGTCCATCGTCTGTTTTTGTATTTCCTGCCATGCTATTCTTTGCTCTACTGTAACTGTTAATGTGTATAAATAGAAATGCCTCTCTCTGTCAGTTTTTCTCTTCTTTGCTTTTTCATCGTGTATTTCTGCTTTTACAGTTACAGTCTTTTCTGCTTGTTTCATCTGCCAGTGCTTTTTGTGTTTTGGGTGCACATTTTTTTTTACACAGCAGTCATTTCACACATGTCTGGTGTTGATGCATAATATGACACCTTTCTGATCTTTGCATGTCATACTTCTTTCATTGTTCAGCATTCACACATGTATCATGCCCTTACTTCTCTTGCAGAGACTTCATGTTTCTTTAAAAAGAGAAATAAACAAAAAATTGAATTATTACAGGGTTGAGTAATGCTATCCACGAGTTGTTCATTTACACTGCATTTGATTCCCCCCCCCCCCCCCCCCCATTTGATACATTGAGAGAAACAGGATACTTTGTATCTGTAATCACACCAGCAGAGACAACATATTGTCAAGGAGTAAAACAGAAACAGAGGAAGGATCAGTATGTTTGATTTGGCACAGAAACATAGCTATAATTCAGTACGGAAGGATCATAAGAAAGAAATGACCATGATTTATTAATGTACAGAATTTAGATAGAGGTATTTGGCAGTTAGACTCCGATGGCCCGTTGATCCCAGCAGTGATAGGGATTAGAGCAGGACTCCCTGTGAGGGTGGGGATGAATATGGAGGCTTGAATACAGCCTGAGTGATGAGAGGCGGTGATGTGGAGAAGGTGGGTTGCACAAAGGCGTCTGCAAAGGAGAGTGACAGACGCGCAGTGAGATTTAAAGTATGTGGCATGAGTGCTACTTTGTCTGATGAAGGCTGGGAGAAAAATGATTGGACAACATCAGTGATGTCACCAAACAGCTTCTCACCTGGGAAAGTAGAAGTGACGTGAAGCTTAGAATTAGCCGGCAACACCTGGGAGCAGACAGATGTGAAACCTGAGATCTTCCTTATTAAACTTATGCATAAGATTCCTTATAACGGGATGGGAAGATGAGCTAAAGATGAGCTAACTCGGGGTGACCATTGGTAGAACAGACTGCACTTCAGTCTCCACTCCACTGAGAATCTCTACTCCAAATCTGAGCCTGATAAAGAAAAGCAAATAAACAGACATTAAAAGGCAGTATTCCTCACTAGGTTTTAGTATAACATCAGTAGCTGGTGTATCTGTAAGTAGTTTTTAATCTCTGAATAAAACACATTATAAAAATGAGCCAAAAAGAGGAAATGCTTGATAGTGAAATATGTGATCTCAAAATATTGTGGTAAAAGCAAGAAGAAAAATATAATACTGCTTCTCAAAGGAAGTTTTCATGTGGGTGAGCTTAAGATGCTTTTATCTCAAAATAACAAAAGCAACACACAGATGTTTTGTCGTGCTGTTATATGTCATATATGAATAGCTGCTGCACTAATTTGATAGGAGGAGGAAGTGATCTGAAGGTGTTGCATGCACACATATTTGCCGTAATTTCCATGTCCATTTGGTCATAAGACTTTGTAGTTTTAAGAAGATGACTTCTGCTTTTAAGCAATCATTCTTTAATAAGACAGCAGCTGAGGGTTTTGAAAGCTCATTAGTCAACTTTCTGATTAGACAGTGAAGTCTGCAACAGCCATGTTCTTCACAGAAGCTGAATGTTTGTTCTGGGTTTTTGTTCTCTCTCTCTCAGGTAGGAAAGATTCTGTTTTACCAGATCCCTTAATTCAATGTCCACTTATATGTATGTTAATGTTGCATTAATGCATAGGTAACATTTTACAGTTGTAGATATTTGAGACATGTAAAATGAACATTTGCTGTTGTTTAGTTTATGCTAAAAGAAGGAATTTTGCTGTATTCCGTAAGATCATCTTTTCTGGTCTTCCTGTCCTTTCACAGCCACTTGTTTCTAAAAAGTACACTTTATTATTACATAAGCTGCTAGTTTCTCAGAATTATGTACTAAACGTGGCCTTGCTTCAGTGCCATGAATCACTGGGTTTAACCCATACTAACTCACTCCCGGCTTGGCTCACATAGCTTCGTAAATGATTATTCTCGAACAACTACAGCGCCTAATCAGGATATTTAAGAAAGTAAAAGTGAGATTTTCATATTTGTTGGTAACTATTAGTGTGCAGAATTATTATGCAACTAAATGAAAAATGAATATTTCCCCATTTCCTTTGTTTATTTTCAGCCAATGAAGTGAGAATGACAAAACAAACAACTTTAAAACTTTAAATTTATAAATAAATGTTTTTGACATAAAAAAAAGTCATTGACCAAAACACTGAATTTACTTTCAAGTTGAAGATTGTTGGTTATTTGATTTCTCAATGATCAAATGTTTTCTGCAGCAGCACCCGGAACCTCCCAGACAATGTTCGGAGAGGGTTTTGGTCAGAAGAAGAAGTACTATAATTTTCCAGTTAATATGAAATCAATGGAAAATAACACGTTTGATTCTTCTCAAATCTTTGGTGGTCTGTTTTTAATACATTTCTTGACCCTGTGACTTTTTGCAACAAAACATTTGATGGTTCTCTGATAACGTTGCAATATATTAGCAATTTTCAGAGTGCTGCATGGAAAAATGCATGAAACTTATATTGTCAGAATAACATATGAATGTTATAGAAATTGTGTAAATCTGCACAGATGCTTGTTAATCAAATGTTGTGTTAAAGGTGTTCAGGGACAAACAAACAGCATCTGTGCCTTGAAAGGTTCATCAGTGAATCTGTCCTGCTCACATCAACATCCAACATCAAGCATGAACTGGTACAGTGTACACAGGGGGGGCTTCAAGATTGAGACATCTGCAGATGGAAAGTACAGCATGTCAGCAGATAGTAACTTGACTCTGACAGTCAACAATCTAGCAGAGAATGATGCAAACATTTACTGCTGCAGAGAACCTGCTGACAAATCAGACTGTGACCAAAGGGGAATTTCTCTCAGTGTTGCAGGTACAGTGGTTTTATCAAATGCGTTAAGAACTCATCTATGAATAATCAATGTATTGATAATTTTTCTATTAACAATCCTCTCAGAGCTGCAGGTAAAGGTGATTCCTGCCACAGAGGGACAGACAGTAACACTGATGTGCAGCAGCAGCTGTCCTCTGACTGAAAAGCCTGCAGCCTACATCTGGTACAAGAACAGAGAGTTTCTCTATGAGGACTGGTCTCCCTGGTACCAAGAGCTGCTCAGCAGTGAGGAAGCAGTCACATACTCCTGTGCTGTCAAAGGCTACGAGCATCTCAGAGCCCCTCAAGTCTCTGTGGGTGAGTCATGATGTTCAGTGTGTTACAAAATAAACTACTCTAAATAAACTAAGTCAAATAATTCTGAGTAAACATACTCAATACTCTAATATTTTTTTCATCCAGATTCCATCACACCAACATGCTTCAATGTGACGTACACTAAAAGCGAAATGTGTCCTTATCAGCAGGGATCAGAACATGAGCCTTGTTCCATCACATTTCCCAGAGGTGAACACAAACACGTCTTCTTACTGATCTCTGAAATGCACTGTTTCTATATTCACTTTTTTAACCCCTCAGCTGTAAAAAGGCTGAAGGGTTAAAAGATGTTATTGGCAGTTGGCATGGACACAGAGATTTGTGAATGCGAGAATGAGTAGGATTTCCAAATTGCTACAAAAGGCACATGTACTAAAAATCTTTGATGATTTTGAATCTCCTTGACACTGACCTCGAGGTCAAGGTCAAAGTTCTAGTTTTCTGAAAATTTTGTGATTGCAATAATTCAGGAATGGATTCAAGTAGGATTTTCACATTAACAGCACAGGTACATCTACTAAGAAGCTGAGGGGTAGCACTGACAGCCATCAGGTCACACGTGAATTACATTACGCTTTGGGTGAAAAAAGTAGAATGCCAAGATTATTATTGAAGTGTGTGGATGCAGTCAATGAAAATGTGTTAAACTGAAAACGTCCCTGATGAGGAAAAGACAGAATGAGTACACAGACTCCTCTCTTATAATGAAAAGAGAAGTGAGTTCAAGTACCGTTCTTTGAACTCACCTCTACAAATCTGCTCCCATACACAAAACCATGTAACTGACATACATACACGTATAAAATATGCATAATAACATAGTGACTGACGAAACTGTATTTATCATCTCTTCAGTGGTACATGTTGTAAAGACACCTGGGAACACACTGACCTGTAGCACCTCATGTCCTCTGATCGACCCTCAAACTGTCTATGTGTGGTATGAAAATGGAAACCTTTATAGGGAAAATATAAGAAGCATTTCAACTCCAAGTTCTTTGAAAAACAACTTTTACTGTGCAATTAAAGGTCATGAGCATCTTCAATCTGATGACGTCTGTGAGTATCAAAGAAAACTGTTAATTCTGTTAATTAATAACAAGCTGTTATCTCAACATGCAGACACCACAGTCAACTTTAAATCGTCCATCTATATTTCAGGTGTTCAGGATAAAAACTGCTGGACAGTGAATTATGTCAGCAGGAGAATCTGTGCTCTGGAAGGATCTTCAGTGAACATTATCAGTAAATACTCACATCCTGATAACATGAAACCAGAGTTTAAATGTTGGAGTAAAAAATGGAAAACAGGTGATAAGGAACTTGAAAAACCGATTGAGCCTTCAGGTCGTGTGGAGTATCAGGACAACATGAAGAACCAACACACCCTGACCATCAAAAACCTGAAGAAGAATGACTCAGGAGAATACACCTTCATCCTGAAAGGAAATGATAAAGAACTGAAACTGCCTGGAGTCTTTTTGATTGTCACAGGTAAAGTCTCCTAACAAGATGACCTAAGATGTTTCATTCATGTAAGAGCCTCAATGTTTTACACTAAAAAGCCTAAAAAGCCTCATGTAAACCTGAGCAAACAATACTGAATGTAAAAGTGTTATCAGCAAAATTTCACTGATCATCACATTTTAGCTGGTCTAAGAAGTGCTTCTTGTAAAACTGTTGACGGTCCTTTGCGTTCCACATTGACCTGTATCACATTACCCATCAAAATGCTATCCTATATTAAAAAAAAGGTCATTGGGAAATTTTTTTATGAGATTTATAGTTTTTAATTATTTAGTAATGTTCCTCTTTCAGAGCTGAGAGTGAAGATGAGTCCTTCTGCAGTGGTGACAGAGGGTCAGAGAGTCACACTGACCTGCAGCACCAGCTGTCCTCTGACTGACAACACAAACTACATTTGGTACTTCAACAGTCGACATCTGAACATGACAGAGACCCACAACAAACATCTGATCCTAGACCCAGTCAGCAGGGAGAATATAAGAAATTATTCCTGTGGTGTTAAAACTAACAAGGATAACACCACAGCTCAATGGCTACCAGCAGCTGCAGGAGGTTTTGCAGCTCTCCTGTTAATAATAATAATACTTCTCACTGTGTTCTGCTGCCGGAGGTGAGCATCACTGTGTTCTCTTTAAAATCAGTCATGTTCAAACTCTGATTTGAAATCTGTTATTCAGTCATATCCTTTCATGTTTGACACTCAGAAAAAAGAGGGCTTCTAGTCATTCTCCAAAGAGTGAAATATCAGACAACAAACAGCAGGTACACAACACAGTGCATCCACAATCCTGTTTTTCTTTTACTTGATCATTTATCCTTTGTGTGGATAGATTTTTTTGTCTTGTTTATCTCACCAATGTCTTAACCTTCCATATGGTGTAAAATGTGTACCATATGGGAGGTTATGTTTTTGGTCTCCTCAGGTTAGCCATAATCCCATATATGAAAACGTCTCAGCTCACTACAGCAGAATGCCTGTCAATACACACCAACCAGCTCATCTCTATTCCAATGAAGGAGAACTTGACTCCAATCAAGGTGACCTCTACTGCAATGAAGGCAAAGTCTATCCCAATCAAGCTGAACTCTATTCCAATACAGCTGATCTATACTCTAACATCCAATACTGAGTCACTGCCTTTTAAACAGAAAAAAAACTCAAAAAAGCGCCACAGCTGTTGTGTACAGAGTGTAAAACAACCACACTCTAAAATGGCACGTAGAATACAGTAGAAATGAGTAGAAAAGTAGAAATGCTTGTGGGTTTCAATTTAAAGATGTTTGATCATGAAATGCATGTGTTGTGTACAAAGTATAAGACAATGTAAAAATATTATTGCTAACTTTGTAAAACATGCAAACTTGTGAGCTTTGTGTTGTTGCTTTCTGCGTGGTTTAGAGCTTTCAAACTGAACAGTTAAAACTTAAAGTCATCATTTCTTTTTTCCCTGAACCATACATGAACTGATAACGGCTTAACATAAATCAATAACCTTTATGAGTATTAATAAATATAAAAAAAATGAGCTGTAGTAGTTTAATTCTTTCAGCTATAGTGTGAAGATTTATCTGAATAATCATTTGTCTCTTATTTCTTCAGGTTTTTCTGTAAAGTTTTTGAATGTTTGATGCTTGAATGACCCATTTTCCCTTCTATTATTGTCTCTTAAAGAAACTATTGGTTATCAGAATGTTCAAAAACATCACACAGTTAGGTGACAGTGTTGATACAGCCCGTGACTTAGGATGTAATTATTATGTAAAAATACTTATTGGTAGGTGCGATGGAATAAATGAGTAATAATTCAAGATCTCTTAGGAGAGAAGAAAAGTGTCCTGAAATACTGAGTAATTCCGAAAAAAGTTTAGAGAACCCATGCAAACATGGAAAGAACATGCAAACTCCACAGAAAGGCTCCGACTTGATAACAGGTAGGCAGACAACAACAGAAAATGTTACCAATACCAGCAGGATAACTCAGCAAACAGTATTAGATCCTTCAGCATTACTGTATCATGAGATATGATAATATTGTCATCTAGTGGACGTGTCTCTAACTGCAAAACAGACAAACAGACGAAAAAAAAAACCAAAAAAACAGTAGAGGAGCCCCCCAGAATTGTCTGAGACAGCAAAAAACAAGAGTGAATTTCAAACCACATTTTTTTTAAAGAGTAACTTTGCGAACAATTTTTTTCTTTTGTTTTTCACATCTACTTTTAGTTCTTAGCTAAGTTTTAGTTAACTATAATAACTGCATCAGAATCTGCTTCAGCTCCAAGTGTTGCCTTGGAGTTGAGGTTTCCATCATCTACCTGATAAATTGTGTCCAAGCACTGTGAAGGTTATATTTTTCGACTTTTCCAGTTCATACCATCAGGCCAACCTTCCTGGCTGATAAACTGATGCATGTGGATGCCTCTCTTGTGTCCTGGATTGTGGATTACCTGACAGGAAGGCCACAATATCTGCGTCTTCAACACTTTGTGTCTTCCACAGAGATCAGCAACACACTCGTATCAGAAAATAAACCGGACTGCGTTAAAAGCATCACTGCATTCTGCAGGAAGGGCCCGAGTCGTATCTATTTTCTGAAGCAGCTGAGATCTTTTAACATGTATCGGACAACGCTCAGGATTTTCTCTGAGTCTGTTGTGGTCAGTGCCATCCTCTTTGCTGTTGCATGCTGGGACAGCAGGATGAGGGTCACAGATGCCAACATATTATTGATAGAAAGGTAAAAAAGATGGATGAGATAATGAAGCTGTTTTCTAATGAAAGTTTCTGTTAAAGGTGTTATTATTTGGAACTTTATCCATGTTTATTACGGGCATTAATGCTATAACTGTCACGATACTGGGTTTTGTACCCAGTGTTTTCTGTTTGGGAAATATCACTACCATTTGTAGTTTTTAGTTTAAATATTACCTTTGCTTTGGTTAGGTTTTCATTCTGATTTTGTATTCATCGTTTTCTTTGTTATTCTCAAGTTTTTCTGGTCCTCCTGTGTTGTCTATGCCTCATCTACGTTTCTGTGTCCATGTTTAGTGAGTTTGTGTTTACTTTGGCCTGTCAAAATCAGGTGTTAGTCTCAGTCTAAGTGTTGGTTTCCTGTTTTATTTTGATAGTCTTTTGCCCTGTGTGTGTTGTGTTCAGTTTTTCTTTGCTCGTTTTCATTAATTGATTCTGTTCACTTGCACCTTGTTTTCCCCAGCAGTGTCTCTTTCCCCCATAGCCTCATGTCTTTTCAAGTCTATTCAAATTTCCCTCTGTTCAAGTTTTCAGTTTAGGTTTTTGTTCCTGAGCTCTGGCAATAAAGCTGTTTGAGTTTAGTTAAGCCTGTCTGCCAAGTCCTGCATTTTGGGTTCTCTCGTTGCTTGGCACACACCCTCACTTGATAGTAACAGTAAAAATATGACAGTAAAACCAAAAGTATTACAATTCTTAGTGATCAGCAATCATTAAAATCAATTGTCCCTGAGTGTAAAATATAAAAAGATTGGTGAAAACTTGGCACATAACATAATTGAGTAATGACATTTACAGTCCTCACTTGTTGAAGGTTAAGCAGAGAACAATAGAAAATGTTACCAACGTGTGCAGAATGGCTCAGAAAAGATGATCAGATCCCTCAGCATCAAGACTGTTGCATTAAACATGGAGTTGCTGACACAATGAGCAGTAATTATGGTCCCTTCTGGTCTCAAATTACTAAACAACAGAACAAGAGAGAAGGTGCTAAAGGAATCTGAAATTGTGCTTGTTTTTCAGCATTCAAACAATAAATCACAGAATCTGAGGCAGGAAACAACAAGAGTGAATGTTGAACACAATTTTCCTATAAAATTTTACAGTGTTTATCTCTGTGGTTGAAGACCTGTTGTCACTTCTGAGTGTTGCTCAAATGTGGTAAAAGCTGTCACTTTTAGGCCACACCCAGCACCCATGTGTAACCAGTATCAAAAAAAAGTCTGCATCTCCACAGCAGTTCATGTTGCACAGTGAGCTTGAATCTGGGGTTTCTTGATCACCACAGTCGTTTGTATTCATCACAAACCATAAACCACCATAATTAGATATGGACAAAAGCTTCAACACACAGCTTTCTTCTGAACAGCTTAAAGCACCTGAGGTGACTATTTATTGCACATTTATTTAAAATACAAGTGCACACAGCAGAGTCGACAAAAGATTGAAAGGAAAAGGAAGGAAGTTTGGTATTAGCCTCAAAGCTGCACAAGATGTGAAACCACTGAATATGAAACAACAGTCAATCTTCCCCCCCTAACCTTTCACTCTGAAAAGGAGAACAGCTTAGGTGACCGATGACTTACTTTTTTTTTTTTTTTATTCAAGCTTTCACTGTCAGTGTTAAACGTTAAAGTCTGGACTACAACAATCATGCCGCTCAGGAATGCTTGTCGTCTCTTTGTGGGTGTCATCATTTACATCACAGGTATCAGTGATTATTTATTTGTCCCTATTTAAGAATGAAAGTAACCATAGCTAATCCTACTACATGATTTATAGATGACAACTTTGAGTTCAGATTAGTTCCTAATGTAAACTACAGAATATCTCTCTCTTTTTGACTGAAAGGTTTTTTTCTAAAGAAAGTTTCTGTTAAAGGTGTTAATGGAGGAGAAACCAGGATCTGTGCTCTCAAAGGTTCATCAGTGGATCTGCACTGCTCACATCAACATCTGACTTCAAGCAGAAAATGGTTCACTGTCCAATGGAAGGGAAATTATGTTCAGAGTGAGCTCTCTGTGGATGGACAACGTGTAACGTACAACATCTCTGATAAGAAAAACCCAACTTTAACCGTCAATGATCTAAGAGAGAGTGATGCAAACGCTTACTGCTGTATGAAGACTACCGACAGTCCACAACTCTGTTGGCTCAACAGAATTACTCTTCAAGTTGTTGCAGGTACAGTGACTTTTACTCATGAATTACTTTCCAAATGACATCATTGTATAAGTTGTTCTCCATCATCCTTTCAGAGCTGCAGGTAAAGGTGATTCCTGCCACAGAGGGACAGACAGTAACACTGATGTGCAGCAGCAGCTGTCCTCTGACTGAAAAGCCTGCAGCCTACATCTGGTACAAGAACAGAGAGTTTCTCTATGAGGACTGGTCTCCCTGGTACCAAGAGCTGCTCAGCAGTGAGGAAGCAGTCACATACTCCTGTGCTGTCAAAGGCTACGAGCATCTCAGAGCCCCTCAAGTCTCTGTGGGTGAGTCATGATGTTCAGTGTGTTACAAAATAAACTACTCTAAATAAACTAAGTCAAATAATTCTGAGTAAACATACTCAATACTCTAATATTTTACCAAGTCTCTGTGGGTGAGTCATGATGCTTATTCTGCTATATTATTTGACAATAAATAAATTCAATATGAACAGAAATCTCAATTCTAAATATAAAAATAATCTTCTTACAAATATTTAATTGCATTACTTTTTCTTCAGATTCCATCACAGCAACCTGCTTCAGTGTGACTTATGCTTATGGAGACATGTGTTCTTATAAACAGACACCAGTGGATGAGCCGTGCACCATCACATATCCCAGAGGTGAAGTGGTACAAAAATAACACCACCAAAACTCACATGTCAGATTTGTTGAGTCCAACATTTGTATGAATTATATAAACTTTATGAATATATCTATGCACAGTAACGGGAAGTGTATTTATCTTTTATCAACAGAGCTTCATGTTCAAAGGACTTCTTCCATTTCTGGGTTTGTTACACTGGCTTGTAGTACAAGATGTAACCTGACAGACCCTCAGACTATCTACCTCTGGTACCACAACAAACAAAGCTATTATGAGAATCAACATTATTCAGTTCAAAACTCTTCAAGAGGCACATTTTCTTGTGCAGTTAAAAGCCACAAACGTCTTCAATCTACAGAAGTTTGTATGTGTTAAAAAAAAATTATTGATTCACTGACATCCTGAAATATAGACCAGTCAGTCATTTCATAATCCATCTATATTTCAGGTGTTCAGGATAAAAACTGCTGGAGAGTGAATTATGTCAGCAGGAGAATCTGTGCTCTGGAAGGATCTTCAGTCAACATCACAAGTGAATACTCACATCCTGATAACATGAAGCCAGAGTTTAAATGTTGGAGTAAAAAATGGAGAAAAGATAAAGTGGAAGTTGAAGAGCTGATTGAGGCTGCAGGTGGTGTGGAGTATCAGGACAACATGAAGAACCAACACATCCTGACCATCAACAACCTGAAGAAGAATGACTCAGGAGGATACACATTCAGATTCAACAAAGATCATGAAGGATGGACACAGTCTGATCTGCCTGGAGTATTTTTGATTGTCACAGGTAAATCTAAACTCTTCACTCAGCAGACTTTACTCATTAACAGGATTGTGAAAATATTCCATTACAGAGCAAGAATCAAAAGCAAACAGACATTTTCCTTTTATAGAAAAATTCACCCTTTCGGTGTATTTTTTTTTTTTTTTTGTACAGTCAGATCAAGTGAAAAAAACATTATTTTTGACTTTTAAAATATATAAAACTATTTTATAATCCTGATCAAATATTTTCTAATGAGCACTTTGCTATATATCAAATACACACAAAAATTCATTTTCCTGTTCACAGAAATTAAGAAAATGATAGTTATTCAAGTTTCATGTTGGATTGAGCAAATATCACAAGGTGGAATATTAAGAAAACATCTATATAACCCACACGTAACCTAGAACAGTAACAATAATGGCATGAATAGCTGAAAAGAAATTAATAACCCCAGTTGTCAGACAAATACAATGAAATAAAGCAAACAATCCCTGTAAAATGTCACAGAAATGAAGAACTGAGCTTTTTTCACTTAAAACATGGCATTACTCACTAAACATGATTTAAAAATGACACTGACGGAGTCTGGAGTCTAATAATAATAATTATTATTATTATTGTATGTTCTTCTTCCAGAGCTGAGAGTGAAGATGAGTCCTTCTGCAGTGGTGACAGAGGGTCAGAGAGTCACACTGACCTGCAGTACCAGCTGTCCTCTGACTGACAACACAAACTACATTTGGTACTTGAACAGTCGACCTCTGAACCTGACAGAAGCCCAGAACAAACATCTGATCCTAGACCCAGTCAGCAGGGAGGATGCAGGAAGCTACTCCTGTGCTGTGAAAACCAACAAAGAGATCAGCTCTGCTCCAAAGACTCTCACTGTCCAAAGTATCACAGGAACATGGACACCAGCAGCTGCAGGAGTTTCTGCAGCTCTGCTCCTTTTAATACCTCTCACTGTCTACTGGTGCAGGAGGTAAGCTACACTGTCTCATCTGTCATACCTGTCATGGTTAAACGGTAGCTCAGGAGTTAGAGCAGGTCATCTGTTGATCAAAAGGTTGGTGGTTTGATTTTTGGCTCCCTCAGTCTGCATGCCAAATATCCTTGGGCAAGATACTAACCACCACTTGCTCTCCGATGCATCCATCAGAGTATGAATGTGTATGCTAGTGAGAAAGCATAGAGTGAATGTGGCATGTTGTATAGAGCGCTTTGAGTACTCCAGGAGTGCAGAGAAACGCTATCTAAAAATCACTACATTTACCAAATGTTTTAACATTTTATTTATTTCTTTTTGTGCAATAGAAAAAAGAGGACTTCCAGTCAGTCTCCAAGACAAGAAACTTCAGATAATAAACAGGTTAAAAAAACCTCTCATTTTCTCTTCACAGGAATAATAATTTATTCTCCATCACAGAAAAACTTTAAAATCACTCATCATGCTTTTTTTTCTCACTTACATCCTAACCTCTTGTAGCCTTTTTGTCACTGGAGCTCACCACCTACCTCGATCATGTTTCTACTCAACAGTTGTATTTTTTATGTGACTAAAACACATTCACATTATGACACAGTATCATCAGCTGCATCTGCACACATCTAAAGCTCTTTTGGGGAGGAGACCACTGAACTGTTATCCATAAAAAATCCTGACCATCCTCTGCACAAAATGCTAGCCATTAGGGCTGCAGCTATTGGTTATTTTAGTAATTCAGTATTTCATCAATTATTCCATTGATTAATTGAATAATAAGAAATACTTTTAGCTTCATTAATGACAATAATAAATCAAAAAATGTACTCCTTTTTGTTTCAATTTTAAAAATTGCTGTGTTTTACTGCATACAAAGAATGAAAGGAAAAAACTAAACTATTTAAATCTGATAGATATCATACATCAAAACTTTTTGCAAAATGTACAACATTTGCAAAAAAAGTAATTTCTTTATTTGAATGAGGCAAAAACTGAATCCTTAGTGTTAAATAACCCAGTGCTCATATCATTTGTCTTCTTTCTGTAGATGCACCCTGGTCCCATTTATGAAAACATCTCAGCTCATTACAGCAGAATGCAGGTTAATACTCAACATCAACAAGATTTCTACTCCAAAGAAGCTGATCTTCATGCCAGCGAAGCTGAGCTCTATGCCAAGGAAGCAGAAGTCGACGAAATTGAAACTAATATCTACTGCAGCATCGAATCGTTGTGATTTAACTAAAAAAATCATTTAAAGGGAGCATTCACTGATTGGGATAATAATGAACTATCACAGAAGGGACACCACAACTGATAAGTAGAGAGTAAAAATCATACATCATAGTGGAAAATAAAATACAAGAGTAAGAAAAGTAGTAGTGTTTAGAAAAATAGAAATGCTGCAGCTGATGAAATGTGTTGTACATGTCCTGCAAAATACAACACAACTTCAAATTATATGCACATGCAAGCTGAACTACTGTACTGGATAGTTTAGAGCTTTGGCAAAATGTCTGTAAAACTGAACCGATGAAACATTAAAGTCATCGTGCTGGCATTTTTCTCTCTTCTTCTGGACCACAAAATAGCTCCATCACTTTACGTACCTCCACCGTTATACTGCCCGCCATGAAAAGTTTTTATTAAAAATATATCTGTCTCCTCCGCTTGCTCACAACTTCTATGGGGAGAGAAAAAAAAAATGCACAAATACATGACAGGTGTGCCATTCTTCCCAGTGTTGCTGCTCCAACACTGCCCTTCCTCTCCCTCTGACAGCCAGCCACAAACCGCACCCGGCTGCCATACCTTCATGCCGCCAACAGAGGAAGTCAGCCATAGCCATCTGTGCCCCCAGCATCTGTACTACCTAAAATGTTTTTTAAAATGTGGTTGAACCTTTACAACATCGCATGGTCTGAACAGACGATGAATGGGCACCCCAGCACGTAATAACGCGAAGAGCTGACCAAACACTCTTTTTCCACAGAGTTATAGTGACGTTCATGCTCTGACAATTTCCAGAGTGCTTGCTTCAGCCTCTCATATGTGACTTGCCATCAGTCTGTCCACTGAACCAGATCTAAGCCAATTTTCCAGTCAGGGGACTGGTTAGAGCCACAGAGTTCAGGATAAACCTCTGGTTGTACCCACCCAGCATTAGGGACTGCCTCGCCTATTTTTTCGCCCTTGGCCACAGGCAAGCCATGTTGGCATCTGCTTTGTCTATTTGTCGATCTGGGCTACCCCTTCAGAAGAGGCATCAAGTGCACAGTCCATTCCTCCATTGACCACTTGAATGGTGTTGCTGTCTCCTCAAACATCTCCATAAAGAAAAATACACCATTTGCTCCTTTTGTTTTGAATAGTGTGGATTTGGCAAATGGCATCACTCACCCAGCTGACCATTTCCCAGACAGCAACCTCTGCAACACCTAGATCTATGCACCTATGCCCGACTACCTGCAGTGGGTCCAAGTGCTGTCTGGTCACTGCTGCCTTCTCTGTGTGGATGGCAGCTTCCTCTACCAACGTTTCCTCCAGAGCACTCCCTGTGAAAAAAACCAACACGTTAGTAGATCAGATGCGAAAGGTGAAGCCCAAAGAGGTCCCAGTGGTGTAGTGTTATGAGCTGTTGCCCTCAGAACTGGAAGAGGCTTCAGTAGAACCACAGGTACATCCCCCCCCCCCCCCCCCCTCTCAATCTCTCTCTCTCTCTTCAAGGACAAGTGAACATCAAAACCATTATCCAGGATGAAACAACAACGATCTATGAGTACATCAGGAGATGGCCACAGTCCACAGTTCACATGCTTAGTGAATCCCTAAGGCAGCGGAAACCTGAGAAAGAGCAAGAACAAGAACTATCACAGACGGAAAGGCTCCTGCAAAGCATATATCATCGGCAGATAGAAGAAGTGCTGACACTGAAAAATCCTACCAATGGCTGGATAATACCTGGCTGGAAAAACAGCAGAGAGGCACTAATCATAGGAGCAAAGGAACAAGTTTTAAGCACAAGATTGATAGAGGCTGGGGTCAACCACACCAGGCAAAACCTCAGGTGCACAGTTTGCACCTGAGGTCTTGCCTGCTTGTATCTTGCAGGGTATAAGGTATAACGTGTATGTAGTATTCAATTTGTCTCTTTACTTTCTAGTATAACTAAAGTATGTAAGTCATGTAACTATCTACTATTTCCCAACACACAGAGGACAAGAGAAAACAGACAAAACTGAACTCAACTGGTCTGCATTGTTGAGAAAAGTATACGGTCTTAGACACAATATTTTAACACAGATGTGACAATAATTAACCCTTACCTGTTAGGAAGACACGCAGATAAGCAAATTCATTATGTAACCATTAAAAAGCATATTAGCCTTCCAACTATGTGGTTTTTAACAAGCAGCAGTCAAGGCATACATAAACCTATTTGTGCACGACTGACAAGAACCTATCAAAAATATGGTGTGGCGGAGGTGTGGTCCCGGGCGCGGCTGCAGGGGAGGAGTGGTGCAGTGGGCTCAACGGGGCGGTGCTGGAGATGCCGGTGAGAACAGCTGATGGCGATTTGGACTGATAATGGTTTCCTTCCCTTTTTATAGTGAGAACCTGGTGATAAAGACCTGTGTGTGTGTGTACCTGTGTATAGTGCATTTCACATATGGATAATATTTTACCTGACCCAAACGAAAATTTTTCACAAATATCCAAATATTCTTTTGTAACAAAGGTAGGACTGTGAAATTACTGAACAATTTGTGATGTAGCTTGGCACTCCGAAGTTTAGGCGACAGATTCCTTCACAATTTATTGATCTGATGACTAAAGTGTTAAAACCTTCTGTTAGGACATTCATCAGGGACAGGTGAGTCTGATGGTCCATGTTTCCAATCCAAGGTGGAGAATGTTACATTAAAGAGGCCAGCACTGGGACAATTCCAAGTATTTCTAAAGAGATGAAGCTCGTTAATTTGATGGTCTTCTTTTGTTCTTTTTTTAAATGACACTATAATATATAACAACAAAAAACAATGTGTTTATGCCATTGTGATAGCCGGTGTCTAGTATGTAATGTTATTTGAACATGATCCTTTTTATGAAAAAACTTCCCAAATCCCACATTTCTGAGAAAAATAATGAAAGAAGTGATTTTTGAAGTATTTCAACAGTTTATATATCTTTTTTCAATTATTGTTAATATTGTTTTTTGTTACTTTTTTTTGCACCTGTGAGTGGGTGTTGTGATGTCTGCCATTTGCTGCAGGGGGTGCTGCAACACTGCCAGCAACCCCAAGACCAAGAGTCCTGATGATGACTTAAAAATATAGGAATAAACTCACCTGTCTTCACTGTAAAATAAAAAATAAATATAATAAAAGAAAAGAGTCAGTTCTTAATCGAACCCTGAATTCAGTTGTAAGTACTAGTATGTACATATGTGAACCTTATTAAATTCATTACAACCATCTGCCGTTGTAACAGTATGGAGAAATGACAGCAAGTGCAAAAAAACTGACCTGATTTACATTAAATACTGATCAGCTGTGATCACTAAATTTCTCTTCTAGTAAAAATCTGCCACATAACCTCAAAAGACAGACAACTAACAACATTTACAGCTCAGTTTTCTTCTGCTGCACAGAGCTGACAATGGGTTAGCAGAGTACATGAAAATGTTCCTCATACCTGCAGAATGGCTCAGCAAAGATGGTCAAATCCCTCAGCAGCATAGACTGCTGTGTTAAACAAGCATTTGGTGACATCATGAGCAGTAACAATCGTCTCCTCTGAGCTAGAGAGAAGGTTATACCTTTTAACAAAGTTTTAAAAATGCCCCCAGAATTGTCTGGGTTCATATTGTGCTTATTTTTCATCAGTGAAACCACATGTCACAGCATTTGAGGCCACAAAAAACAAGAGTGAATTTAAAACACAATTCGTACTCAAAGTATTTAAACCGTGTTTATCCCTGTGGTTGAAGATGTGTTTACACCTCTGAGTGTGATTCAAAAGTGCTAAAGTCTGACACTTTCGAACCAGCACCTGCATATATCCACACCCAGTACAAGACTCCATCCATCCATCCATCCATCTTCATCCGCTTTGTCCGGGGCCGGGTCGCGGGGGCAGCAGCCTAAGCAAAGAGGCCCAGACCTCCCTCTCCCCAGCCACCTCCTCCAGCTTGTCCGGGGGAATACCAAGGCGTTCCCAGGCCAGCCGAGAGATATAACCTCTCCAGTGTGTCCTGGGTCTGCCCCGGGGCCTCCTCCCGGTGGGACATGCCTGGAACACCTCACCCAGGAGGCGCCCAGGGGGCATCCTTGTCAGATGCCCGAACCACCTCAGCTGGCTCCTTTCAATGTGGAGCAGCAGCTGCTCTACTCTGAGCCCCTCCCGGATGGCCGAACTTCTCACCCTATCTCTAAGGGAGAGGCCAGCGACCCTTCGGAGGAAGCTCATTTCTGCCGCTTGTATCCGCGATCTCGTTCTTTCGGACTATGATAGCAAATTAATTAACTATATGATTTTAGATGATTTATAAACTTTGAAATCTGATTAATTGCTAATGTGAACTACAGAATATTGTTGCATGAATAATGTTTAGCATTATTCATGCAAAAATAACAAACCAAACCAAACAAATCAAACACAACCTAGAGATCAAAAACAGAAAACACTGGAGCCCAGAAAATAACCAAACAAAAAGGCCCACAAAAGGCGCAGGCGGCCCGGAAACCACTCCCAAAAACAGTTCAGGGGGCCGGCCCGGAGGTCGACAGCGCAACAGCCCAAACCCGCGCAGCTCGGGGGGCAGCTCGGGGGGCGGCCCGGAGGTCGACGGCCCAAGACTCCAGAAAATGGCCCAGAGGTCGACGGCCCAAGAGTCCAGAAAACGGCTCAGGAGGTCGACCGTGAAGCCAGCGACCGTGACGGGGCAGATCCGGAGGCCGACCACGACAGCAATGATGTCCAGCCAACGACCTGGAAAGTGGCCGGGCAGGACGAGGACGAGCAGGACGAGGACGGGCAGGCCGGGCAGGACCAGGCAGAGCTGAAGCTGTAGCTGAGGCTGCACCAGACGAGGAGGAATACTCGGAGGCTGCACCAGACGAGGAGGCAGAAGGCTGGACGGGCCCCTCGGACCCTCCAGCAGAGGCAGGTTGCTGTTGCTGGACAGGCCCCTCGGACCGTCCAGCGGAGGCAAACAAAGGCAGGTGAGGTTCTCCAGAACCACCAGCGGGAACAGATGAAGGCCGGACGTGCCCCTCGGACCCTTCAGCAGGACCAGGTTGCAGAACAGATGACTGGGGAGAGGAGTGGCCGTGGCAAGGGCGCCGTTTCCTTCAGGATGAGAAAACAGGAACCGGTGAAGAAATGGAGACCTCCTCCTGATCCTCCGACCACATAGCTGCCAGGAAAGAGGCTGGTGAATGGACAGGTGAACAAGGTCCCGGCTGGCGTGTGGAAGGAGAGGAAGTCCATGGCAGCGTAGAGGCAGGTGGAGAGTGTGTGTCTTGCTGAATCAGCGATGGGGAAGATTTAGTGAGTGAGAGAGCAAGCTCACCAGCCCTAACTTGCTCTCTCCAGGCAGTAATGGTGCCAGCCAACTTAGTGTCCTTAGCAAACTGAGTAAGCTGAGGGTTATGCCTAATGATAGCATCTACTGTGCTTAGCCCAACTGCCATAGTCCGTAAATCCTGTGACTGGGCAATGCAGTCGAGCAGACTCACCATCCGCATCATCTTGGCGTTGAACTCAGAGGAAAGAGAGTCTGCGGGGTCCATGTTCTGGTCACGATCTTCTGTTAAGGAATGGCTTTGTGCAGGCAGGAAAAGGACCCAAAGTAGTGATGGGTCCAGCAACACTGACACACCGACGCTTGTATCAAGCTCACAGAGTGAAGCCTGTATCGTTGCGGGCGTCGCTTTAAGAAAAGTCACATGATCGATACAGCTGCTGTATCGCTCATTGCCAACGCGCCAAACTGTGTTTAGAAGGTATCGCGTCCGCATCTGTCAACGGAACGAGTCGCCACCAAAAAAATAAATAAATTACTCTCGCAAAGATAAAAAAAAATAAATAAATACACATCTCTCCATAACAAAATGGAGCCCGAAAGAAAAGTTTCTGCTGTGTGGGATCATTTTGATCTTTTAACTGCAAATAGTTTGTCTGTCTTCGTTTCAGTGTAATCTATCAGAACAGGAAAAACAATAATGTGACTTGCAGTGTAAATTACTTATTTCATTTTATGCAGGTTAAATGTCGCATCTGTTCTGCGGAGCTTTTTACATAAACACAAGCACCTCCTCAGTGTTTAGGCATTACAGAGCCAAACATGAAAATGAGGAAACAATCACACCGATAATGAACACAGGTCGGCCTATATTGACACTGAACAGCTTAACCAGTCTGAACACTGTTCTGGGCCAGGCAGTCCTGAATTTTATTATAAAGGACTGCCAACCCCTTAGTATTGTGGAGAGTGTCGGAGAGAAACATTCCAAGATCACAGGATCCTTTAACGTACTGGGGGAATAGGAAGACATCTTATCTGAACCTTTTCCACCTGGCTTTACAGTTTTTGTACCCCAGCTTCATCTGTGCCTGTGAGATTTCCAAAGCTGGGGAAATGGTGTAAAAAAAACCCCAAAAAAACGCAGTAGACTGAATGCAAAAACATTGGATATACTTATTTTTCTGAATAGAAATTTATAAACTCTGAGTCAATTACATTTAAATGGGTAATATTATATTCACAATACTTCCATTTTAATGATGTCTGCAATGTTTGCAATGTAAAACATATAAAATGATTCCATGGAAAGTACAATACCTTACAGTATATACAAGTATGACTAGGTATTTGAATCCGTGTCTGTTGTGAGTCTCAAGTAAGTTGCCTGCAATGATATTTAAGGTCCAGCAGGTGTCAGTATGGAGCAAAACAGCAACAATGTGTCGACACAGTATCGATACAATTTGGGGAATGTGCTGAAACGCTTCACGAGGCCTCATTTACCCATCACTAACCCAAAGTGCAGACTCCGGAGACAGACAGGAACTCAAAAACGGTAACAAAACTCAGACTCCAAAAACAAACTCTGGCAAACAGCCAGCCCACACAGCATCATAAACAGTAGATCACAACACAGACAGCGAAACACAGGGCTTAAATACACAGAGGGAGCAATCAGGGAATGGGTAACAGGAGGGAAACACAGCTGGGGCAAATCAGGCCTAACGAGACAAAGGAAGCAAAACCAGATGCATTTACATGAGACACAGACTTTCAAAGTAAAACAGGAAACATAACACAGAGACGGGAACTTGACAAGGGGATACAGCTGACAGGGGAGACAGAACAACTAGAGAACACAGAGACATAAACCACAAGACAGACCTCTAACAAAGAGATGGAAAGGAAACATAAATTACACTGTAAGTAATTTTACTGTATGTAGTTACTTTGAGGTAGTTTCGGGAAATGTTTGTAATCTTTTATTGTACTTACACATTCTCATGTTGTGCATGGCGATGTATTCACTGATACTGTGTTTTCAGCCAGAAGGCACAAAACACACTTTTCCTGTTTTAAAGGTGAAAGTGAGAAGAAAGCTTTTATGTACAGAAGTGGAAAAGTGGAGACGTTCTCACTTCTGTAATAAGGCATCTTACATTCACCAGCAATTTTTTTTTTATACTTTTTATCCCAAATTTCTTCTTTTACTGGACAACATGGTCCATTCATAGCCATTCCAACAGAGGTGTTCGCTGTCATCATGTTTGGTCTCATCTAACAACTATGTGAGATTTGAGGTTGGAAAGGCTGCCTTACATGATAAGACATCACCACCATGCTAGCTTTAGATCAGCCAAGGGATCCCACTACACTGACACCAGATTGTTATGGAAATATGATATAAATTGATCTGCACACTATAAATAAGTTGTCTTTGTGAGATTTTAATTTGGTGTTTGAAAAATGAATTAACAACTTGTTGTTAATTCATCATTTATAGGAACAAGTTATCTACCTGCTGTGTTCACAGAACACAAGTATATCTTAATCGAGGGTTATATGAAGACAAAACAAGATATTTTTGAGCCTTCTATTCAGCCATATTAATTTAACACAAGGTCAAAAAGGTCAAAACACTTAAAATTTTCCATCACAGCTCTAATAATGTTTGGTGACCTTCTTGTAGAATTGCCTTCATTCACAGTGCACTGCTACTTTAAAAGGAGCTTCAGACAGTGTGGGAATGATTTTTAGGAATGTTTGTAATAAAACAATTGAATTTCCCCAGTCTTTGTTTCCCCAGTCTACTTATACTTTTTCCTTTTTTTTGATCCATGATTTCCTCATTTGGGGTCCTGCAACAGTTTGTGCTGCTAATTAAAATAGATCATTCAGCTGTCCTGTAAACCTCTAACTCTTGCCAGCCAACAAGACAAAGTGGTAGTTTACAAGGACAGAGGACCACAGTTGTTAGATGTTTGTCAATTAATGGCAAGATCAGAGAGCAGGAACCCAACAAACTCAAGAAGTCTCAGGGGCAGAAGGCAAAACTGCAGGAGAGGTGGAAGGTCCCAAATTGGTCCCTATATGTGTCAGGAGCTGTCACTGCAAAACTCATTCCCTGGGGAATACTGTGTAATTGAAATATTATACATTTGAGAAAATGTGGAAAAATATCAATTACTTACTCACTACTTATGTAATGTTGATTTTATGTTTCTCTTGTTATAAAATACACTCAAAGTATTGACTTTTTAAAAATGCAGTGTTTTATTTGATTCATCTAACCTGTGAAAACTTTTTTTTGTGGAGCTGATAAACAGATCAAAGAGTAGAAACAATTTGTAAAATCAAGTTGTAACAGTATACAAACGAGTTAGTAAAAACCTGGCATATCATAATGATTCAAATAACCCCAGTTATCGTGAGTTGTCTTGACAATGGGTAGTCAGAGAAAAATAGAAAAAAAAAATAGAAAGATTTTACTTATACCTGAAGGATGGCTCAGTAAAAAAGTGGTGAAATCTCTAAACAACATTGACTTTTGCATTAAATAACCAGCTTCTGAGATCAAGAACTATAATAATGGTGCCCTCTGGTGGACATGTCCCCAACTGCTTCACAAGTTAAAGAAGGACTCTGTGTCAGTTCATATCTGACAGGTCACCAAGTGTTTATTTATGTATTTATTTAAATCAGAGAATATGTCACTGTTTTTGATGCAGCTGTGATGGCATCAGCCACACATGGGTAAATCAGGCCATTTGTTCACTTTATTAGTTTGTTTTGCAGTTTTCTTCTTTAATATAATTCATTAATCATTTGGTTAAACCTAACACTGATATTATGAAAATGTTTTCTGTTATATTAATTATGTTTCTCTTTCTTTGAGTTATCTTGTTTTGGTTGGTGGTTGTTTCCTGTCTGGGCAAAAGGCATGGCTGAGGACTCAAAATGCCTGCTCAGAAGGACCAACCATGTGCTTATCAGGAACAGGAGTGGTTTAGGTTTACTTGTGTTATTTTGTGCTTAGTTGATGTTACTGTGTTTTTGTTTTGTGTGTAAATGGTTAGGCCAAACCACTATAAAAGCTATGTCTTTGTAATTAGGTCAGTTTGTGAGTTAAGGTGTGTCCACTTTTAAGTTTCTGGAAATTACTTTTTGTAGAGTTATATGAATATGAATATTCCATGCAAGTGTATACAGCACAAGTGTGTGTGATGATACAGAAGGTATTTGTATTTTCCTTTAAATGTTTTTCAGGCCGGACACACACAATACAAGTACAAAGAAGATTCAAAGGAAGAGGAAGGAAGTTTAGTTTTAGTTTCAAAGCTGCTTAAAGTGTGAAACCAGTCAACATGAAACAGCAGTCATTCCGTCCCCCTCACCTTCACTCTGACAAAGAGGACTGTTCAGTTTGACCGATGACTTACTTTGTCTCTTTTATGGTTCAAGCTTTTACTTTTAGCTTTAGGCTTAAGGCCTGGACTACAACAATCATGATGTTGAGGACACTGAGGTCATATTTATTCCTGATGTACAGTACTTCAGATTTTTCAGAGATTAATTAATGAACGCTCAAAAAGAGAGATAATAAAGAAAGATAACAAAGCTGTTTACTAATGAAAGCACTAAGGCTGGAACGATAAGCCACACCCAGCAGGCATATCGAAGGGTCAGGAGTGCATGAGGTTGTAATTTGCTGCAATAAGTTGACGAGTTAAACCACCAGAGGCCAGCAGAGCTCGGAGCAGAGCGGGCAGCCAGGCTGAGCACGGAGCAGAGGTTGAAGGTCGCAAACTGACATCCACGTCTTCCAGAGAGCCCAGACCTCCTGCTGCAAACAGACTGCACCAACCGTTGTCTCCCACCAAGCTGTTGTAGGACAGATCCAGTGCACGGAGTGAGGAGAGACAGCCCCGTCTGCACACGGCAGCTGCACAGAGGAAGAGGACCCATTGATAACTGATCACTTTATGCCTGTTCACTTTACTGTTTTGTTCACAATGTTTCTGATGGAGACAAAAATAACACCGAATAGTTTCATTGTTTTGTTTTATACGACAGCTACAGATGCTGGCAGCATGAAATAAATGAAAGAAATATCAATTTCCTTCAGGCTTTACTTGTCTTAATATACATTTATGCAGCCTAATGATCCACTACAGACCAAAAAAGAAAAAGTATAATGTCATTGTGTGTTAGTTACCCAGATGTAGCATGTCATCAGTGGTGAGCTCGCAGCTGCAAAGACGGAGCTCGCTGACGACTGATGGCTGCAGAGCATCCAGCAGGAGCGCCAAGTGACCGCCAACCACTTTACACCAGGAAATATCCACCGTGCGCAGATAGGACACCGCCAGGGCTGATGCATAAACACAAAGTTTTCACCATTTCAGGCTAGAGGGTGGAAGAGGTATTCGGGGAGAATGACTTGAAGGAAAACTTCTATAAATAAACAAGTGTGTGTGTGTGTGTGTTACCCAGAGCAGTGAAGGACTCGTTGCTCATGTAGCAGCTGTTGAATGGCAGCCGCCTCATTTGTGTCGCAGGGAGGGCGGAGACCAGCAGGTGGACCACACCTCCCACTTCCTTATTGGATGACACATCAAGCTCGGTCAGTGCAGTGAGAGAGGGCAGCACCTGGACTGAAAAACAACGAGTCACATGACTGCTGCAGCGAGCATGCGATTAGTGAGATTGGTAGCAACTGACTCAGAGCCTCTAGATCATCTCGCGTGAGGCAACACAGGTATCCTCTGCTCTTCAGTTAGTTCATCAAATACCTCCCAAAACATCTGTATGGTGGGGTGGCGGTCATGATATCTCCAACCATAACTTGTGTTCTGAAAACAGTGAAAATGACTGTTATAATCATAGAGTTTGTAAGGTCAGGCATACACTATGTTGCCAAAAGTATTCCCTAACACATCCAAATCATTCAATTAATGTGTTCCAATCACTTCCATGGACACAGGTGTATTAGATCAAGCACCTAGGCATGCAGACTACTTCTACAAACATGTGTGAAAGGACGAGTCGCTCTCAGGAACTGAATGAATTCCAGCATGGTAATGTGATAGGATGCACCAGTGCAACAAGTCCAGTCATGAAATTTCCTCGCTATTAAATATTCCATAGTCAGCTGTTAGTGATATTATAACAAAGTGGAAGTAATTGGAAATGACAGCGAGTCAGCTGATGCTAAGGCTCATAGTGCACTTAAGTCACCAATATCTGCAGTCTGCTGTTGTTACAGATGTCCAAACTTCATTGGTTTCCATGGCTGAGCAGCTGCATCCCAGCCTTACACTGACAAACACAATGCAAAGCGTCAGATGGAGTGATTTAAGCATCTCAACACTGGACTCTAAAGCAGTGGAGATGTGTTTACTGGAGTGACGAATCACACTTCTCTGACTGGCAATCCGATGGATGTGTCAGGGTTTGGTGGTTGCCAGAAGTACTTGTCTGACTGCACTGTGCCAAGTGTAAAGTGTGGGCATGTGTGCACATGGCTGGGCACCAGTGCACAATACAAGGTCCATAAAGACATGGATGAGTGAGTTTGGTGTAGAAGAACTGGACTAGCCTGCACAGAGTCCTGACCTCAACCTGATAGAACATCTTTGGGATGAATTAGAGCAGCAACTGTGAGCCTGGCCTTCTCCTCCAACGTCAGTGTCTGACACCATAAATGCACCTCTGGAAGAATAGTCAAAAAATTCCCATAAACACACCTAAACCTTGTGGAAAGCTTTCCCAGAAGAGTGGAAGCAGTTATAGCTGCGAAGGGTGGGCTGACTATTATATTATACTATCATACAAAAGTCTGGATTAAGACTGAGATGTGACTCAAGTTCATATTTGTGTTAAAGCAGCCGACTGAATGCTTTTGGCAGTATGCAGTACACAGTTATTGTGCTACAGGACAGCTGTGAAACTACAGCCTGTGTCTGTTTGGCTGACTGTACCTGTTTGAACTTTTCCCAGTCATGCACGTCCTGGCCGACCAGCACTCCCTGCAGCTCCTCTGGTCGAAACAGCCTCACCAAATCCTGCTCACACACCAGGAAGAAGCCTCGCTTGAACTCCTGGAACAGACTCTCCACTGATGTGTTGAAGGCATGATTCACATAGGCCTCCACAAACTCCTTCCTGTTTAGGAGGGAAAATGTTAAATTAGCAAACATTTCACAGAGATAAAGGTGCTGCAGATGAACCTCACAAACACTTCATGTTTTATATTTACCTCATATTAAGACCTACTAAGGACCTGATTGTTTTTAATTATGTCCTGATACATAAAACCTGAGAGCTCACATAACTGCATATGCTCAGAATAGACAGCACACATGGATACAAATTACTGCCTTGCAGCAGCAATCTTCAGACCATCACTATGAGCTCCATACAAGGTTACACTGTTCCTGTTATTAACAGCAGGGGGCACTATCAGCCACAGACTGGGAGCCAGATATGCTCTGCTGGTGCCTCATTGTTACAGAGGAAAGACTCTATAGTGAGAAACAGCTGAGGGGGAAACACTGATCTGGAAACGTCTGAGTGTTACAGAGGATATACATAGCACTGTGGTTCAGTGTCACACAATCACAAACAAATACAGCAAAGTACTAAAAAGGGTGTTGCCTCCAAAGATTGCTTTTACTGGTTTGGAGCTTAGGAGGCTTAATAACAACAGGCATGAATGAAGACAGATCAGAACAGCTGTTTGATCACAGCATCCAGTACCAACACAATCATCCACACTCAAGAGCCTGTTGGCTTCAGAGTCAGCAGCTGAATGTCTAAAATATCAAATGTCATTTTTGGTCCATCAGCTACAGCATGAACTGCTTAAAGTGAGAAGCAGCCTGAAGCCCGACAGATTCATCTTTCCAGACTGAAAATATCTCAGAGTGAACCGAGTGGTGCGTTTTCAGGGTGATCTCACAAAGTCAAATCCCTTTAATGATGTTCTGTCCTGTCTTCCTCTATCAAAAGCACACAAACACTATAAAACATTGTTTCGGTGCTTTGGGGTTTTGTTTTCTACACAGAGGTATAGCACGACTAGACCCTAAAGGCAGGCTGCTCACCTACAACCAGCTCACGAACATCTTTCCAATGGAGCTCGCTGCCCTTCTCGTGGATGAGGGTCACTGTGATCCTCCGCTGGATCCCCTGCAGCAAACATAACAGGAGCTCAGGATCACAGTGAGCACAGCTAGAGCAACATTACGCTTTAAAAGAAGATATTCAACTGTGTACAAAGGAAGCAGTTACCACTGTGTGAGTAATAAGGAAACAACATGTGCACCAATCCTGTACCTGGGGAGCACTTGCTGAACCTTCTTGGTACCAGCCAGGTGAGCGCTGATATCTGGACACTTCACAGCTCGAGAGCGCTCCATGAGGAGACGAGCATCCCAGCTCTGCAATGGAAAACAGACAATGAATTCTCTGCTTTTTATCATTAGATGTATTTCTGTATTAAAAAATTCCGTTTATTGGGCCACTTTGTGCTAGAAGAATTTTTCCAGCATAAAATAGCCTCTATCATTTCACTAACTAACTTATTTCACTGCTGCTAATGACGTTTCACAAACTGTCACAGGTTTTTTAGCTTCGTTCGTATAAACTTTCTTGTGGTTGAGATTCTCGAGAAAACAGCCAGCACACTGAGCAGCAGAGGGTGACAACAGTTGGTTTATAATACGCTGAGATTTGACAGACAGAGACAGAAGAATGAAGGAGAACAACACAGAGTCACGCTATCAAGGAGAACCTGGACGGTAGATTCAGCAGTTTGGCTTGAAGCTTGCAAACTGTTTTAACTTGTTATGTCCGATTAAGTTTTCCTTCCAGGATGCTCGCCAGTTTTCTTTCACTTGTTTCCTGCCAGCAGAATGCATACACAGCTGCAGTAACTACACACAATGTTGCAGAAAACATGGAGCAGCAACAAACATGTGTTGGTCTCTAATCACCCATTCAAACTCACACAGCGACAGGTCTGTGGTCACTTATATCAGCCAATCAGGGCTAGACTTGGTGTTGCTTAGCAGGGAAAGAAATAAACTCAATGATAATGACGCTCCAGTTTCTCATGAATACGAATCACTTTAAGCAAGTCTGCAGGTTTCATTTAGTGTTTTTAACTAAACTCTTTGATGTAATCATTCTGAGTGCAAATCAAAAGTTGGACCTGTTCAGAAGTGTAGTTGTCGGGCATGTAACCGTTCCTGAAACACGCCACAGTTTGCCGTCCCTGAAGTGAAAGTGACACAAAAGACACAATCCATGTCGACACACAGCGACCTCCATCTCCTCTTCATCCAGTTTGGAGGCCTTCCTTGAAGTCTCTCGTGCTGCTGTCCACTGGGAATCCCCACATGTGCCTCTTCCCCGTGTCTACGACATGTAACAAATATAATAAAATAGCAAGAAATTATAAAGTAAATGACAAGATTTTCCATTTACTCTAATTTAACAGTAGTCATCTTGCAGAAGACAGTCGTTTGGTTACTATAGTAAAAACTATTATGTCACACAAACACAAACACAAAGAACATCAACAATGAGCACCTTTCTTTTTGCTGAAAGTGATATAGCTTTCTGTTACCATCAACTGAAACCGCCAACATTTCAGGTGTGCATGCTGGGCAGCTGAAGCTGACATCACAGCACAGCTGCTCTTCCTCATCAAGAAAGCTGTGCTGCAGTGCATCGCTTTTGGCACGCCCAGTCTGTATGTACAGAAACATAACAGAGGAGTAAATATTTGCATCTGCTTATTGAAAAACAATATCAAAGAAATACTTCACTCAGCCTTCCCCCACACTTGCAGTTGCTTGCAAAAGTATTCGCCCCCTCAGATCTGTGGCAAGATCTGAAACTGCTGTTCACAAACGCTGTCCATCTAATCTGACTGAGCTGGAGCTGTTTTGCAAAGAAGAATGGGCAAAGATTTCAGTCTCTAGATGTGCAAAGCTGGTAGAGACAGACCCTAAAAGACTGGCAGCTGTAACTGCAGCAAAAGGTGGTTCTACAAAGTATTGAGTCAGGGGGCTGAATAATTACGCACACCCCACTTTGCAGTTATTTATTTGTAAAAAATGTTTGGAATCATGTATGATTTTCCTTCCACTTCTCACGTGTGCACCACTTTGTGTTGGTCTTTCACGTGGAATTCCAATAAAATTGATTCATGTTTGTGGCTGTAATGTGACAAAATGTGGAAAAGTTCAAGGGGGCCGAATACTTTTGCAAGCCACTGTAGTACCACGCTCCAACAGTTTTGCAAACTAGAGGCCATCCTGCTACACATAAAATATATCAGTGTCATAAATGTTAGTTTAGTCACGTGTTTGTTTATTATCCTTATTGTTTTATCTGGGACTGTTTGCAAACATCTCAGAGAGAGGAGACACCAGCATCTGAACAGAGACTCAAACCAGCAACCTGCAGCTCCCTGCTTGGCTGCTCCAGTTTTCTCCTCTCTCATGTTGCCCACCAGTGATTTCTAGCTGCCCACCCACACAGCAGGCTAGAATATGCACTGAGCCTCAGCACCATGGTTGCAATACTTGGACATGTTTTCTTTATTAAATAATGAACCAGACCCCAAAAAGTAAACAGCTGTTATTGCTAGGCAACGGGAGCAGCATTTGGTGATGCAGCACCTGACATTCCTGACCATGTGGGCGGAGCATGCATGGAATGGAATGTTTTGTAGAACTGTGCAACACAAGCACTTAGTTACAGCATTTTTCATTTTATCCAGACACAGCTAGAGACACATCTACAGCAGCATCTCTGTGCAGGACAGACGACGGTTGAAGAAAAAAACACATCGAAAACTTCACTTCTCTACAAAACTTTGGTTCCTTTGTTTAAAAGGCCAAAATGAATCAAGGGAGATCGAGAAGAGGATTGGTGAGTGCGTCACCATACAGTACAGAACAGTCTGAGCTGATTAAACTACGAGAAGAATTTCAAATAATACAGGCTGAAAATGTCAAATTAAAAGAAGTGGCAGAAGAATCAAGAGGAGAAGCTAAAAATTCAAAGTTTGAAACCGAAGTAGTATTGAAGGAATTACTGCATGTGGGTCTAAAGCTTAAAGGAGAGAAGATGGGAAAACAACAAGCAGAAAATGAGAATGAAAACATCAAGAAAGAACTGTTGGAAGCTCAAAAAGCATTGCAGGAAGAGAAAAGCACAGCACAAGAAGCTAAAAATAAATATCAAACTGCAAAGAAGGAGGCAGAAAATGTGATGCAGGAATTACAGGAGGTGCAGGAAGCTTTTGAAGGGGAGAAAAGGAAAATGCAGTTGGCAGCACAAGAAGCTGAAAATGTAACGGCTGAAGCTGAAATACTCAGGAAGGAATTACTGCATGTAAAGCAACAACTTGAAGAGGAGAAAAAACGTAAACACGAGGCAGAAAATGAGATTGAAAATATGAAGAAAGAATTGTTGGAAGCTCAAAAAGTGTTGGAGGAAGAGAAATTTAAAATACAGGAAGCAAAGAAAGAAATGGAAAATACAAAGAGTTTCACTCAAAACATGAGGAAGAAGTTGCTGGAAACAGAGGAAGAAATAGAAAAAGAGACACATGGAAAATGGGAGGCAAAACAGGAAAGTGAAACTCTGAAGAAGAAACTGATGAAAGTGCAAGAAGAACTTGCAGAAGAGAAAATTGAGTTGAAGGTATTCAAGAAAGAAACGACAGCCTCTGAGGTGACCAAGAAAGGCTGCAAAGATGCACTTAAAGAAATGCAAAAGCACAAAAAGGAAGCTAAAGAGCTCCTGAAACAGAAAGTCAAACTGGCCAAACAGCAGCTGAAAGAAGCATTTAAAGACGCCGAGGAGCAGCTAAACAAAACCTTAAAAGAGCTGAAGGCAAAAGAAAAAGAAAAGAAAGCCGAGGACAGGAGTGGATTCTGGAGCAGACTGCTGAGAAAAAACTGACCCAGCAGCATCAAGTTTAAGGAGAGCAATAGTTTCTTCCTCCTTCCCCCTCTCTCAACCTTTCTTTCACAAAAATCCCCCCAAACTTGACTTGGGACGTTTGTTTGTTTTTAAAAACTCTATTCTGAATACATGTACTGAAATACACAAATAAAATTGCCATAACTTGACCTCACGTTGCCGGCTTCTTTTCTTGTGTGTCTGTGGATGTAAAACAGTAACACACTTTCTGCTCTGTGTGTTTTTAATTGTAAATAAATGCAATATATCTTCATTTTAAAAACTTCTGCTCTAAATCTTTTTTTAGCAAAATGCTTTTTTTGCCCCTTCCTGATTTCTTATGTTTTAACATGTTTGTTACATTTACATGTTTCCGATTTCAAGTGTTAACACAGATGGTCAGAGACAGAGGTCTGGACAGCTCTTTCCCTTTATTTGTATTTATTCAGGTTATTTTTATACTCAAAAATCCATCCACAAGCTTCAACGCGTCCAGAACTCTGCTGCCCGTATCATCACCAGGACCCTGCGGCTTTTAGTCAGGTGCGGCTTTTCTATAGATTGTCCATGATTTTTGTGATATCGTAAGACGATTTGTTTTGTTTGTTCCGCTGTTGTACGGCACTACGTTGCCTGGCGGAAGGATCGGGGTTCAAGAGTGGTATGTTGGTCACATGTCCATCCGCCAGGCAACATAGTGCCGTACAAGTAGCGCGAAAAACAAACTTCAAAGTAGCGCTATGCGTTCAGCGGGAGTCGTGGATGACGAGCGGCGATAAACTTGCGAAAAGCAAGTTGTGCTCAACTCTACCGGTGGATTCTGACAGCGTGGAAAAGTGTGCAAACATCCACGATCACCAACGGATTTCGAAGGGCTGGACTGCTGCATGATGAAGAGGAGGACACCGCCACGGCCCTTCAGAGGGTGTTCGACTCCGACACTGACAATGACAATGAGGATTATCTTTGGTTTTGAAAGTGACAACGAAGGAAAGAAGCTGAGAGTGGATGACGAAGCCATCCTGAGCCTGTTCGTTTCCGACACTGGAGAAGAGGACTTTGGTGGTTTTAGTGCGCAGGAAGATGGTGGTGAATGACTGACTTTTCTTCTTGTTAAAGCCGTGTCACTGCACCTGAGCCTAAAAGGTAGTCTGAATCTATTTTTCTGGTGTGCTGTAGGTTACTGTTATGTACTACATTTGTTACTCATTTATGAAGCACAGCACATGTGCAAATATGTACCCATAACTTGATTTTCAAAATATTAATAAAAGGGGTGTGTCTCCAAACAGCCATCTCTTTCCTGACAATTCGCTTTGTGCATATTCTCTTACATATGATAAGTCAATATTGAAACACCTGCGGCTTTTGGTCAGGTGCGGCTAATGTATGTACAAAACAGGATTTTCCCCTGATTTTAGCTTGTGCGGCTAATATTCAGGTGCGCTTTGTAGTCTGGGAAATACGGTAAGCATATAAAACATGAAGTGTTTGTGAGGTTCATCTGCAGCACCTTTGTCTCTGTGAAATGTTTGCTAATTTAACATTTTCCCTCCTAAACAGGAAGGAGTTTGTGGAGGCCTATGTGAATCATGCCTTCAACACATCAGTGGAGAGTCTGTTCCAGGAGTTCAAGCGAGGCTTCTTCCTGGTGTGTGAGCAGGATTTGGTGAGGCTGTTTCGACCAGAGGAGCTGCAGGGAGTGCTGGTCGGCCAGGACGTGCATGACTGGGAAAAGTTCAAACAGGTACAGTCAGCCAAACAGACACAGGCTGTAGTTTCACAGCTGTCCTGTAGCACAATAACTGTGTACTGCATACTGCCAAAAGCATTCAGCCGGCTGCTTTAACACAAATATGAACTTGAGTCACATCTCAGTCTTAATCCAGACTTTTGTATGATAGTATAATATAATAGTCAGCCCACCCTTCGCAGCTATAACTGCTTCCACTCTTCTGGAAAAGCTTTCCACAAGGTTTAGGTGTGTTTATGGGAATTTTTTGACTATTCTTCCAGAGGTGCATTTATGGTGTCAGACACTGATGTTGGAGGAGAAGGCCTGGCTCACAGTTGCTGCTCTAATTCATCCCAAATATGTTCTATCAGGGTGAGGTCAGGACTCTGTGCAGGCTAGTCCAGTTCTTCTACACCAAACTCACTCATCCATGTCTTTATGGACCTTGTATTGTGCACTGGTGCCCAGCCATGTTGGAACAGAAAGTGGCCATCCCCAAACTGGAAGCATGAAATTGTCTTGATATGCTGAAGCATTAAGAGTTCCTTTCATCGGCACTAAGGGGGCGAACCCAACTCCCGATAAACAGCCCCACAACAAAACCGCCCCTCCACCACACTTTACACTTGGCACAGTGCAGTCAGACAAGTACTTCTGGCAACCACCAAACCCTGACACATCCATCGGAGTCAGAGAAGTGTGATTCGTCACTCCAGTAAACACATCTCCACTGCTTTAGAGTCCAGTGTTGAGATGCTTAAATCACTCCATCTGACGCTTTGCATTGTGTTTGTCAGTGTAAGGCTGGGATGCAGCTGCTCAGCCATGGAAACCAATGAAGTTTGGACATCTGTAACAACAGCAGACTGCAGATATTGGTGACTTAAGTGCACTATGAGCCTTAGCATCAGCTGACTCACTGTCATTTCCAATTACTTCCACTTTGTTATAATATCACTAACAGCTGACTATGGAATATTTAATAGCGAGGAAATTTCATGACTGGACTTGTTGCACTGGTGCATCCTATCACATTACCATGCTGGAATTCATTCAGTTCCTGAGAGCGACTCGTCCTTTCACACATGTTTGTAGAAGTAGTCTGCATGCCTAGGTGCTTGATCTAATACACCTGTGTCCATGGAAGTGATTGGAACACATTAATTGAATGATTTGGATGTGTTAGGGAATACTTTTGGCAACATAGTGTATGCCTGACCTTACAAACTCTATGATTATAACAGTCATTTTCACTGTTTTCAGAACACAAGTTATGGTTGGAGATATCATGACCGCCACCCCACCATACAGATGTTTTGGGAGGTATTTGATGAACTAACTGAAGAGCAGAGGAAAGATTTCCTTCGTAAGTACTTGCTGAAGCCTCCGTTATGATATGTTACTGAAATCACACTGTATCATATAAAACATTAGATTTTTCTGCACTTTACCAAGATACATTAGAGAGCAGCATTGTTCTGATTAATACACTGTAAAGCTGCTTTATGGTTGAGTTAGTCATCAAAAACGTATGCCAAGGAAAGTGGGCCGAAATTCCTCCCAAAGCTATGTAAAGATTCGTTACCAGTTATCACAAACACTTGACTGCAGTTCTTGCTGCCAGGATGCTTCCACCAGTTAATACATTTAGAGCTCCATTGCTTTTTCACATAGGGCCAGCTAGGCTTGAATATTTTTTCCCTTAATGAATGAAATGATAAATTAACAATTGTGTTTTGTATTTACTTATTACACATAAATGTGACAAATATGCAAAAATATCCAATGCAGTTTGCATACAGGCCCAACAGAGGAGTGGAGGACACACTTTTGACTTTACTAAATCTAATTCTTAAACATGTAGAGAGTAAAGGGACTTTTGCAAGACTTCTTTTCATTGATTTTTCTTCGGCTTTTAATACAATACAGCCCCATATTTTAATTAAAAGACTTTTAGAACAGTTTGAAATCAGGAAAAACCTGGTGGGCTGGATTTTAGATTTTCTAACTGACAGGTCGCAAAGAGTGAGAATAAATGGGGTTCTGTCTGACCCAGTGTTCTCCTCCACAGGTTCTCCTCAAGGGTGCGTCCTATCGCCCTTATTATTCACTCTCTATACAAATATGTGTCAGGGCAGACATGAAAACAGGGTCATTATTAAATATGCAGATGACTCTGTTATTGTCAGCTTACTGAAAGAGGGTGAAATTAACCACGGTCCAGTCATTGATGACTTTGTTCAGTGGTGTGAGGAGTCTTATCTCCAGCTGAACATATCTAAAACAAAAGACATGGTTGTTGATTTTAGGAAGCAACAAAATGGGCAAGCAGTTACTTTAATTAAAGGTCAGAAAATAGAGCAAGTACAATCATATAAATATCTTGGGACCATAATAAATGAAAAACTGAACTTTGATCAAAATTGCAAATCAGTTTGTAAAAAGGGTCACCAGCACCTTTATTGCCTTAGGAAACTTGTTCATTTCCACATTGACCAAAAAATTTTAACTTTGTTTTATCGTTCTTTTATTGAGTCTGTTTTATCCTTTTGTTTGGTGGCATGGTTTGGTCAGACCTCTGTCACAGAGAAAAACTCTCTAAATCAGATAGTGAGATGGTCCAGTCGTCTGATAGGTGAGCCACAGTCTTGTTTAGCCTCCCTGTACTCTAAGCAGGTACAGAGGATGGCTTTATCAATCCTTAAAAATGGTTCCCATCCTCTAAGGGGTGAATTTCAGCTTCTTCCCTCAGGACGGAGGTTTCTATTTCCGAGATGCAGGACAAAGCGTTATAAAAATAGCTTTGTCCCCGTTGCTGTCACTGAATTAAATAAGAACTGTTTTTGATTCGAAATATTAAAGTATGTGTCACAGTGAGTTTTATATATTTACTAGGTATGTGTGTTTTTAAAGGGATGTCAAATGCTGTCATTTTTCTGTAAAGCAAATTTACCTTGCCTTTAGGTATAAATAAAGTTACCTTACTTTTTCCTGTGATGTGATGATGATATGTATATGTATAGGTATGTAAAAGTTTTCAAAAAATATAAGATAAGTAAAATGATATTTTCTTTCCATTGCTGTTCTTCAGGGTTCCTGACTGGTTACAGGAGAGCTCCTATTCTTGGCATCGACCAGGTCAAGATGAAGGTTTTTGCTATTCAGAGCAGCACCTGTGAGCAGCACTTCCCTGAGTCAGAGACATGTCACTCTAATCTGTATCTGCCTTTTTACTCAACTAAGGAGATCATGCGAGACAGACTGACAGAGGCCCTGCTAGCAGATACAGATTTCACACTGTGATGCTGGATCGTATGCAGCTCTAAAGGAGCGTGCACTGTGTCTGAGCCGAGGAGGAGGGATGAGATTTATTTGTACTCTTGGAACTCATCTTCTTTTTCTGTGGTACCTCAGGATAATTTACACTGTGCATTACAATAATATTACACTATAGCAAATGCAAAAAATTCAACATCCCTACATAAGACAGCTGTGTAACAGCATCAGCATCATAAGGCACTTTAGAATTATCTGACTTTTCTTAATATGTCATAATTTATCCAATAATTTAAGTTACTGCTGCATTATAATTCTTATGAATCAAATCTAATTTTTATGCTCAGACAAACATGAACAGGAGAATGTATTGCTTTATAACTACTATATTGCTATAAACATCTGACTATGTAATACAATCCAATAGAGCACTTCTGTATTATTTATCACTTTATTCTTTGTGTTTTGTTTAATTCTGGTGGGGTTGAATTATTTCCAATAATAAATCTTTAACATATGTAACATTGGTTATTTGTTGGAACAATAAAAATGTGTATTTTACACTAAACATTGCTTACCTGGTGTCAGTAAATCCCTAATTACTGCAGTCTGAGGTTTGCTTAACACGATTTGAAGAAGCAAGAGTACAGTAGTACTGTACTCTTGGCGGACGTGATTAAGGATGCCGTGCAGGTGCGTCCGCCCTCCCTGCACGGCACCGCAGGCCACGCCCCACCGCATACCCCCATCGCCCGACTGAGGCCGGGGAGCCATCCGGTTGAAATGTTAAAAGAATGTTGGAAATTTGATCAGAATACAGTAAAAATGAGAGAAACAGATATTTTTCTCAGGTCATTGTGTTAAATTGTCATAATCGCCGTGTTCTTTAAGACTATCAGCTCTACTCTAAACAACCCTGAAAGCCTCTGCTGACACATGTCATCAGTTCCTTTCTTTCTTTGTAAACAAGGTCGAGTCTGTCAGGTCAGCAATAGAACTTCCTACAGATGACCCATCAGTGTTTATTCCATGACTGTAAACATGTTTCCATTCGTCACTTCAGTCTTTACTCTGAAATACAGGAAATGACTTCATGGCTCAAAATATTTGTCGTTCAAACAATTCTTTATTTAACTTTTTTTTTAACTTTATTGAAGAACTTTAACAAAATACATTCAATAAAAACTTGAACAACAGGAAACTGATTTTTCATCCAACCACTGAAAAAAAAGGTAACAACTGAACACAAACACTACAGAAGAACAATTTATAAAGATTAACATGGAACTACAGGAACAGTTTGATTCATAGCCTCATTAGATCTTTAAGGAGAGCCGACCTGAACTCTGTGGAGCCTGATCTCCAGGGTTTTAAGTTGGACTCTGAAACCAGAAGAGGATGTTTCTCTCTCTTCAGATTCGCTGTCGTCCTGTGATGGGAACGATTTCAGCCCTGCGTGATCGCGCTGATGTTTGCACAGAGCAGATGATGAAGTGAATGTTTTGGCACAGTGGTAACAGTGAAACAGTTTATTAGTAACGTGGGATCGTTTGTGTGCAGAGTATGAACTGAGATTACTGAAGCTCTTGTCACACTGCTCACAGCTGTAGTTTCCTTCCATGTGTGTACATTCATGCTCGTTACGATTACCTGACTGTGAGAAGCTCTTGTCACAGTGTCTGCACTTGTATGGTTTCTCTCCTGTGTGGACTCGTTTGTGTGTTTTAAGCTGACCTGCAGTGGTGATGGATGACCCACACTGATCACAGAGGTGCTTTTTGACCCCACTGTGAAAGAGTTCATGTTGTTTTAACTCAGCTGATGTGGGGAAGCTTCTCCCACATTCTTTGCAGTATTTCAGTTTGTCTCCAGTGTGTTTACGTTGATGTATTTTTAGGCCGGCTTGCTGACTGAAAGTCTAAAATACTTAGTCATTTGTTTAATTGTAATTTAGCATTATATAACTCACATATAAAACTATCAATTGTAATTTTAAATAGTTTAAAAGCATGTAGAAGAGGATATTTAGGCAAGTCCATTTCTCCTTTTGTTATCAAGAAGCACAGACAAAAAGGAAAAATAACCCTGAATCATTGGTCATTGGTCCCCACCAATGCCAAAACGAAATCTACGCCCACTGTCTCTTCCATTGCCGTTTCACTCCAAACGTAACAAATGTCCAACTCAGACAGTGTTCTCAATTTGCATTCACACACAGTGAATTTGCAGCTTGTTGGAAATGCATCTCCATCCATCCAGTCATGATGATGGTGTTTTCTCCTTGCTGATGCCTTTTGCACATACTGCTGTTGCTGCTGGACCCCTCGCTGCTCAGGATACTGCTGTTGTCTCTTGACCTGCCATGTTGTTGCTTTTGGATCTGCATTTCTCGACAGTCAAGTGGAGGGTGCGTCTGTCCTCTCAGTAAGTGAGTGAGACAGTAGACAGTGGTGAGGAGGGCTGTGTGAAAGCAAAAACACATAAATATGCCTGACACCCGTAAACGAAGCAGCATCTGGCTGCAGTTTAAAGACTCTTTTGTTTGTCTTGGTCTCGTCTCGTCTCGACTTCGTCTCATCTTGGTCTTGGTCTCGTCTCGACTTGGTCTCGACTTGTTCTTAGTCTTGTCTTGGTCTCGATACCCTCTGGTCTTGGTCTTGGTTTTGGCAGTCTTGACTGCAAGTCTAGTTGCACCAGTGGTGCCATGAGCAGTATCTATCTGCTGCTCATCAGCTGCTATGCCGTGGTTATTGTCACAATGTGGTGTATTTGGATCACTCGATCCTAAGTGGATATGGATATGATCCAGGATTGGATGTTTTGTAAAAAATTTGAAAGGAACAATTGTTCCTTTCCCCTTTGCTGTGTACTCTGCTGATGCTGTTTTCAAAACCTACCACACTCATGTACAGTATCAGTGTCACACTGAGATATTTCAAAGATAATAATAATACATTTTATTTGAAAGCGCCTTTCAAAACACTCAAGGTCACTGTACACATTAGAATAAAAAGCAACATAAAAACAAGCAGTTTACACAATCGTAAAAGCATAAGACATGAACTAATTTAAAAGAGCAGAGTGGAGAGGTTATGTGGGATAAGCTATTTTGAACAAGTGAGTTTTGAGTTGGGACTTAAAGAGAGAGAAGGAAGAGATATTTCTTAAATCAGGAGGTAGGGGATTCCAGAGTCGTGGAGCAGAGCAGCTGAAAGCCCTGCTCCCCATGGTGGCAAGACGGGGGGAGGGGACGGAGAGTGAAAGGGAAGAAGTAGATCTGAGACAACGAGATGGGGCGGTGATCTTAACCAGATCAGAAAGATATGGAGGGCAGAGATGATGAATAGCCTTAAATGTGTACAAGAGTATTTTGAAATTGATACGATATTTGACCGGGAGCCAGTGAAGCTGCTGCAGAACAGGAGTAATGTGGTGGATAGAAGGGGTCCTGGTGATGATACGGGCAGCAGAGTTCTGGACGCGTTGAAGCTTGTGGATGGATTTTTGAGTATAAAAATAACCTGAATAAATACAAATAAAGGGAAAGAGCTGTCCAGACCTCTGTCTCTGACCATCTGTGTTAACACTTGAAATCGGAAACATGTAAATGTAACAAACATGTTAAAACATAAGAAATCAGGAAGGGGCAAAAAAAGCATTTTGCTAAAAAAAGATTTAGAGCAGAAGTTTTTAAAATGAAGATATATTGCATTTATTTACAATTAAAAACACACAGAGCAGAAAGTGTGTTACTGTTTTACATCCACAGACACACAAGAAAAGAAGCCGGCAACGTGAGGTCAAGTTATGGCATTTTTATTTGTGTATTTCAGTACATGTATTCAGAATAGAGTTTTTAAAAACAAACAAACGTCCCAAGTCAAGTTTGGGGGGATTTTTGTGAAAGAAAGGTTGAGAGAGGGGGAAGGAGGAAGAAACTATTGCTCTCCTTAAACTTGATGCTGCTGGGTCAGTTTTTTCTCAGCAGTCTGCTCCAGAATCCACTCCTGTCCTCGGCTTTCTTTTCTTTTTCTTTTGCCTTCAGCTCTTTTAAGGTTTTGTTTAGCTGCTCCTCGGCGTCTTTAAATGCTTCTTTCAGCTGCTGTTTGGCCAGTTTGACTTTCTGTTTCAGGAGCTCTTTAGCTTCCTTTTTGTGCTTTTGCATTTCTTTAAGTGCATCTTTGCAGCCTTTCTTGGTCACCTCAGAGGCTGTCGTTTCTTTCTTGAATACCTTCAACTCAATTTTCTCTTCTGCAAGTTCTTCTTGCACTTTCATCAGTTTCTTCTTCAGAGTTTCACTTTCCTGTTTTGCCTCCCATTTTCCATGTGTCTCTTTTTCTATTTCTTCCTCTGTTTCCAGCAACTTCTTCCTCATGTTTTGAGTGAAACTCTTTGTATTTTCCATTTCTTTCTTTGCTTCCTGTATTTTAAATTTCTCTTCCTCCAACACTTTTTGAGCTTCCAACAATTCTTTCTTCATATTTTCAATCTCATTTTCTGCCTCGTGTTTACGTTTTTTCTCCTCTTCAAGTTGTTGCTTTACATGCAGTAATTCCTTCCTGAGTATTTCAGCTTCAGCCGTTACATTTTCAGCTTCTTGTGCTGCCAACTGCATTTTCCTTTTCTCCCCTTCAAAAGCTTCCTGCACCTCCTGTAATTCCTGCATCACATTTTCTGCCTCCTTCTTTGCAGTTTGATATTTATTTTTAGCTTCTTGTGCTGTGCTTTTCTCTTCCTGCAATGCTTTTTGAGCTTCCAACAGTTCTTTCTTGATGTTTTCATTCTCATTTTCTGCTTGTTGTTTTCCCATCTTCTCTCCTTTAAGCTTTAGACCCACATGCAGTAATTCCTTCAATACTACTTCGGTTTCAAACTTTGAATTTTTAGCTTCTCCTCTTGATTCTTCTGCCACTTCTTTTAATTTGACATTTTCAGCCTGTATTATTTGAAATTCTTCTCGTAGTTTAATCAGCTCAGACTGTTCTGTACTGTATGGTGACGCACTCACCAATCCTCTTCTCGATCTCCCTTGATTCATTTTGGCCTTTTAAACAAAGGAACCAAAGTTTTGTAGAGAAGTGAAGTTTTCGATGTGTTTTTTTCTTCAACCGTCGTCTGTCCTGCACAGAGATGCTGCTGTAGATGTGTCTCTAGCTGTGTCTGGATAAAATGAAAAATGCTGTAACTAAGTGCTTGTGTTGCACAGTTCTACAAAACATTCCATTCCATGCATGCTCCGCCCACATGGTCAGGAATGTCAGGTGCTGCATCACCAAATGCTGCTCCCGTTGCCTAGCAATAACAGCTGTTTACTTTTTGGGGTCTGGTTCATTATTTAATAAAGAAAACATGTCCAAGTATTGCAACCATGGTGCTGAGGCTCAGTGCATATTCTAGCCTGCTGTGTGGGTGGGCAGCTAGAAATCACTGGTGGGCAACATGAGAGAGGAGAAAACTGGAGCAGCCAAGCAGGGAGCTGCAGGTTGCTGGTTTGAGTCTCTGTTCAGATGCTGGTGTCTCCTCTCTCTGAGATGTTTGCAAACAGTCCCAGATAAAACAATAAGGATAATAAACAAACACGTGACTAAACTAACATTTATGACACTGATATATTTTATGTGTAGCAGGATGGCCTCTAGTTTGCAAAACTGTTGGAGCGTGGTACTACAGTGGCTTGCAAAAGTATTCGGCCCCCTTGAACTTTTCCACATTTTGTCACATTACAGCCACAAACATGAATCAATTTTATTGGAATTCCACGTGAAAGACCAACACAAAGTGGTGCACACGTGAGAAGTGGAAGGAAAATCATACATGATTCCAAACATTTTTTACAAATAAATAACTGCAAAGTGGGGTGTGCGTAATTATTCAGCCCCCTGACTCAATACTTTGTAGAACCACCTTTTGCTGCAGTTACAGCTGCCAGTCTTTTAGGGTCTGTCTCTACCAGCTTTGCACATCTAGAGACTGAAATCTTTGCCCATTCTTCTTTGCAAAACAGCTCCAGCTCAGTCAGATTAGATGGACAGCGTTTGTGAACAGCAGTTTCAGATCTTGCCACAGATCTGAGGGGGGCGAATACTTTTGCAAGCAACTGCAAGTGTGGGGGAAGGCTGAGTGAAGTATTTCTTTGATATTGTTTTTCAATAAGCAGATGCAAATATTTACTCCTCTGTTATGTTTCTGTACATACAGACTGGGCGTGCCAAAAGCGATGCACTGCAGCACAGCTTTCTTGATGAGGAAGAGCAGCTGTGCTGTGATGTCAGCTTCAGCTGCCCAGCATGCACACCTGAAATGTTGGCGGTTTCAGTTGATGGTAACAGAAAGCTATATCACTTTCAGCAAAAAGAAAGGTGCTCATTGTTGATGTTCTTTGTGTTTGTGTTTGTGTGACATAATAGTTTTTACTATAGTAACCAAACGACTGTCTTCTGCAAGATGACTACTGTTAAATTAGAGTAAATGGAAAATCTTGTCATTTACTTTATAATTTCTTGCTATTTTATTATATTTGTTACATGTCGTAGACACGGGGAAGAGGCACATGTGGGGATTCCCAGTGGACAGCAGCACGAGAGACTTCAAGGAAGGCCTCCAAACTGGATGAAGAGGAGATGGAGGTCGCTGTGTGTCGACATGGATTGTGTCTTTTGTGTCACTTTCACTTCAGGGATGGCAAACTGTGGCGTGTTTCAGGAACGGTTACATGCCCGACAACTACACTTCTGAACAGGTCCAACTTTTGATTTGCACTCAGAATGATTACATCAAAGAGTTTAGTTAAAAACACTAAATGAAACCTGCAGACTTGCTTAAAGTGATTCGTATTCATGAGAAACTGGAGCGTCATTATCATTGAGTTTATTTCTTTCCCTGCTAAGCAACACCAAGTCTAGCCCTGATTGGCTGATATAAGTGACCACAGACCTGTCGCTGTGTGAGTTTGAATGGGTGATTAGAGACCAACACATGTTTGTTGCTGCTCCATGTTTTCTGCAACATTGTGTGTAGTTACTGCAGCTGTGTATGCATTCTGCTGGCAGGAAACAAGTGAAAGAAAACTGGCGAGCATCCTGGAAGGAAAACTTAATCGGACATAACAAGTTAAAACAGTTTGCAAGTTTCAAGCCAAACTGCTGAATCTACCGTCCAGGTTCTCCTTGATAGCGTGACTCTGTGTTGTTCTCCTTCATTCTTCTGTCTCTGTCTGTCAAATCTCAGCGTATTATAAACCAACTGTTGTCACCCTCTGCTGCTCAGTGTGCTGGCTGTTTTCTCGAGAATCTCAACCACAAGAAAGTTTATACGAACGAAGCTAAAAAACCTGTGACAGTTTGTGAAACGTCATTAGCAGCAGTGAAATAAGTTAGTTAGTGAAATGATAGAGGCTATTTTATGCTGGAAAAATTCTTCTAGCACAAAGTGGCCCAATAAACGGAATTTTTTAATACAGAAATACATCTAATGATAAAAAGCAGAGAATTCATTGTCTGTTTTCCATTGCAGAGCTGGGATGCTCGTCTCCTCATGGAGCGCTCTCGAGCTGTGAAGTGTCCAGATATCAGCGCTCACCTGGCTGGTACCAAGAAGGTTCAGCAAGTGCTCCCCAGGTACAGGATTGGTGCACATGTTGTTTCCTTATTACTCACACAGTGGTAACTGCTTCCTTTGTACACAGTTGAATATCTTCTTTTAAAGCGTAATGTTGCTCTAGCTGTGCTCACTGTGATCCTGAGCTCCTGTTATGTTTGCTGCAGGGGATCCAGCGGAGGATCACAGTGACCCTCATCCACGAGAAGGGCAGCGAGCTCCATTGGAAAGATGTTCGTGAGCTGGTTGTAGGTGAGCAGCCTGCCTTTAGGGTCTAGTCGTGCTATACCTCTGTGTAGAAAACAAAACCCCAAAGCACCGAAACAATGTTTTATAGTGTTTGTGTGCTTTTGATAGAGGAAGACAGGACAGAACATCATTAAAGGGATTTGACTTTGTGAGATCACCCTGAAAACGCACCACTCGGTTCACTCTGAGATATTTTCAGTCTGGAAAGATGAATCTGTCGGGCTTCAGGCTGCTTCTCACTTTAAGCAGTTCATGCTGTAGCTGATGGACCAAAAATGACATTTGATATTTTAGACATTCAGCTGCTGACTCTGAAGCCAACAGGCTCTTGAGTGTGGATGATTGTGTTGGTACTGGATGCTGTGATCAAACAGCTGTTCTGATCTGTCTTCATTCATGCCTGTTGTTATTAAGCCTCCTAAGCTCCAAACCAGTAAAAGCAATCTTTGGAGGCAACACCCTTTTTAGTACTTTGCTGTATTTGTTTGTGATTGTGTGACACTGAACCACAGTGCTATGTATATCCTCTGTAACACTCAGACGTTTCCAGATCAGTGTTTCCCCCTCAGCTGTTTCTCACTATAGAGTCTTTCCTTTGTAACAATGAGGCACCAGCAGAGCATATCTGGCTCCCAGTCTGTGGCTGATAGTGCCCCCTGCTGTTAATAACAGGAACAGTGTAACCTTGTATGGAGCTCATAGTGATGGTCTGAAGATTGCTGCTGCAAGGCAGTAATTTGTATCCATGTGTGCTGTCTATTCTGAGCATATGCAGTTATGTGAGCTCTCAGGTTTTATGTATCAGGACATAATTAAAAACAATCAGGTCCTTAGTAGGTCTTAATATGAGGTAAATATAAAACATGAAGTGTTTGTGAGGTTCATCTGCAGCACCTTTGTCTCTGTGAAATGTTTGCTAATTTAACATTTTCCCTCCTAAACAGGAAGGAGTTTGTGGAGGCCTATGTGAATCATGCCTTCAACACATCAGTGGAGAGTCTGTTCCAGGAGTTCAAGCGAGGCTTCTTCCTGGTGTGTGAGCAGGATTTGGTGAGGCTGTTTCGACCAGAGGAGCTGCAGGGAGTGCTGGTCGGCCAGGACGTGCATGACTGGGAAAAGTTCAAACAGGTACAGTCAGCCAAACAGACACAGGCTGTAGTTTCACAGCTGTCCTGTAGCACAATAACTGTGTACTGCATACTGCCAAAAGCATTCAGTCGGCTGCTTTAACACAAATATGAACTTGTGTCACATCTCAGTCTTAATCCAGACTTTTGTATGATAGTATAATATAATAGTCAGCCCACCCTTCGCAGCTATAACTGCTTCCACTCTTCTGGGAAAGCTTTCCACAAGGTTTAGGTGTGTTTATGGGAATTTTTTGACTATTCTTCCAGAGGTGCATTTGTGGTGTCAGACACTGATGTTTGGACATCTGTAACAACAGCAGACTGCAGATATTGGTGACTTAAGTGCACTATGAGCCTTAGCATCAGCTGACTCGCTGTCATTTCCAATTACTTCCACTTTGTTATAATATCACTAACAGCTAACTATGGAATATTTAATAGCGAGGAAATTTCATGACTGGACTTGTTGCACTGGTGCATCCTATCACATTACCATGCTGGAATTCATTCAGTTCCTGAGAGCGACTCGTCCTTTCACACATGTTTGTAGAAGTAGTCTGCATGCCTAGGTGCTTGATCTAATACACCTGTGTCCATGGAAGTGATTGGAACACATTAATTGAATGATTTGGATGTGTTAGGGAATACTTTTGGCAACATAGTGTATGCCTGACCTTACAAACTCTATGATTATAACAGTCATTTTCACTGTTTTCAGAACACAAGTTATGGTTGGAGATATCATGACCGCCACCCCACCATACAGATGTTTTGGGAGGTATTTGATGAACTAACTGAAGAGCAGAGGAAAGATTTCCTTCGTAAGTACTTGCTGAAGCCTCCATTATGATATGTTACTGAAATCACACTGTATCATATAAAACATTAGATTTTTCTGCGCTTTACCAAGATACATTAGAGAGCAGCATTGTTCTGATTAATATACTGTAAAGCTGCTTCTAGCTGGTGGACTGAGCCGCCTCACCTTTCACCTGGCTCACGTCACACACCTGGAGAGACTCGACCTCCACCTGTGTTGCCTCACGCGAGATGATCTAGAGGCTCTGAGTCAGTTGCTACCACCAACGCCGGACACTAATCGCATGCTCGCTGCAGCAGTCATGTGACTCGTTGTTTTTCAGTCCAGGTGCTGCCCTCTCTCACTGCACTGACCGAGCTTGATGTGTCATCCAATAAGGAAGTGGGAGGTGTGGTCCACCTGCTGGTCTCCGCCCTCCCTGCGACACAAATGAGGCGGCTGCCATTCAACAGCTGCTACATGAGCAACGAGTCCTTCACTGCTCTGGGTAACACACACACACACACTTGTTTATTTATAGAAGTTTTCCTTCAAGTCATTCTCCCCGAATACCTCTTCCACCCTCTAGCCTGAAATGGTGAAAACTTTGTGTTTATGCATCAGCCCTGGCGGTGTCCTATCTGCGCACGGTGGATATTTCCTGGTGTAAAGTGGTTGGCGGTCACTTGGCGCTCCTGCTGGATGCTCTGCAGCCATCAGTCATCAGCGAGCTCCGTCTTTGCAGCTGCGAGCTCACCACTGATGACATGCAACATCTGGGTAACTAACACACAATGACATTATACTTTTTCTTTTTTGGTCTGTAGTGGATCATTAGGCTGCATAAATGTATATTAAGACAAGTAAAGCCTGAAGGAAATTGATATTTCTTTCATTTATTTCATGCTGCCAGCATCTGTAGCTGTCGTATAAAACAAAACAATGAAACTATTCGGTGTTATTTTTGTCTCCATCAGAAACATTGTGAACAAAACAGTAAAGTGAACAGGCATAAAGTGATCAGTTATCAATGGGTCCTCTTCCTCTGTGCAGCTGCCGTGTGCAGACGGGGCTGTCTCTCCTCACTCCGTGCACTGGATCTGTCCTACAACAGCTTGGTGGGAGACAACGGTTGGTGCAGTCTGTTTGCAGCAGGAGGTCTGGGCTCTCTGGAAGACGTGGATGTCAGTTTGCGACCTTCAACCTCTGCTCCGTGCTCAGCCTGGCTGCCCGCTCTGCTCCGAGCTCTGCCTCAAATGCCGGCGCTGGCTCGACTGGCCATGCAGAGGTGGACAGCTGACTGTCAGGAGAGAGAGCAGCTGAGGTACTGTCTGAAAAAGAGGAGCGTCCTGCTGGAAAGGGATCCAGATTTACAAGACACATCATCAACATGTAAAGGGAACAGTCAGGAGAGCCTAGAAGAGAGTCAGCCTGAGGAGATTGGAGCGGACCGCACTGGAATTTACTGTCAAAGAGCGACCCACTTTGTTGCTTTATTATTATTTTTTTAAGTCTCTGTTACCACAAGAAGGTCAGTGTTGAGGTCAGCTGCATCACGTCTGATGTAAACTGTGTCACACGTGATGGTTTCAGGGAATACTGGGAACTTACAGAGTTAAGCACAGCTGGTGTGGGTTATCATATTTGTCGTCTCTCACCTTGGCTGCAGGGTCTGGGTCTTTCGAATGCAGCAGTCCTAACACTTGAGACACACATGCCGAGAAGTGGGGATACCTGGAAATGGACAAAGGCTTTCAGCAGAGTTTTAAAGCAGCTATTCAGGAAAAGAGCTGTGAATTATCTGCATACCTTGTTAGGTAATCAGCTATTTTGGGGTTCTTTAACAAATCAACCAAAAGGTCGACTGAGTATTTTCTCGTCAGAGTACCTTCACCGTTCACGATGATGTTGAGCACAAGCTGGAGCGTTTGATGGATGTTCTTTGCATCAAAGAGCTACGAGGAAATCCCAGAGATTAGAGACAGGATATTATGTGAATCAGCATGAATGTTGTTTGTTGTTCAACAGATAAAAACAAGAAGAGAAAATAGAAACAAAGTAAAAAAGGAACAATTGTTTCTGCTGTTAAGAAAAAAAAATTGAGTCATGGCAGAGACCTGCAGAAGTCTTGAGTCTCATTTGATGACATTTTGTCAGATTGCCTTGTAATTTAAAAAAAACAAAACTGTTTCTTGAGCAAAAGTTCTCCAGGTTCTTTTGGAGTTCTTTCAAAGTTTTCTTATTTTTGGACGTTAGCTGCTTTTTCACTCTTTTTCAGTCCAGTCTGTGCATCTGAACATTTACAGAAAGATTTCTTTGTTTCGTCTTTAGACACTTTGTTAAACGCAGATCCCAGCAGAGTTCGCCTACCTTCTCTCCAACCTTCTCAGGTTTTGTGGATATTATACATGGTTATGCTGAGAATATGTCGGCTACTTTCCACTGGAAATGCCTTTTGGTTAAACTGTCAGCGAGGAATTTGCACTGTTACATTTTTATATAACTTTAATGCAAAAAAAACAGCTGCTTGTTTAAGTGAAAATACACTGATGGGGTTTTTTTCTATTCATGAACAGGAGTGTGATCAGTTTAATAAAAGAAAAAATAACCATAACCAAGATATGAGGGGAAATCTTGGACAAATACAAGCAGACTGGAGCAGCCAGCGTTCAAAACACCGACGTTCAAGGTAACAGAAGGTTCCCGAGCCACATCCACCCAGCTGGTTTCTGTGTTTCTTGTGTATTTGTGTACACTGTGACTTCATGGCTGTCTTGGGCTCCAGCTCTTGTTTTGGTGTCTCATTAATTTGATTTAATGTCCTGCTTAGTGATAACATCACTCTTGGCCTCCCTGCACTGGCTTCCAATTGAATTTAGGATTCATTTTCAAGTTCTTTTATTGGTTTTTAAATCTTTAAATGGTCTGGCACCTGCTGAAGCCCTATGTCCCCACTCGTTCGCTCCGGTCAGCTGAGCAGCTGTTGCTCTCAGTCCCCAAATCACGGCTGAAACTGAGAGGAGACCGAGCGTTCTCTATCGTGGCTCCTAAGCTTTGGAATAATCTTCCTCTTCACATTAGGCAATCGACATCAGTGCTGGTTTTTAAATCCAGATTGAAAAAGCATTTTTATTCACTGGCTTTTGACTCAGTGGTTGACTGACTTGTATTTTATTGTTTTTCGCTATGTTTATTATTGTATCGTATTTATTATTCTTATGGTATCTATTATGTTTCTATTGTTCAGCAGTTTGGTCAGCCTTGTGTGTTTTTAAAGTGCTATATAAATAAACAATGATGATGATGATGAACATAGTAACGTGTGTTGGGTTGCTCTGTCTTCAGACTCACTGTCAGACTGATTAGACAGTGAGTCTGAAGGTGAGAGTCCTCACTGCCCACGCCTGTCTTTGGGTCTGACCAACACCGTTTCCTGTGTGTCATTCCCCCCTCGCCTTCCCCCCATCCGTCCTGTCTGCACTGACCTCTCCAATAAAGACAAAAGGCCTCATTTTCTGAAACTCTTCCTATCCCATCACCTTGCGAAGAATCACTTCACCATGTTGATTAATAAGGACGGTGGGAATGGTTTGAAGTCTCGTCACAGAAAATGTGCCAAAGGCAAAGAATCTGAGCTTGAAATAAAATGAAATGAAAGATCAGCCCCACACAGGGGTTAAATTCAGATGGAAACTCTTATCACACAAAGAGAACAAGCGAATAAATATATCTGAGTGTGGCCCCTCGACTGTCACAGTGTAGCTGACATTTGATCTTATCATGTGTTAAAGCTATTTTAATTACTGAAGAGAACCAGTGTCAAACTCAGCCCAAGTATGGTTGTACGTTAATCCTTAAAGCAACAACGTTTTTAAAGTTGCAGCGTCATTTTTACACCACACCTAAAATCCCACTAATCGTCCGGGCTCTTCACCCTATGACCACACGCTGGGGTATCTAACACCACATGACCCAAATGGAAACTATGTCAGCTGAAAGAAACCCATCGAAATGTGCAACACTTAAAACTTTGCCTGATTGGAGCATGGCTTCAAATACAGCCCTGAAAACAGACAGGCGGTCGTTGGCATTTCGTTACAAAGTTTCCTTGTTCAAAACTTCTGCTTCATTATAACAACCGAGTGACTGGGATCTACGAGCTGAGCTTGTGTAAGATGTCTGACACTGGAAGCTCAGGTGAGCGGCCATGAAACATGTTTAAAGAACGGCAGCTGTTTTATCATAATTCTGTGGAGAGCTTCATCCTAATGAGGGCTCATGTCCTGAGCAGGGATGCAGAGGAGGAGGAGGAAGGTCCTGGACACATCAGTGGCTTATGTGCGTGGAGAGGAGAACCTGGCCGGCTGGAGGCCCAGAGGAGATAGCCTCATCCTAGAGCACCAGTGGGAGCTGGAGAAGATGGAGCAGCTGCAGGAGGTGGGGCCTTAAAAGATTCATAAAGAAATAAATCTGTTTAATATCATTGAGGGAAAAATGACTTTTCAGCTCAAAGACCAAAGTGCTATTCTAAAAAGTTTTTTCTTAGAGTACAGACTTTACATGACTAACCTCCCCTCTTCTCCCCACCTCACATTCGCCCCCATCTTTCGTCCAGGTGGAAAAGACCCGTCACCTTCTGGGAGAGGCGGCTCCCGTGGGAACAGCTCCCACCACCAAGTCCCTGAGTGAGTCTCTGTCCCCCAGCGTGAGCTCCGGCACTCTGTCCACATCCACCTCCGTCTCCTCGCAGATCTCCAGCACCACCTTTGAAAGCGTGAGAAGGAGCTGGCCACCAAGGTGAGAAAAACGTGGGCTTAGTGGGCGTTCTTGTTGCTGCCTTCTTCCTTCTCTGCTCGGAGCTGATCGGTCTTGTTCCTGTTGTGTTGTAGTGCCTGCGCCTTCTGACACACACCTTCAATACTGAATACAAGCAGCTGGTGAACAGCATCAGTGACTGCAAGGTGAGAAATAATACAAAGAAATAAAAAAATAGCCTTTCTGTGTCACATCAGGGAGTTCCTATATTGACGTCTACCTCATCCTGCTGTTGTTTCACTTCAGCTTTCTCTCATCTCACCGATCGGACGTGATCCATCCGTGACGAGCTTCAGCAGTGCCACCCTCACCCCTTCCTCTACCTGCCCCTCTCTCGGACTCCCGCTGTGGCTCCATGGGCCAGAAGTAAACATATTTTTAGGAACATTGACCTCGATCTGCAAACGGTTATTGACAGGTTATCTATTTGATTCTAACTTGGTGTGATTTGTGTTAAAGGACCCCTGAGAACAGCTCACGTGCCTCCAGTCCCTCCTGCTCAGACTGTGAAAACTTCCCGATGGTTCCCACTCTGGAGACCTCCTACCTTGCGCGGGCTGCAAAAGAACGAGTTCCTGAACTTGGTGCCTGATATTGAAGAAATGCGACCAGGGTGAGTAATGCCATATTAACCCAAATACTGTCACTATGACATGTGTCTCACAGACCAAATGTAAGTCGACACTCATGTTCTCTAGTTCAAGCAGAAATGATGTGGATCGATTCAAATTCCTGAGCCTGGATGATTTCAGCTGGAAACAAACCAACTCTACTTCTTCCTCAGATAATTCAATTCAATTCAATTCAATTTTATTTATATAGCGCCAAATCACAACAAAAGTCACCTCAAGGTGCTTCATAGATACAGAGAAAAACCCAACAATCATATGACCCCTTATGAGCAAGCACTTTGGCGACAGTGGGAAGTAAAAACTCCCTTTTAACAGGAAGAAACCTCCAGCAGAACCAGGCTCAGGGAGGGGCGGGGCCATCTTCTGCGACCAGTTGGGGTGAGAGAAGGAAAACAGGATAAAGACATGCTGTGGAAGAGAGACAGAGGTTAATAACAGATATGATTCAATGCAGAGAGGTCTATTAATGCATAGTGAGTGAGAAAGGTGACTGGAAAGGAAAAACTCAATGCATCATGGGAATCCCCGGCAACTATGCAAGTTGTAAACAGTTGTAGGATTAAAGATTATTGAATGTACAGAATGATTATTTACACAGAGCTATACAGTAGTGCAGTTAAGATAAGTGAGGGTGTAGATAGTTTCTACAGAGGCTATATAAAGTGCTAGTGGTTGTGAGTGGTGGTTCACTACATGTTATTATTGTGTGTTTGAGGGTACAGTTGTCCATTGTGGGGGTGTGTATGTTCAGTGCATGAGTTTAACGTGGGTCAGATGTCAGGAGGCAGAGTTCAGGAGTCTGACAGCTGTGGGGAAGTAGCTGTTCCGGTACCTGGTGGTCTTAGTCCGGAGGCTCCTGTGGCGCCTCCCAGAGGGCAGGAGGGTGAAGAGTCCATGTGATGGGTGACTGGGGTCTTTGATGATTTTCCCAGCCCTTTTCAGACACCGCTTCCTGTAGATGTCCTTTATGGCAGGAAGTGGTGCTCCGGCGATGCGCTGGGCAGTTTTCACGACCCTCTGCAACGCCTTCCGGTCCGAGGCAGAGCAGTTCCCGTACCAGACTGTTATACAGTTGGTCAGGATGCTCTCGATGGTGCAGCGATAGAAGTTCACCAGGATGTCTGAGGACAGGTGGTTCTTCCTCAGAGTCCTCAAGAAGAAGAGGCGCTGGTGAGCCTTCTTGACCAGCTTGGAGCAGTTGGTCGTCCAGGTGAGATCCTCGGAGATGTGGACTCCCAGGAACTTGAAGCTGCTCACACGCTCCACAGCCGTCCCCTTAATGTGGATGGGTGGATGTGGGTCAGCATTCCTCCTGTAGTCCACGATGAGCTCCTTGGTCTTCTCGGTGTTAAGCAGCAGGTTGTTTGTGTCGCACCACTCAGCCAGACGATCCACCTCCTCCCTGTAGGCGGCCTCATCGTTGTCACTGATGAGGCCAATCACCGTGGTGTCATCTGCAAACTTAATGATGGTGTTGGAACCATCAGCAGGTCTGCAGTCGTGGGTGAAGAGGGAGTAGAGGAAAGGGCTCATCACACAGCCTTGTGGTACACCGGTGTTCATTGTGATGGTAGATGAGCAGTGGTTATCCAGCCGGACATGTTGGGGGCGGTTGGTCAGGAAGTCCAGTAACCATTTGCAGATGAGGGAACTGATGCTCAGGTCTGTCAGTTTCCTGATGAGTTGTGAGGGGTGGATTGTATTGAATGCTGAACTGAAGTCTATAAACAGCATTCTGGCGTAGGTGTTGTTGTTGTCCAGGTGTGAGAGGACAGAGTGCAGTGCGATGGAGACTGCATCCTCTGTGCTCCTGTTCTGGCGGTATGCAAATTGGTGGGGGTCCAGGGTGGGGGGGAGACAGGATTTGAAGTGTGCTAGGACCAGCTGCTCTAAGCACTTAGCTATTTACAGTTCATAACAAGAGACAAGGCACCATTTCTCTCCTTTGTGTTCCAGTCATCGCAGCAGATTAAACTTTTAAAATATTTGCAAATAGTATAAAGAAATATATAAAGAAGTAAAACAGTAATTTATTAATACTTAGAAATACTAAAACTTACATTTGTCAGCAAAAACTGCTGCCATCTGAACCGAAACGTTACAAACCAGCTTACCCACAATCTGTGTATTTTTCTATGCTGGCTACTTAAATTGGCATCCAACAAGCTATTTGCTTTAATCTTTTATTAGACAAAGGCTGACTGGTTAGTTCAAGCTTCAACTGCATCCAAAGGACTGAAAATGTTTTAACACAGTGACTGAACTTGATTGAAGTCTCCGTAGTTTGTTGAATTTGTTTCGAGTGACTTATTTTCACAATTCCAGGAATTTTTAAAAGGCACCAAAAAGCATTACAACGCTGAGCTCGAGTCTGTGGACTTCAAAGGAAATGCAGAGGAGGCCAGGGTCCACATCAACAGCTGGGTGGAGAAGCAGACACAAGGTAAGCATAATGTAACTTTAAATGATCTCCACTGTAAATCCTTGGGGATCAGTTGTGTTGTGTTCAGTTGAGACATTATTACCGGATTGTCCACCGTCCACATTATTTTCTGTTTCCAGTTCTTCCAGTCTAATTTCTATTCAGTATTAAGCAGCACTATCTCTGGGTTTTACTGTTTGGTTTCATGCTATTAATAAAACCATCACAGCAGTATGTTGCTGTAAATAGCAGGCCAATTCTTCTATTCTTATTATATTATGTGATGGGTACTTCTACTTTGATCACTTGTGTCTTTAACATATTTTTATTTTTCAGGCCCATTTAGGATTGGCTGCTATATGATTCAATGCAGAGATGTCTATTAATACATAGTGAGTGAGAAAGGTGACTGGAAAGGAAAAACTCAATGCATCATGGGAATCCCCGGCAGCCTACGTCTATTGCAGCATAACTAAGGGAGGATTCAGGGTCACCTGGTCCAGCCCTAACTATATGCTTTACCAAAGAGGAAAGTTTTAAGCCTAATCTTAAAAGTAGAGATAGTGTCTGTCTCCTGAATCCAAACTGGAAGCTGATTCCACAGAAGAGGGGCCTGAAAACTGGATTCTACCTGGTGCGCTGTGCTGATCATGCGTGTTCATATACGTGGCAACAGCAGACGTGCGTAGATCAACAATGGGTAATATGGAGTGCAGGAGAGAGTACGACCATGCAGCGTTAAAAGCGTGGAAGTACTTATATTACTTCAAGTGTTATTCTGTAAAAAGTGGCAAAAACATTAGCGTCCGTTGTACACTCTGCGAAAAATTACACTTCAAATCTGAACAAGCACCTAGCACGCTACCATGGGAACGGAAATTCACAGAGAAACCACCAGATCCCCCACTGATATGACCACCGGCCCCACTCCTGCTAAACAGGTGAAAATAGATTTTTTCACATAGTTTTTTTTTAAAAACTGTTGTATAGAATTACATTTTTGCTTGATGCGATTTCCCTAAAATTAAGAGATTAAAAATAATAAAACAATTTTTAAAAAGAGACTTTTCCATTTGACTGAATTTTTATATGATGGATTATGCATAAAAATAGAACTGGGCTGAAAGGTCTATTGCTTTATTAAGTATTCAGGTGTGTACCAAAAAGTAACTAAGTAATAAGTAAATAATTACTTTTGAAATTAAGTAATCAGTAATGTAACGGTATAACATTTTTTGAGAAGTAATCAGTAATAAGTAACTAATTACTTTTTTCCAAGTAACTTGAACAACACTGATCCACACACAAACACTAGAGAACAATCAGCCACCGCTTCTATTCTTACAAACGTCACAATTTGCAATAATAACAGTTTGAATGTTTTTATTCACATGAAAGTGTTTCTACATATGAATCATTAACAACTGTCAGATTTAATGTGATTTCTAAACAGAGAAAATCTCAGCTTTGTGTTTTGTGTTCGCATTAGACCTGATATAACAAAGAAAAGAAAGAAAGAAAGAAAGAAAAGATTTTTTTCTCATCAAAGTTTATAAATCAAGTGTACAGTTAGCTTTGATTTAGAAGCAGCGCAGTATGAAAGAGATGTTTCACAGAACATTTACCAGAGACAGACGCTGACTAATATGCTACAGTTCATCTTTATTCTTTTCTAGTTGTGTTAGTGTTGCCATAACTCTGCGTAGGTTCACTTCATTGTGATTGATTTCTGCAGCTGTTGTCTCAAAGTACTTATTCATGTACTCCTTGCCGGCTCCCACGAAAGTCTGTAGGTCATCCATTAAATCCAGCACTGGTGTAAGCAGTGATGTAAAACGTTTCACTGACTTCAAAAGTTCGTACAAAGGATCCATGAGACGTTTAACATCATCAAGGACAGCAGGAACATAGGCTTTGTCTAAATTATTTTCAGCCTGGAGGACAAAAATAAACCAAATTAATGTAACAAAATATACAAAAGTATGTAGTGTAAAGAGTGCAAACAGACTTTTGTATGATGGGAAATTGTTTTTTTGTTTTAGTTGTCATAGCAAAGCATGTTTTTCTGTTTGGAGTCTGTCAACATCCATGTCATTGACAGACTCACCTTCCTTCTTGCTGTTTCCTTTTGTAATTTTTCAACGTTTCCTTTCAGCTCCTCCTGCAAAACCAGAAAGAACGTCAACAAACATGCGTGCGAAACATGTAACTGGGACAAAATGAGCATTTTAAAAGTAAGGAGAAAAGCTTAACCAGTGATCGGACGGTCATGATTTAATGGTAAAGGTGGTTAATTAAAAGTTACATTCTTTATTAAAACAACAACAACAAAAAGAAAGTTAACAGTCAGTTTACCAGTTCGCCCTTGTTTATCAGTGAACTTGAAAGATGGAGCAGACACAGCAAAATCCTAACTAAGCCTTCGGTAGTTGTGACACCACTCATGGTCAACTGTGCCGCTGCCATCAAAGTTTCTGAAACACATGAGAAAGTATCAATAAGGATTTAAGGAAATAAAGATTTGTAAAGAAATGTACAAAGAGAACTTTCTAAGTTTAAGAGATGTTGCATGAAAATCTGCCTGCAATATGTTTTGAGTCAAAGCACCTCTTTCATTTGAATTCCAAAAAGTCACGTTCTGCTTACATGAAAATATCAGCTTCTTTTACATGAACTACTGTGACCTTGAAAGACCTTCCACAGTGAACAAAACGAAACAGAGACTATATTCAGAATATGCATGTGCGTGCATGGATTTATACTAGCTGTCTGTGTATCCTAAATGCACAGACACTGTGGGTACATCAGGGAGTGCATCTGAGATCAGATATAAGATAAGATAAGATAAGAATAACTCGTTATTGTCATTGCACATTCATATTTGGTACAATAGTACAATGGAATTGGAAACTGTCCCACATCGGCACTAAACACAACTAAACACAACACAACATGTAGTGGATTTTTAAAAAGTGAAAATAAAAAAAGGATGAATTAATAAATGACACAATGAATGTTTATTGCACATAAAACTAAAACTAAAACCTCTGGAAAAGGCTGCTGCTGCTGCCATCGCTTGTAAAAGTGGACCAAGTGCTCAGCTTGAGAAAAAGTTGAGAAAACAGAGAAATTTGGAACAATAGATTTTTAAAAATGCTGCAAATGCTTTATATACAAAGTGACTCAACCCACAGGGAACACAGTCAGATGTGAGTCGCCCTTTCACTTTTGTTTTCAACAAAGTGTTTCTGTCCAGGGTGTACCCCGCCTCTCACCCTATGATAGCTGGGATAGGCTCCAGCGCCCCCGCGACTCTGAACAGGATAAGCTGAAGCGAATGGATGGATGGATGGTGTCATGGCTACTGAACGGACCCAAGCGCAGACAGTTCTTTCAACGAAACAAAAAGGGGATTTATTTACAATAGGGATCACCTTAGTGCAAAATATATGTACAGTGAGTTGGGAGGGGGTCCAGGGCTCCAGGGAGAGAAGGGGGGGGGGGGAATCCACACACACGCTTCCTCTTCCACTCAGTCACCGCCACCGTTCCTCCGCACACACGCACTCCTCTTCAGCCGCACTCGCTCCAACACTCCACACACTGCCCCACTTGGACAGGTCCGGTAATTCGGTCCAGAATCTACAGACAGAAGGTCAAGGTTAGTTCCACAACATAAAACACGTGTAAGCGATCCTTCTTTGAATATGCCGCGAGCACGAACTCAGGTGGTTCGACGTTCCAGCGGTGAGCTGCTCTGTGCCACTGCCTTAAATAGCAGCTGGGGAAATCAGCCGGATCAGCCGCAGGTGGACACCATCCACAGGGGTGCGTGGACCAAGAGTGAGAGCCCGTAATAAGCTCCACCCAGGCAGAGAGGAGGAGGAGAGACAAAAAAAACCAAAACTAACAACAACAAAACCTGTAGCGAGCGTGGGCCAACCAGAGAGACACGGGGACCGTGACAGATGGTTTCTGTTTGTCTAGTCTGCTTTATAGGAATAGAAGCCCATCAGCTATTGTTATGACATACCATGACAAAACACGCTTTTCTTTCAGTTTGACACTTCATAAAACGTGTCATAAGTGGATTGTGAATTATGTTATATATTTTTATTAGTGTTTAAGAAGTGTCCTGATTTCGTATTTGAGGTAAGAGACAAACGACTGGAGGTCCATTGTGCGTCAAAACAATGATTTTATTAAAGCACACACGTGTGTGGGAAAGATGAGCTCTGCAAAACATCAGCCTCGATCTCCCCAGAACAGTAAACGAGCAGTCATATATATAACATAGTCGATGACAAGCATCATGCGTCAAAGCAGATAAGAAACATGCATCAGTTCCAGTAATTCCGACCTTGGACATATTCTAAAAAAGAACAGTTCCTTCCTCTGTTCCTCCGCCACCGCCAGATGCTTCCTGTTATTTCACTTACTGCACTTCACTTATTTGTGGAACTAAACTGTCACGTATGCAGGTAAAACAACTTTGCAGTTTCGAGCAAAACAAGTCTATATACTGTGTATGTGTGTTCAGGCAGACTATGTGTCTTGACCTCAGTGCATGACCTCACTCGACAAACAAAGACATCTTAGAAGTATACTTCCTGACTCCGTTCGAGTCATCTGTTACTAGGCAAACTCCAATGCAGCAGGCTGCTGAACACACACAGGCCTCTATTCTGTTTACAGGTTATATGTAGTGTATTGTATTGTAAGCATGTATGCAATTCTTTCATGGCTCCAGGTCACCTTAACTTCCTATTGATCGGCCAGACGTCGCGCTGACCGAAGCTTCAGACCATTAATTAACTTGACCGAGCTTCAACTCTTTAATTAGCACAAAATGCAATATGGATAACATGGTTACAGTTGCACCTGCAATGAAAGATTATTATGTAATTATGCTCACACCTGAAATACAAACTTTAATGTAACATCAACAGTTTCAATAAATGCTCTAATGAAATGATAATGATAAATGATACGTAATGCAACAGTAATGATAATGTTATGAATAGTAACAGTAAAATAATATTCTAATCTCTACACTCCTCCTCTTTGGCAGAAGAGGTTTGTTTTCTTTTGGTACAGTATGACTCTCAACTTGCTATACTAGTTACATACTTGTAATTCTTTCAGTTTAAGGGAAGAAAGAAAATAATATATACTAGGCTTTTATAAAGCATGTCTGCTATATTCAAATGATAGAAGATTCTTTTAAAAAGTACACACAGAGCAGTTAGTATGATATGATTTATTTTAACTTTATTTATTTAGGGCCAGCCCTCATTGTTGTTGTTGAGAATTCAAGTTAAATAGAATGTGTCCTTATAGTATGTCCAATAAATCTCTACTGAATTAATCCTAGAATAAAATCTAGAATCAAGCACACAAACAGATGATTCTCTGAGCGTTCAAGACAATCTTTCACACATTCTTCTTCATCTAGTTGCTCTGATGTGTGACTTTGTGAAAAAAAGACTTGCTGGACTGTTTGTGTGGCTCGTTGGTCTAGGGGTATGATTCTCACTTTGGGTGTGAGAGGTCCCGGGTTCAAATCCTGGACGAGCCCACGTGTTGTCTATAGAGCCTCTCAGCTGCCACATGCTGTTTAGGCTCCATTTGAAAGAATCTCTGCAGCTGCACACATGTTCCCATAGTCCCTCATACAGGGACAGCTAACAGATCTGATATGAAGGATGTTGTTGGCCTTGTTCTTATTGTTTACCATTTAAATTCTCCAAAAACTTTTTCTAAGGTAATTATTTGTTATTCAAGATAACACAGAGTTTTATTTTAGATTAAATAAGAGAATTCAATTCAAACTTGTACACAGAACTACTACAATACACAGTTATGTATCATATATTATAAATGTGTAACTCTCTCACACGACTTTAACAATATGCATGTGGAAGAACGCACATCAGTTTTACTGATACACAAAAGGGCCAAAAATAAACATCAGTAAACATTAGTACTTCAGTACCACGAAGGAATCTCTTTCAGTGCATTATGCACACATGTAACTTATGTACCAAGTGAAATAAAATATTACAGATGAAAATTATGTGATGATTTTAACTGCAAAATTCAGATTTTAGGGTCAAAATGTGACTTAATTTGTGGTGTAAGGTTTCTGGTTATGAAGCTTGATGCTGTCATGCTCATCTGTATGACTATATGCTCATGCCACTGTGTTGATTGCAGGTGGGTGCATGCTCCATGTTGCAGGGTTTTTCTTCAGGTACTCTTTTTTTGTCCGCCATGATCTAAACACATGCACCTCATTGGAAGCTCTAAATAACCCACCTAAATTGGTTCTTAATTTAAAATTAAAAGTGATCATCTGAAAATTAGACGAAAGCTTATTTGTGACAATCTAAGAAACATGTAATTGAAGCTGCTCCTCTTTGCTGTGGGCAGGTTTGAGAGCAGCCACCTGGGCTTCGCTGGAGGGCAGCAGGAGCAGCCTCAGCACCTCACTCCTCCTCCGCCTGCAAGCACACCTCTGCTGTGACCTGGAAAATGCCTAAGGAAGCTTTTCCCTTTTCACTTTGGGTGTAAGCGGTCCTGGGTTCAAATCCCTGATGAGCCTGTTTGGTTTTTGGGGCTTTGCTGTTGAACTGTTCATGCAAGTCCTGGGAAACTGTAATTTGCTATTTTCAGATGTCATAAAAACTCCCTCAAAAGCCTTCAGCTGATCCAAAATGCTGGAGCGAGAGTACTGGCAGGGCCTAGAAAGAGAGAGCATAACGTTCAAGACTGAAGATTTTTTATTTGTCACATGCATAGTCATTAAATTACAAAACAAACAGTGAAATGTCTCCTGAACTGCTCCTTTGACTGTACAAAAAAAGACATTATATACAATAAGTAAATAGATTTTAAAAGTCTGGAAATTTTAAATCAAAAATCTGAAAATGTACTTTGTGCAAATGGAGTGTTAAAGTGTCTTGTGCCATATTAGCACAGCAACGTATTGACAGAGCTGTGCAAGTAAACAAGTGACCAGAGTAATATAAACAGAGTAATTCAACTGAGTGACCAGAGAAGTGTAAACAGTAATGCGACCAGGGTAGTGTGAACAGATTGATATAAGGTCCTGTTTCAGTCACTTATTGATGCTATGAGGGGAGTGGGGGCGTGTTCTGGTTTAGGACTCGTACGGCCTGAGGAGAGAAGCTCCTCCTCGAGTGTCTGTTTTGGCCCCGATGGTGTGGAACCTTCTGCCTGATTGCAGAAGTCGAAACATTTTGTTACTGGGATGGGACCAGTCCTTTAATATCTGAGATGCTCTGGACCAACATCTCCTGGTGTAAATGTCCTGTAGGGAAGTTATATTTGTGGATCATACTGTATTTGCATTTGTAACACAGCAGCGTTCTGACGCACGGATCACTCTGCTTCTCAATCCTGGACACAGTTATTCCCACACCAGGAAGTGATGTTCTGTGTGAGGATGCTCTCCACAGCGCCTGAATAGAAAGTTCTGAGGACCACTGGAAAAACCTGCTAACTTCCTGAGTTGTCGGAGACGGTACAGGCGCTTGCCTAGCCTTTTTGGACTGGACGTGAATGTGAGCAGACCATTTCAGGAATGAGGAGATGTGAACACCGAGAAAGACAATGAAGCAGAAACTGCTAAGAGTGGGATTCAAACCCACACCTCCAGGGGAGAGTGAGCACTAAACACAGCACCTTAGACCACTCAGCCATCCTGAAACAGATCGAGCTGAACTGATTTTCTGATAAATCCAGAATCCAGTTTAAAATCCTTCCCTTCACATAAAAAGTCTTGAATGAACCTTTGGTCTAACTGCTCTTCACACCTGACTGGTAACAAGATGGCGCTGCTGTGTGTGGTTGCTCGTCTGTCACTCTGAAGTTTGTTTCTGTTTCTATTATTTCTGACCTGTTTCATTCACCAAACAAAGTCTCTGCTGAGGTATAATCGCCAGACATGATGATCACCTTTTATTGAAAAAGTCGGCACCACCAGGCCTCTTATCACAGCTCCTGACTCTGACCCCTCTGTCTCTGTGTTACTGTCTTGGTTAAGGAATACACCTGTTTACTCGGGGATGTGCCAACTTGCACTACGGTGCTAGAGCATGATATTGATGTCCAGGGAGCTAAACCTATTAAGCAGCATCCTTATCGAGCCAGCCCCCATAAGCGCTTGCTCATGAAACAGGAGGCTGACTATCTGCTGCAACATGGCTTAGCGAAGCCCAGTCAAAGCCCCTGGAGCTCGCCTTGTATAGTGGAATCTAAGCCAGATGGCTCGCCCCGTTTTATTACAGACTTCCGGAAGGTGAACTCTGTGACTGTGGCTGACTCACATCCTCTCCCAAGAGTTGAGGATTGTGTGGACAGTATTGGACTGCTCAGTATGTCACTAAATTAGATCTTCTTAATGGTTACTGGCAGGTCCCTTTAACTGAACGTGCCTCTAACATCTCTGCCTTTGTTACACCTGATGATTTTCTACAATACGCAGTCATGGCTTTCAGCATGTGTAACGCTCCTGCCACCTTCCAGAGGCTGGTAAATAAAGTCCTCCGTGGCCTGTCCAACTGCAGTGCCTACGTAGATGATCTAGTAATTTATACTGAAACATGGCAAGATCATTTGGAAACGTTACACCAGGTATTTCACCGTTTGGCTCAAGCTACTCTAACTCTCAACTTAGCTAAGTGTGAGTTTGCCAAAGCTATAGTGATGTACTTAGGCAGGGAGGTGGGACGTGGACAGGTCCGGCCCATAGATGCCAAAGTGGCAGTGATTAAAGAGTTTCCCACACCTACCACCAGGCGTGAGTTGCGTAGGTTTCTAGGGATGGTGGGCTACTACAGAAACCTTTGTAAAAATTTCTCCTCAGTAGTCAAGCCATTGACTGACCTACTCAGCCCAAAAGTTGAGTTTATATGGTCAAGTGAGTGTCAAGATGCTTTTGAGAGTGCGAAAGTCCTCCTCTGCCACACTCCTGTGTTAGCTGCACCTGATTTGACACGACCATTCAAACTGGAGGTTGATGCCAGTGCTGTCGGGGCTGGGGCAGTGCTGTTGCAAGAAGACTTGCAGGGTTTGAACCACCCCGTTTGTTACTTTTCCCGCAAGTTCAATAAAAATCAGTTAAACTACTCCACCATTGAAAAGGAGACCCTGACTTTGTTGTTGGCTCTTCAGCACTTTCACGTATACCTGGGGTCCAGCATGTTACCTCTTGTTGTGTACACCGACCACAACCCACTTGTGTTCCTTACTCGCATGTTTAATCATAACCAGCGCCTTATGCGCTGGGCTCTGTTGTTGCAGGAATACAACTTAAGTATTCACCATAAGAAGGGGTCTGAAAATGTTTTAGCTGATGGTCTGTCCCGCTTGTAAACATGTTTTGCTGTGTTTGTTCTTTGTTTTTGTTCACACTCTTTAATGTCTGCTTCTGCCCAACATAGGTGGTACTTTAAGGAGAGGGGTGGCCCCGCCTTCCTCTATGGAAATCAACGTGTTCCAGGACTCACGGGGGATTGGCTGGCCCGGACCTATGCCCGCCCCACCTTCATGCAGGTCAGAGCGTGCCAGGCTGCTGAGGGAGCCTTGAGTACGACAGACCAATGACACAGCTGCCTGCAATCACCTGAGAAGATAAAAGGCTGAGGATTCTTCATTCGTGGAGGGACTTGTTGATTTGAACAGACTGTGGAGACGGTCCCTCCTGCCTTTGCACTGCTGCCATGTGAGCCTTTGTTTTGAGTTGCCTCCTGTGAGATGTTTAGATGAGTAGTGTTCTACTGGTGTTATTGGTGTTACTGGAGTTGTTATGTTTGTTTAAAATCACTCTATTGCCTAGTGAGTTGTTTCACTAACGGTTTTCAGTTGTGTTAATAAACCTTATGTTTTTCTTTTTATCTAACCCCCTAGTCTCTGGGCTCGTTTATGTTACGTCCACTGTCGCCTAGCAGAGCCAGGTCGTAACACAGAGCATAAACTAACACGTCATTTTTCCTTCATGGTTTCAAATGTAAGCTGGCTGATTTGGTTCATTTTTGTTTTTTTGTTTTAAACTGAGCAAACCTGGTCTTCTCCTGAGGACTGCTGCAGGTATCATGCGAGCATGTTAATTTATTAAAAAACCAACAGCAAAAACCCCCCAAAATAGAATGAAACTCATTTCAGGAGACAAATAGCACTGATAGAGACATTTTTTTTGTACAGATGATTGGCAAACGGAAAGTTTCTAAAGAGTCGTGCACACACAAGCAGACTACTACAACATGCTACTTAGTTAGGCGAGTTTGGGAATGACAACCAAGCGGAACAAAATTAGACCCAAACATTGTCATCGAAACGAAAACACAAAAAGCTGAGGGGAGGGAATAGAGAGGAGGAAAGCTGAGCTGGCAGCGGGGTTGCTGGAGGAAGGCTGCGCCGCCTCGCCAGCTTAGATCTGCAGGGAGATTTTTACGTTGTGAGAAGAAGGGAATGTTTTTGAAGGGTGCAGAAGCTGCACGTTTGACTGTGGTGTGAGAGGAGCGTGTGTGTCTGTGTGTGTGTACCTTATCGTTCCTGCTAGCAGAGGATTAAAAGCGTACAGCCAGTCGTTCATGTCGTTCTCGTTGGTGGCCTGCAGGAGGATGCCTCCATGTTTTGTGCACACTGCAAATGTGTTGGGCGTCTGAAAAGAAAACATCACATTATATTCATGTTCATTCAAATGATAAATCCCAGTCCATTTGCCATTTCATCAATCAACGTGCACCAAAACAATTTGAATGAATTCTCATTAAAGACAAACGTGTTACATCCAGCCTTTCTCTATCCTGCCTCAAACCTTAAGCATGGCTTGCTGGTCTTCGCTGTATTCCACCTGTGCTGTGGAGAGGTTGAGGACGCCTCGCTCCACGGGGTCCTGGTCGCTGTTGTAGATGAAGTCGTAGGGCCGGCGAACAACCACAAAATGCTTCCCCCATGAGTTAGAGCGAGGCTCCACGAAGCTTAGAAAACCCTTCTTGGACACAACAGATCTGAAAAGAAGAGATTTTATTCATTTATTTATTTTTTAAGAGAGCGCTTGTTTTTCTGAGGAAGAAGCAGAGTTGGTTTGTTTCCAGCTGAAATCATCCAGGCTCAGGAATTTGAATCGATCCACATCATTTCTGCTTGAACTAGAGAACATGAGTGTCGACTTACATTTGGTCTGTGAGACACATGTCATAGTGACAGTATTTGGGTTAATATGGCATTACTCACCCTGGTCGCATTTCTTCAATATCAGGCACCAAGTTCAGGAACTCGTTCTTTTGCAGCCCGCGCAAGGTAGGAGGTCTCCAGAGTGGGAACCATCGGGAAGTTTTCACAGTCTGAGCAGGAGGGACTGGAGGCACGTGAGCTGTTCTCAGGGGTCCTTTAACACAAATCACACCAAGTTAGAATCAAATAGATAACCTGTCAATAACCGTTTGCAGATCGAGGTCAATGTTCCTAAAAATATGTTTACTTCTGGCCCATGGAGCCACAGCGCGAGTCCGAGAGAGAGGGGCAGGTAGAGGAAGGGGTGAGGGTGGCACTGCTGAAGCTCGTCACGGATGGATCACGTCCGATCGGTGAGATGAGAGAAAGCTGAAGTGAAACAACAGCAGGATGAGGTAGACGTCAATATAGGAACTCCCTGATGTGACACAGAAAGGCTATTTTTTTATTTCTTTGTATTATTTCTCACCTTGCAGTCACTGATGCTGTTCACCAGCTGCTTGTATTCAGTATTGAAGGTGTGTGTCAGAAGGCGCAGGCACTACAACACAACAGGAACAAGATCGATCAGCTCCGAGCAGAGAAGGAAGAAGGCAGCAACAAGAACGCCCACGCTGGGGGACAGAGACTCACTCAGGGACTTGGTGGTGGGAGCTGTTCCCACGGGAGCCGCCTCTCCCAGAAGGTGACGGGTCTTTTCCACCTGGACGAAAGATGGGGGCGAATGTGAGGTGGGGAGAAGAGGGGAGGTTAGTCATGTAAAGTCTGTACTCTAAGAAAAAACTTTTTAGAATAGCACTTTGGTCTTTGAGCTGAAAAGTCATTTTTCCCTCTACGATATTAAACAGATTTATTTCTTTATGAATCTTTTAAGGCCCCACCTCCTGCAGCTGCTCCATCTTCTCCAGCTCCCACTGGTGCTCTAGGATGAGGCTATCTCCTCTGGGCCTCCAGCCGGCCAGGTTCTCCTCTCCACGCACATAAGCCACTGATGTGTCCAGCACCTTCCTCCTCCTCCTCTGCATCCCTGCTCAGGACATGAGCCCTCATTAGGATGAAGCTCTCCACAGAATTATGATAAAACAGCTGCCGTTCTTTAAACATGTTTCATGGCCGCTCACCTGGGCTTCCAGTGTCAGACATCTTACACAAGCTCAGCTCGTAGATCCCAGTCACTCGGTTGCTATAATGAAGCAGAAGTTTTGAACAAGGAAACTTTGTAACAGGGCAGATATCTTTGATTGTGAAACAGAGATGGCCACAGTGCAGCAGCCCAGATTTACCAGTCAGGAGTTTTGGAGTATCCAGTCCCAAAGAGGTTCTTGAGAGAACGGGGTGGGTAAATCTTGGCGTCTCGGGAGTAAAAGACCGTGCAGATGTCTTTGGTGATAATGGCAGGCTGGATGCAATGGTCCAGCTGCAGAGAGGAGATAAAGGGTGTGTGTTAGACACGATGACATCAAGAGACTTAAAAACACGTACAAACAGGTACAACACGGCGGAGCAGCGGCTGACCTCCAGATACGCAGATAAGGTCATGTAGATCTTCTCTCCGTAGGGAGTGACGCGGTTGAGCAGGAGGGAACCTTTTAAGGGTGTTTTTATTTGTGCTCCCTGGCCTGGAAATAAACGGTTTCCGATCAGACCTGCTTCATCTTTGTGCCCTTGGTATCTGACTCGCTTGCTCCCCCATGCATTTTAAAAGAATCCTTCTCTTCAGCATGAAGTTCTGGCTCAGCTTTAATGTCTGCGTTACGTGTACACAAAGACAGAAACATTCAATGATAAAAACACACAGTGGAATAAAATTGTAAGACGTCATCAGTTGATGCAGTTTAAGGACACTTGTTGTTCTGTGCAGTCTCACCTGGAGCTCACGCTTCTAGTTCATGCCATCATGACCAAAGATTCTTCAATTAATATTTTAAAGATGTCCATGAATGCACTGCTAACTGCTCTTCACCCTGATAAAAATCAACATGCATTTAGAATAAGAAACACTTTTACAAAACCAAAAGCTTCACTGTACTTAGTGATTTATACGTCTACAAAACAGGTTCAGTTTGTAACTGAGAGAGCGGCTCAGTGGTGCTGAATTATATTTCCAATAGAAACACAATTTCATATGTTGTAGTAACAACACACTGCCACAAGATGTCAGCCTAGGCCTACTTTACCATGCTGTTCCAGTAAAAAAGAAAAAGTGACAGAGCCTTGAAAGAGTGACAGAGACACTTTTTATGAACTCATCTGTAATGTGTCACCTTTTCTGTAGGATGAAGAAGTGCTTCCCTTCTTTTAAAGTAAATACAGGCTTACAAAGATCCTCTAAACATGTTTCTGAAATAATCCTAAACACAATCATTAAATCAAAAATGCAAGAAACTATTTATTTAATCACTCTTCTTAACTTAATTCCTTAACTTAGTAAAAAAAATAAATAAAATAGACAAGAACTTTTCTGCTGTCTCACCTCTGTCAGTTTTCATGCTGTTGCAAGAACAGGTGGAGGTGCAGGTGGAACTTTGACTTCAGTGTGGTTTGTATGTGCAGGCAGGAGTGTGACATCTCAGGACAGCAGAGGGTTGTCGAGCACGGTGACTCCTGCTGCGACGCCCCCGTCTGACTGTCCTGAGCTCTTGGTCCTCAGCAGACGGCCCACACACTCATTCATCACCATGTCTTTACCCTGCCTGTAAGAAAGCAAAGACAAGGCTAACATTAGAAACAGCCACCAACCAATCCCTTTTACTCTACCACCCAAAAACCAGTGAGAAACACTAGCTAGTATTAACTTGGAATCAAAGTGCACTAATCCCCAGGCTCCCAGCATAACATACAGTCCAACACAAACTCCACAAACTGTCTTGCTTCAGCTGACTTTCCTTCACCTTCTCTCCAGACAATCTGTTGTGCTCTTTTCAGCACAAAGCCACACTCCTGCTCACTGATCCTCACCTCTTTTTAACCTAGTCTCAGCAACTTTGTCCCATAGCTTGCACATCCTTTCCACCTCCATCTTTCTTCCCAGCCAACTGATACATACCTTTTCTCCTTCCTTAAAAGCCAGCCTAAGAAATACCATTTTATAAACGCCCCATAAATGAAACTGCCATTTTCAAAAATCGTATCATCCAAATTCATGCAGCGTGGCTAAATTAAGAATGAATTACAAACCCGAGCTTCCTTGCTAACATGATTAACAGCTAAACACTATCATAGTGGAGTGTAAAATTACTGCTAAAATAGCTCATATGAACCCTGATACTGGACTTTGTATTTATCAAAACAAATGATCTGATATTACAAAGAAAACTAATGATTGCTTTTTACAGTATTAGCCCAGAGTGATGTAAGGCAGGGTGGTTAGTCAGCCATAACCTGCTGACAACTTGTATCTGGTAGCTTTTTCACATCCTGATCAATGTTGTTGTCAAGTGTGTCTCATATACACTATTATCTCAGTCACAGTACAGCATGCATGAATCACAGTAGATACACAGTAATGCAAAACAGCAGGCAGTCATGTATGTGTCGTCACTGTTTTGACTGAGGCTAGCTCATACATGGAATGCAAGAAAATGCTGCATGTGTGTGCAGATCCACACATGCACTGCTTAAACTTCCCTAGTTTAACAAATGGTGAGCAACAAACAGAAGTTTTCAACATTTTTAAAGACGCTTCTATCCCCCCGCTGTACCTCCTCCTTCTCGCTGAGACTTCAAGACAAACCGTTCTGCTGCTGACAAGGCCACTGATACTGTTTTGTCCCTCTCTGGACCCTGTAGACCAGCGCAACCACAGAGAAATAAATCAGAGGAATAAAATGCAAATGATATTGCTTACACTGAACAGCAACACCCAGGTGAGGATTATCTAATGCCAAATTTTCCAAACAATGAACAAACCGTGCCCTTTGTCTCACCATGTCTAGAGTGTAGAGGTCAGCCAATGTCGCTCGGATCTGCTGCACAGCTTGAGGCTGGTCTGGGAAGAATCTGTCCAGGACTCCAGGTCTGGGGAGCACTTGCTGAACCTTCTTGGTACCAGCCAGGTGAGCGCTGATATCTGGACACTTCACAGCTCGAGAGCGCTCCATGAGGAGACGAGCATCCCAGCTCTGCAATGGAAAACAGACAATGAATTCTCTGCTTTTTATCATTAGATGTATTTCTGTATTAAAAAATTCCGTTTATTGGGCCACTTTGTGCTGGAAGAATTTTTCCAGCATAAAATAGCCTCTATCATTTCACTAACTAACTTATTTCACTGCTGCTAATGACGTTTCACAAACTGTCACAGGTTTTTTAGCTTCGTTCGTATAAACTTTCTTGTGGTTGAGATTCCCGAGAAAACAGCCAGCACACTGAGCAGCAGAGGGTGACAACAGTTGGTTTCAACAACTACAGCGCCTAATCAGGATATTTAAGAAAGTAAAAGTGAGATTTTCATATTTGTTGGTAACTATTAGTGTGCAGAATTATTATGCAACTAAATGAAAAATGAATATTTCCCCATTTCCTTTGTTTATTTTCAGCCAATGAAGTGAGAATGACAAAACAAACAACTTTAAAACTTTAAATTTATAAATAAATGTTTTTGACATAAAAAAAAGTCATTGACCAAAACACTGAATTTACTTTCAAGTTGAAGATTGTTGGTTATTTGATTTCTCAATGATCAAATGTTTTCTGCAGCAGCACCCGGAACCTCCCAGACAATGTTCGGAGAGGGTTTTGGTCAGAAGAAGAAGTACTATAATTTTCCAGTTAATATGAAATCAATGGAAAATAACACGTTTGATTCTTCTCAAATCTTTGGTGGTCTGTTTTTAATACATTTCTTGACCCTGTGACTTTTTGCAACAAAACATTTGATGGTTCTCTGATAACGTTGCAATATATTAGCAATTTTCAGAGTGCTGCATGGAAAAATGCATGAAACTTATATTGTCAGAATAACATATGAATGTTATAGAAATTGTGTAAATCTGCACAGATGCTTGTTAATCAAATGTTGTGTTAAAGGTGTTCAGGGACAAACAAACAGCATCTGTGCCTTGAAAGGTTCATCAGTGAATCTGTCCTGCTCACATCAACATCCAACATCAAGCATGAACTGGTACAGTGTACACAGGGGGGGCTTCAAGATTGAGACATCTGCAGATGGAAAGTACAGCATGTCAGCAGATAGTAACTTGACTCTGACAGTCAACAATCTAGCAGAGAATGATGCAAACATTTACTGCTGCAGAGAACCTGCTGACAAATCAGACTGTGACCAAAGGGGAATTTCTCTCAGTGTTGCAGGTACAGTGGTTTGATCAAATGCGTTAAGAACTCATCTATGAATAATCAATGTATTGATAATTTTTCTATTAACAATCCTCTCAGAGCTGCAGGTAAAGGTGATTCCTGCCACAGAGGGACAGACAGTAACACTGATGTGCAGCAGCAGCTGTCCTCTGACTGAAAAGCCTGCAGCCTACATCTGGTACAAGAACAGAGAGTTTCTCTATGAGGACTGGTCTCCCTGGTACCAAGAGCTGCTCAGCAGTGAGGAAGCAGTCACATACTCCTGTGCTGTCAAAGGCTACGAGCATCTCAGAGCCCCTCAAGTCTCTGTGGGTGAGTCATGATGTTCAGTGTGTTACAAAATAAACTACTCTAAATAAACTAAGTCAAATAATTCTGAGTAAACATACTCAATACTCTAATATTTTTTTCATCCAGATTCCATCACATCAACATGCGTCAATGTGACGTACACTAAAAGCGAAATGTGTCCTTATCAGCAGGGATCAGAACATGAGCCTTGTTCCATCACATTTCCCAGAGGTGAACACAAACACGTCTTCTTACTGGTCTCTGAAATGCACTGTTTCTATATTCACTTTTTTAACCCCTCAGCTGTAAAAAGGCTGAAGGGTTAAAAGATGTTATTGGCAGTTGGCATGGACACAGAGATTTGTGAATGCGAGAATGAGTAGGATTTCCAAATTGCTACAAAAGGCACATGTACTAAAAATCTTTGATGATTTTGAATCTCCTTGACACTGACCTCGAGGTCAAGGTCAAAGTTCTAGTTTTCTGAAAATTTTGTGATTGCAATAATTCAGGAATGGATTCAAGTAGGATTTTCACATTAACAGCACAGGTACATCTACTAAGAAGCTGAGGGGTAGCACTGACAGCCATCAGGTCACACGTGAATTACATTACGCTTTGGGTGAAAAAAGTAGAATGCCAAGATTATTATTGAAGTGTGTGGATGCAGTCAATGAAAATGTGTTAAACTGAAAACGTCCCTGATGAGGAAAAGACAGAATGAGTACACAGACTCCTCTCTTATAATGAAAAGAGAAGTGAGTTCAAGTACCGTTCTTTGAACTCACCTCTACAAATCTGCTCCCATACACAAAACCATGTAACTGACATACATACACGTATAAAATATGCATAATAACATAGTGACTGACGAAACTGTATTTATCATCTCTTCAGTGGTACATGTTGTAAAGACACCTGGGAACACACTGACCTGTAGCACCTCATGTCCTCTGATCGACCCTCAAACTGTCTATGTGTGGTATGAAAATGGAAAACTTTATAGGGAAAATATAAGAAGCATTTCAACTCCAAGTTCTTTGAAAAACAACTTTTACTGTGCAATTAAAGGTCATGAGCATCTTCAATCTGATGACGTCTGTGAGTATCAAAGAAAACTGTTAATTCTGTTAATTAATAACAAGCTGTTATCTCAACATGCAGACACCACAGTCAACTTTAAATCGTCCATCTATATTTCAGGTGTTCAGGATAAAAACTGCTGGACAGTGAATTATGTCAGCAGGAGAATCTGTGCTCTGGAAGGATCTTCAGTGAACATTATCAGTAAATACTCACATCCTGATAACATGAAACCAGAGTTTAAATGTTGGAGTAAAAAATGGAAAACAGGTGATAAGGAACTTGAAAAACCGATTGAGCCTTCAGGTCGTGTGGAGTATCAGGACAACATGAAGAACCAACACACCCTGACCATCAAAAACCTGAAGAAGAATGACTCAGGAGAATACACCTTCATCCTGAAAGGAAATGATAAAGAACTGAAACTGCCTGGAGTCTTTTTGATTGTCACAGGTAAAGTCTCCTAACAAGATGACCTAAGATGTTTCATTCATGTAAGAGCCTCAATGTTTTACACTAAAAAGCCTAAAAAGCCTCATGTAAACCTGAGCAAACAATACTGAATGTAAAAGTGTTATCAGCAAAATTTCACTGATCATCACATTTTAGCTGGTCTAAGAAGTGCTTCTTGTAAAACTGTTGACGGTCCTTTGCGTTCCACATTGACCTGTATCACATTACCCATCAAAATGCTATCCTATATTAAAAAAAGGGTCATTGGGAAATTTTTTTATGAGATTTATAGTTTTTAATTATTTAGTAATGTTCCTGTTTCAGAGCTGAGAGTGAAGATGAGTCCTTCTGCAGTGGTGACAGAGGGTCAGAGAGTCACACTGACCTGCAGCACCAGCTGTCCTCTGACTGACAACACAAACTACATTTGGTACTTCAACAGTCGACATCTGAACATGACAGAGACCCACAACAAACATCTGATCCTAGACCCAGTCAGCAGGGAGAATATAAGAAATTATTCCTGTGGTGTTAAAACTAACAAGGATAACACCACAGCTCAATGGCTACCAGCAGCTGCAGGAGGTTTTGCAGCTCTCCTGTTAATAATAATAATACTTCTCACTGTGTTCTGCTGCCGGAGGTGAGCATCACTGTGTTCTCTTTAAGATCAGTCATGTTCAAACTCTGATTTGAAATCTGTTATTCAGTCATATCCTTTCATGTTTGACACTCAGAAAAAAGAGGGCTTCTAGTCATTCTCCAAAGAGTGAAATATCAGACAACAAACAGCAGGTACACAACACAGTGCATCCACAATCCTGTTTTTCTTTTACTTGATCATTTATCCTTTGTGTGGATAGATTTTTTTGTCTTGTTTATCTCACCAATGTCTTAACCTTCCATATGGTGTAAAATGTGTACCATATGGGAGGTTATGTTTTTGGTCTCCTCAGGTTAGCCATAATCCCATATATGAAAACTTCTCAGCTCACTACAGCAGAATGCCTGTCAATACACACCAACCAGCTCATCTCTATTCCAATGAAGGAGAACTTGACTCCAATCAAGGTGACCTCTACTGCAATGAAGGCAAAGTCTATCCCAATCAAGCTGAACTCTATTCCAATACAGCTGATCTATACTCTAACATCCAATACTGAGTCACTGCCTTTTAAACAGAAAAAAAACTCAAAAAAGCGCCACAGCTGTTGTGTACAGAGTGTAAAACAACCACACTCTAAAATGGCACGTAGAATACAGTAGAAATGAGTAGAAAAGTAGAAATGCTTGTGGGTTTCAATTTAAAGATGTTTGATCATGAAATGCATGTGTTGTGTACAAAGTATAAGACAATGTAAAAATATTATTGCTAACTTTGTAAAACATGCAAACTTGTGAGCTTTGTGTTGTTGCTTTCTGCGTGGTTTAGAGCTTTCAAACTGAACAGTTAAAACTTAAAGTCATCATTTCTTTTTTCCCTGAACCATACATGAACTGATAACGGCTTAACATAAATCAATAACCTTTATGAGTATTAATAAATATAAAAAAAATGAGCTGTAGTAGTTTAATTCTTTCAGCTATAGTGTGAAGATTTATCTGAATAATCATTTGTCTCTTATTTCTTCAGGTTTTTCTGTAAAGTTTTTGAATGTTTGATGCTTGAATGACCCATTTTCCCTTCTATTATTGTCTCTTAAAGAAACTATTGGTTATCAGAATGTTCAAAAACATCACACAGTTAGGTGACAGTGTTGATACAGCCCGTGACTTAGGATGTAATTATTATGTAAAAATACTTATTGGTAGGTGCGATGGAATAAATGAGTAATAATTCAAGATCTCTTAGGAGAGAAGAAAAGTGTCCTGAAATACTGAGTAATTCCGAAAAAAGTTTAGAGAACAGGATTACACATAAATTGTATATTTAAGTTGATAACTTTGGGTCATTTTTAGGAGAAATGTTTTTCACGACTTTCATTGAAAATACACATTTATTTTTACTGAAAAATGCCAAGGTTATATAAGCAATGATGTTATTTCTAATATTAATTAATTACATGTTATTAACCTAAACATTTGGAATTTTTGTCATATGAACATCCACCATTATAACCAGCACCCCCACAATCAGGGTTGTGGGGGTGCTGGAGCCTATCCCAGCTACCACAGGGTAAGAGGCAGGGTACACCCTGGGCAGGATATGTCCAGTTTGTCACAAGGCGAACACATAGAGACAGACAACCATTCGCACTCAAATGCACAATTTAGAATTACCAACCCCACTAACTGCATGTCTTTGGAACGTGGGAGGAACAAGAACCCATGCAAACATGGAAAGAGCATGCAAACTCCACAGAAAGGCTCCGACTTGATAACAGGTAGGCAGACAACAACAGAAAATGTTACCAATACCAGCAGGATAACTCAGCAAACAGTATTAGATCCTTCAGCATTACTGTATCATGAGATATGATAATATTGTCATCTAGTGGACGTGTCTCTAACTGCAAAACAGACAAACAGACGAAAAAAACCAAAAAAACAGTAGAGGAGCCCCCCAGAATTGTCTGAGACAGCAAAAAACAAGAGTGAATTTCAAACCACATTTTTTTTAAAGAGTAACTTTGCGAACAATTTTTTTCTTTTGTTTTTCACATCTACTTTTAGTTCTTAGCTAAGTTTTAGTTAACTATAATAACTGCATCAGAATCTGCTTCAGCTCCAAGTGTTGCCTTGGAGTTGAGGTTTCCATCATCTACCTGATAAATTGTGTCCAAGCACTGTGAAGGTTATATTTTTCGACTTTTCCAGTTCATACCATCAGGCCAACCTTCCTGGCTGATAAACTGATGCATGTGGATGCCTCTCTTGTGTCCTGGATTGTGGATTACCTGACAGGAAGGCCACAATATCTGCGTCTTCAACACTTTGTGTCTTCCACAGAGATCAGCAACACACTCGTATCAGAAAATAAACCGGACTGCGTTAAAAGCATCACTGCATTCTGCAGGAAGGGCCCGAGTCGTATCTATTTTCTGAAGCAGCTGAGATCTTTTAACATGTATCGGACAACGCTCAGGATTTTCTCTGAGTCTGTTGTGGTCAGTGCCATCCTCTTTGCTGTTGCATGCTGGGACAGCAGGATGAGGGTCACAGATGCCAACATATTATTGATAGAAAGGTAAAAAAGATGGATGAGATAATGAAGCTGTTTTCTAATGAAAGTTTCTGTTAAAGGTGTTATTATTTGGAACTTTATCCATGTTTATTACGGGCATTAATGCTATAACTGTCACGATACTGGGTTTTGTACCCAGTGTTTTCTGTTTGGGAAATATCACTACCATTTGTAGTTTTTAGTTTAAATATTACCTTTGCTTTGGTTAGGTTTTCATTCTGATTTTGTATTCATCGTTTTCTTTGTTATTCTCAAGTTTTTCTGGTCCTCCTGTGTTGTCTATGCCTCATCTACGTTTCTGTGTCCATGTTTAGTGAGTTTGTCTTTGTGTTTACTTTGGCCTGTCAAAATCAGGTGTTAGTCTCAGTCTAAGTGTTGGTTTCCTGTTTTATTTTGATAGTCTTTTGCCCTGTGTGTGTTGTGTTCAGTTTTTCTTTGCTCGTTTTCATTAATTGATTCTGTTCACTTGCACCTTGTTTTCCCAGCAGTGTCTCTTTCCCCCATAGCCTCATGTCTTTTCAAGTCTATTCAAATTTCCCTCTGTTCAAGTTTTCAGTTTAGGTTTTTGTTCCTGAGCTCTGGCAATAAAGCTGTTTGAGTTTAGTTAAGCCTGTCTGCCAAGTCCTGCATTTTGGGTTCTCTCGTTGCTTGGCACACACCCTCACTTGATAGTAACAGTAAAAATATGACAGTAAAACCAAAAGTATTACAATTCTTAGTGATCAGCAATCATTAAAATCAATTGTCCCTGAGTGTAAAATATAAAAAGATTGGTGAAAACTTGGCACATAACATAATTGAGTAATGACATTTACAGTCCTCACTTGTTGAAGGTTAAGCAGAGAACAATAGAAAATGTTACCAACGTGTGCAGAATGGCTCAGAAAAGATGATCAGATCCCTCAGCATCAAGACTGTTGCATTAAACATGGAGTTGCTGACACAATGAGCAGTAATTATGGTCCCTTCTGGTCTCAAATTACTAAACAAGAGAGAAGGTGCTAAAGGAATCTGAAATTGTGCTTGTTTTTCAGCATTCAAACAATAAATCACAGAATCTGAGGCAGGAAACAACAAGAGTGAATGTTGAACACAATTTTCATTTAAAAATTTACAGTGTTTATCTCTGTGGTTGAAGACCTGTTGTCACTTCTGAGTGTTGCTCAAATGTGGTAAAAGCTGTCACTTTTAGGCCACACCCAGCACCCATGTGTAACCAGTATAAAAAAAAAGTCTGCATCTCCACAGCAGTTCATGTTGCACAGTGAGCTTGAATCTGGGGTTTCTTGATCACCACAGTCGTTTGTATTCATCACAAACCATAAACCACCATAATTAGATATGGACAAAAGCTTCAACACACAGCTTTCTTCTGAACAGCTTAAAGCACCTGAGGTGACTATTTATTGCACATTTATTTAAAATACAAGTGCACACAGCAGAGTCGACAAAAGATTGAAAGGAAAAGGAAGGAAGTTTGGTATTAGCCTCAAAGCTGCACAAGATGTGAAACCACTGAATATGAAACAACAGTCAATCTTCCCCCCCTAACCTTTCACTCTGAAAAGGAGAACAGCTTAGGTGACTGATGACTTACTTTTTTTTTTTTTTATTCAAGCTTTCACTGTCAATGTTAAACGTTAAAGTCTGGACTACAACAATCATGCCGCTCAGGAATGCTTGTCGTCTCTTTGTGGGTGTCATCATTTACATCACAGGTATCAGTGATTATTTATTTGTCCCTATTTAAGAATGAAAGTAACCATAGCTAATCCTACTACATGATTTATAGATGACAACTTTGAGTTCAGATTAGTTCCTAATGTAAACTACAGAATATCTCTCTCTTTTTGACTGAAAGGTTTTTTTCTAAAGAAAGTTTCTGTTTAAGGTGTTAATGGAGGAGAAACCAGGATCTGTGCTCTCAAAGGTTCATCAGTGGATCTGCACTGCTCACATCAACATCTGACTTCAAGCAGAAAATGGTTCACTGTCCAATGGAAGGGAAATTATGTTCAGAGTGAGCTCTCTGTGGATGGACAACGTGTAACGTACAACATCTCTGATAAGAAAAACCCAACTTTAACCGTCAATGATCTAAGAGAGAGTGATGCAAACGCTTACTGCTGTATGAAGACTACCGACAGTCCACAACTCTGTTGGCTCAACAGAATTACTCTTCAAGTTGTTGCAGGTACAGTGACTTTTACTCATTAATAACTTTCCAAATGACATCATTGTATAAGTTGTTCTCCATCATCCTCTCAGAGCTGCAGGTAAAGGTGATTCCTGCCACAGAGGGACAGACAGTAACACTGATGTGCAGCAGCAGCTGTCCTCTGACTGAAAAGCCTGCAGCCTACATCTGGTACAAGAACAGAGAGTTTCTCTATGAGGACTGGTCTCCCTGGTACCAAGAGCTGCTCAGCAGTGAGGAAGCAGTCACATACTCCTGTGCTGTCAAAGGCTACGAGCATCTCAGAGCCCCTCAAGTCTCTGTGGGTGAGTCGTGATGCTTATTCTGCTATATATTATTTGACAATAAATAAATTCAATATGAACAGAAATCTCAATTCTAAATATAAAAATAATCTTCTTACAAATATTTAATTGCATTACTTTTTCTTCAGATTCCATCACAGCAACCTGCTTCAGTGTGACTTATGCTTATGGAGACATGTGTTCTTATAAACAGACACCAGTGGATGAGCCGTGCTCCATCACATATCCCAGAGGTGAAGTGGTACAAAAATAACACCACCAAAACTCACATGTCAGATTTGTTGAGTCCAACATTTGTATGAATTATATAAACTTTATGAATATATCTATGCACAGTAACGGGAAGTGTATTTATCTTTTATCAACAGAGCTTCATGTTCAAAGGACTTCTTCCATTTCTGGGTTTGTTACACTGGCTTGTAGTACAAGATGTAACCTGACAGACCCTCAGACTATCTACCTCTGGTACCACAACAAACAAAGCTATTATGAGAATCAACATTATTCAGTTCAAAACTCTTCAAGAGGCACATTTTCTTGTGCAGTTAAAAGCCACAAACGTCTTCAATCTACAGAAGTTTGTATGTGTTAAAAAAAAATTATTGATTCACTGACATCCTGAAATATAGACCAGTCAGTCATTTCATAATCCATCTATATTTCAGGTGTTCAGGATAAAAACTGCTGGAGAGTGAATTATGTCAGCAGGAGAATCTGTGCTCTGGAAGGATCTTCAGTCAACATCACAAGTGAATACTCACATCCTGATAACATGAAGCCAGAGTTTAAATGTTGGAGTAAAAAACTGAGAAGTGGTGATGAGGAAGTTAAAAGGCTGATTGAGGCTGCAGGTGGTGTGGAGTATCAGGACAACATGAAGAACCAACACATCCTGACCATCAACAACCTGAAGAAGAATGACTCAGGAGGATACACATTCAGATTCAAGAGAGATCATGAAGGATGGACACAGTCTGATCTGCCTGGAGTCTTTTTGATTGTCACAGGTAAATCTAAACTCTTCACTCAGCAGACTTTACTCATTAACAGGATTGTGAAAATATTCCATTACAGAGCAAGAATCAAAAGCAAACAGACATTTTCCTTTTATAGAAAAATTCACCCTTTCGGTGTATTTTTTTTTTTTTTGTACAGTCAGATCAAGTGAAAAAAACATTATTTTTGACTTTTAAAATATATAAAACTATTTTATAATCCTGATCAAATATTTTCTAATGAGCACTTTGCTATATATCAAATACACAAAAAAATTCATTTTCCTGTTCACAGAAATTAAGAAAATGATAGTTATTCAAGTTTCATGTTGGATTGAGCAAATATCACAAGGTGGAATATTAAGAAAACATCTATATAACCCACACGTAACCTAGAACAGTAACAATAATGGCATGAATAGCTGAAAAGAAATTAATAACCCCAGTTGTCAGACAAATACAATGAAATAAAGCAAACAATCCCTGTAAAATGTCACAGAAATGAAGAACTGAGCTTTTTTCACTTAAAACATGGCATTACTCACTAAACATGATTTAAAAATGACACTGACGGAGTCTGGAGTCTAATAATAATAATTATTATTATTATTGTATGTTCTTCTTCCAGAGCTGAGAGTGAAGATGAGTCCTTCTGCAGTGGTGACAGAGGGTCAGAGAGTCACACTGACCTGCAGTACCAGCTGTCCTCTGACTGACAACACAAACTACATTTGGTACTTGAACAGTCGACCTCTGACCCCAAGAGAGAACCAGAACAAACATCTGATCCTAGACCCAGTCAGCAGGGAGGATGCAGGAAGCTACTCCTGTGCTGTGAAAACCCACAAAGATATCAGCTCTGCTCCAAAGACTCTCACTGTCCAAAGTATCACAGGAACATGGACACCAGCAGCTGCAGGAGTTTCTGCAGCTCTGCTCCTTTTAATACCTCTCACTGTCTACTGGTGCAGGAGGTAAGCTACACTGTCTCATCTGTCATACCTGTCATGGTTAAACGGTAGCTCAGGAGTTAGAGCAGGTCATCTGTTGATCAAAAGGTTGGTGGTTTGATTTTTGGCTCCCTCAGTCTGCATGCCAAATATCCTTGGGCAAGATACTAACCACCACTTGCTCTCCAATGCATCCATCAGAGTATGAATGTGTATGCTAGTGAGAAAGCATAGAGTGAATGTGGCATGTTGTATAGAGCGCTTTGAGTACTCCAGGAGTGCAGAGAAACGCTATCTAAAAATCACTACATTTACCAAATGTTTTAACATTTTATTTATTTCTTTTTGTGCAATAGAAAAAAGAGGACTTCCAGTCAGTCTCCAAGACAAGAAACTTCAGATAATAAACAGGTTAAAAAAACCTCTCATTTTCTCTTCACAGGAATAATAATTTATTCTCCATCACAGAAAAACTTTAAAATCACTCATCATGCTTTTTTTTTCTCACTTACATCCTAACCTCTTGTAGCCTTTTTGTCACTGGAGCTCACCACCTACCTCGATCATGTTTCTACTCAACAGTTGTATTTTTTATGTGACTAAAACACATTCACATTATGACACAGTATCATCAGCTGCATCTGCACACATCTAAAGCTCTTTTGGGGAGGAGACCACTGAACTGTTATCCATAAAAAATCCTGACCATCCTCTGCACAAAATGCTAGCCATTAGGGCTGCAGCTATTGGTTATTTTAGTAATTCAGTATTTCATCAATTATTCCATTGATTAATTGAATAATAAGAAATACTTTTAGCTTCATTAATGACAATAATAAATCAAAAAATGTACTCCTTTTTGTTTCAATTTTAAAAATTGCTGTGTTTTACTGCATACAAAGAATGAAAGGAAAAAACTAAACTATTTAAATCTGATAGATATCATACATCAAAACTTTTTGCAAAATGTACAACATTTGCAAAAAAGTAATTTCTTTATTTGAATGAGGCAAAAACTGAATCCTTAGTGTTAAATAACCCAGTGCTCATATCATTTGTCTTCTTTCTGTAGATGCACCCTGGTCCCATTTGTGAAAACATCTCAGCTCATTACAGCAGAATGCAGGTTAATACTCAACATCAACAAGATTTCTACTCCAAAGAAGCTGATCTTCATGCCAGCGAAGCTGAGCTCTATGCCAAGGAAGCAGAGGTCGACGAAATTGAAACTAATATCTACTGCAGCATCGAATCGTTGTGATTTAACTAAAAAAATCATTTAAAGGGAGCATTCACTGATTGGGATAATAATGAACTATCACAGAAGGGACACCACAACTGATAAGTAGAGAGTAAAAATCATACATCATAGTGGAAAATAAAATACAAGAGTAAGAAAAGTAGTAGTGTTTAGAAAAATAGAAATGCTGCAGCTGATGAAATGTGTTGTACATGTCCTGCAAAATACAACACAACTTCAAATTATATGCACATGCAAGCTGAACTACTGTACTGGATGGTTTAGAGCTTTGGCAAAATGTCTGTAAAACTGAACCGATGAAACATTAAAGTCATCGTGCTGGCATTTTTCTCTCTTCTTCTGGACCACAAAATAGCTCCATCACTTTACGTACCTCCACCGTTATACTGCCCGCCATGAAAAGTTTTTATTAAAAATATATCTGTCTCCTCCGCTTGCTCACAACTTCTATGGGGAGAGAAAAAAAAAAAGCACAAATACATGACAGGTGTGCCATTCTTCCCAGTGTTGCTGCTCCAACACTGCCCTTCCTCTCCCTCTGACAGCCAGCCACAAACCGCACCCGGCTGCCATATACCTTCATGCCGCCAACAGAGGAAGTCATCCATAGCCATCTGTGCCCCCAGCATCTGTACTACCTAAAATGTTTTTTAAAATGTGGTTGAACCTTTACAACATCGCATGGTCTGAACAGACGATGAATGGGCACCCCAGCACGTAATAACGCGAAGAGCTGACCAAACACTCTTTTTCCACAGAGTTATAGTGACGTTCATGCTCTGACAATTTCCAGAGTGCTTGCTTCAGCCTCTCATATGTGACTTGCCATCAGTCTGTCCACTGAACCAGATCTAAGCCAATTTTCCAGTCAGGGGACTGGTTAGAGCCACAGAGTTCAGGATAAACCTCTGGTTGTACCCACCCAGCATTAGGGACTGCCTCGCCTATTTTTTCGCCCTTGGCCACAGGCAAGCCATGTTGGCATCTGCTTTGTCTATTTGTCGATCTGGGCTACCCCTTCAGAAGAGGCATCAAGTGCACAGTCCATTCCTCCATTGACCACTTGAATGGTGTTGCTGTCTCCTCAAACATCTCCATAAAGAAAAATACACCATTTGCTTCTTTTGTTTTGAATAGTGTGGATTTGGCAAATGGCATCACTCACCCAGCTGACCATTTCCCAGACAGCAACCTCTGCAACACCTAGATCTATGCACCTATGCCCGACTACCTGCAGTGGGTCCAAGTGCTGTCTGGTCACTGCTGCCTTCTCTGTGTGGATGGCAGCTTCCTCTACCAACGTTTCCTCCAGAGCACTCCCTGTGAAAAAAACCAACACGTTAGTAGATCAGATACGAAAGGTGAAGCCCAAAGAGGTCCCAGTGGTGTAGTGTTATGAGCTGTTGCCCTCAGAACTGGAAGAGGCTTCAGTAGAACCACAGGTACATCTCTCCCCCCCCCCCCCTCCCCCCCCCTCTCAATCTCTCTCTCTCTCTTCAAGGACAAGTGAACATCAAAACCATTATCCAGGATGAAACAACAACGATCTATGAGTACATCAGGAGATGGCCACAGTCCACAGTTCACATGCTTAGTGAATCCCTAAGGCAGCGGAAACCTGAGAAAGAGCAAGAACAAGAACTATCACAGACGGAAAGGCTCCTGCAAAGCATATATCATCGGCAGATAGAAGAAGTGCTGACACTGAAAAATCCTACCAATGGCTGGATAATACCTGGCTGGAAAAACAGCAGAGAGGCACTAATCATAGGAGCAAAGGAACAAGTTTTAAGCACAAGATTGATAGAGGCTGGGGTCAACCACACCAGGCAAAACCTCAGGTGCACAGTTTGCTTGTATCTTGCAGGGTATAAGGTATAACGTGTATGTAGTATTCAATTTGTCTCTTTACTTTCTAGTATAACTAAAGTATGTAAGTCATGTAACTATCTATTATTTCCCAACACACAGAGGACAAGAGAAAACAGACAAAACTGAACTCAACTGGTCTGCATTGTTGAGAAAAGTATACGGTCTTAGACACAATATTTTAACACAGATGTGACAATAATTAACCCTTACCTGTTAGGAAGACACGCAGATAAGCAAATTCATTATGTAACCATTAAAAAGCATATTAGCCTTCCAACTATGTGGTTTTTAACAAGCAGCAGTCAAGGCATACATAAACCTATTTGTGCACGACTGACAAGAACCTATCAAAAATATGGTGTGGCGGAGGTGTGGTCCCGGGCGCGGCTGCAGGGGAGGAGTGGTGCAGTGGGCTCAACGGGGCGGTGCTGGAGATGCCGGTGAGAACAGCTGATGGCGATTTGGACTGATAATGGTTTCCTTCCCTTTTTATAGTGAGACGGAGAGGAGCGGAGGGATAGGGAAATCGGCTGGGACCGACAGCTGTCAGACTGTGTTCAGTCATAACCGGGGAAAATTGTAAATAAATGTGGAACCTGGTGATAAAGACCTGTGTGTGTGTGTGTACCTGTGTATAGTGCATTTCACATATGGATAATATTTTACCTGACCCAAACGAAAAATTTTCACAAATATCCAAATATTCTTTTGTAACAAAGGTAGGACTGTGAAATTACTGAACAATTTGTGATGTAGCTTGGCACTCCGAAGTTTAGGCGACAGATTCCTTCACAATTTATTGATCTGATGACTAAAGTGTTAAAACCTTCTGTTAGGACATTCATCAGGGACAGGTGAGTCTGATGGTCCATGTTTCCAATCCAAGGTGGAGAATGATACATTAAAGAGGCCAGCACTGGGACAATTCCAAGTATTTCTAAAGAGATGAAGCTCGTTAATTTGATGGTCTTCTTTTGTTCTTTTTTTAAATGACACTATAATATATAACAACAAAAAACAATGTGTTTATGCCATTGTGATAGCCGGTGTCTAGTATGTAATGTTATTTGAACATGATCCTTTTTATGAAAAAACTTCCCAAATCCCACATTTCTGAGAAAAATAATGAAAGAAGTGATTTTTGAAGTATTTCAACAGTTTATATATCTTTTTTCAATTATTGTTAATATTGTTTTTTGTTACTTTTTTTTGCACCTGTGAGTGGGTGTTGTGATGTCTGCCATTTGCTGCAGGGGGTGCTGCAACACTGCCAGCAACCCCAAGACCAAGAGTCCTGATGATGACTTAAAAATATAGGAATAAACTCACCTGTCTTCACTGTAAAATAAAAAATAAATATAATAAAAGAAAAGAGTCAGTTCTTAATCGAACCCTGAATTCAGTTGTAAGTACTAGTATGTACATATGTGAACCTTATTAAATTCATTACAACCATCTGCCGTTGTAACAGTATGGAGAAATGACAGCAAGTGCAAAAAAACTGACCTGATTTACATTAAATACTGATCAGCTGTGATCACTAAATTTCTCTTCTAGTAAAAATCTGCCACATAACTTCAAAAGACAGACAACTAACAACATTTACAGCTCAGTTTTCTTCTGCTGCACAGAGCTGACAATGGGTTAGCAGAGTACATGAAAATGTTCCTCATACCTGCAGAATAGCTCAGCAAAGATGGTCAAATCCCTCAGCAGCATAGACTGCTGTGTTAAACAAGCATTTGGTGACATCATGAGCAGTAACAATCGTCTCCTCTGAGCTAGAGAGAAGGTTATACCTTTTAACAAAGTTTTAAAAATGCCCCCAGAATTGTCTGGGTTCATATTGTGCTTATTTTTCATCAGTGAAACCACATGTCACAGCATTTGAGGCCACAAAAAACAAGAGTGAATTTAAAACACAATTCGTACTCAAAGTATTTAAACCGTGTTTATCCCTGTGGTTGAAGATGTGTTTACACCTCTGAGTGTGATTCAAAAGTGCTAAAGTCTGACACTTTCGAACCAGCACCTGCATATATCCACACCCAGTACAAGACTCCATCCATCCATCCATCCATCTTCATCCGCTTTGTCCGGGGCCGGGTCGCGGGGGCAGCAGCCTAAGCAAAGAGGCCCAGACCTCCCTCTCCCCAGCCACCTCCTCCAGCTTATCCGGGGGAATACCAAGGCGTTCCCAGGCCAGCCGAGAGATATAACCTCTCCAGCGTGTCCTGGGTCTGCCCCGGGGCCTCCTCCGCCTGGAACACCTCACCCAGGAGGCGCCCAGGGGGCATCCTTGTCAGATGCCCGAACCACCTCAGCTGGCTCCTTTCGATGTGGAGCAGCAGCTGCTCTACTCTGAGCCCCTCCCGGATGGCCGAACTTCTCACCCTATCTCTAAGGGAGAGGCCAGCCACCCTTCGGAGGAAGCTCATTTCTGCCGCTTGTATCCGCGATCTCGTTCTTTCGGACTATGATAGCAAATTAATTAACTATATGATTTTAGATGATTTATAAACTTTGAAATCAGATTAATTGCTAATGTGAACTACAGAATATTGTTGCATGAATAATGTTTAGCATTATTCATGCAACAATAACAAACCAAACCAAACAAATCAAACACAACCTAGAGATCAAAAACAGAAAACACTGGAGCCCAGAAAATAACCAAACAAAAAGGCCCACAAAAGGCGCAGGCGGCCCGGAAACCACTCCCAAAAACAGTTCAGGGGGCCGGCCCGGAGGTCGACAGCGCAACAGCCCAAACCCGGGCAGCTCGGGGGGCAGCCCGGAGGTCGACGGCGGCCCAAGACTCCAGAAAATGGCCCAGAGGTCGACGGCCCAAGAGTCCAGAAAACGGCTCAGGAGGTCGACCGTGAAGCCAGCGACCGTGACGGAGCAGATCCGGAGGCCGACCACGACAGCAATGATGTCCAGCCAACGACCTGGAAAGTGGCCGGGCAGGACGAGGACGAGCAGGACGAGGACGGGCAGGCCGGGCAGGACCAGGCAGAGCTGAAGCTGTAGCTGAGGCTGCACCAGACGAGGAGGAATACTCGGAGGCTGCACCAGACGAGGAGGCAGAAGGCTGGACGGGCCCCTCGGACCCTCCAGCAGAGGCAGGTTGCTGTTGCTGGACAGGCCCCTCGGACCGTCCAGCGGAGGCAAACAAAGGCAGGTGAGGTTCTCCAGAACCACCAGCGGGAACAGATGAAGGCCGGACGTGCCCCTCGGACCCTTCAGCAGGACCAGGTTGCAGAACAGATGACTGGGGAGAGGAGTGGCCGTGGCAAGGGCGCCGTTTCCTTCAGGATGAGAAAACAGGAACCGGTGAAGAAATGGAGACCTCCTCCTGATCCTCCGACCACATAGCTGCCAGGAAAGAGGCTGGTGAATGGACAGGTGAACAAGGTCCCGGCTGGCGTGTGGAAGGAGAGGAAGTCCATGGCAGCGTAGAGGCAGGTGGAGAGTGTGTGTCTTGCTGAATCAGCGATGGGGAAGATTTAGTGAGTGAGAGAGCAAGCTCACCAGCCCTAACTTGCTCTCTCCAGGCAGTAATGGTGCCAGCCAACTTAGTGTCCTTAGCAAACTGAGTAAGCTGAGGGTTATGCCTAATGATAGCATCTACTGTGCTTAGCCCAACTGCCATAGTCCGTAAATCCTGTGACTGGGCAATGCAGTCGAGCAGACTCACCATCCGCATCATCTTGGCGTTGAACTCAGAGGAAAGAGAGTCTGCGGGGTCCATGTTCTGGTCACGATCTTCTGTTAAGGAATGGCTTTGTGCAGGCAGGAAAAGGACCCAAAGTAGTGATGGGTCCAGCAACACTGACGCACCGACGCTTGTATCAAGCTCACAGAGTGAAGCCTGTATCGTTGCGGGCGTCGCTTTAAGAAAAGTCACATGATCGATACAGCTGCTGTATCGCTCATTGCCAACGCGCCAAACTGTGTTTAGAAGGTATCGCGTCCGCATCTGTCAACGGAACGAGTCGCCACCAAAAAAAACAAAAAATTACTCTCGCAAAGATAAAAAAAAATAAATAAATACACATCTCTCCATAACAAAATGGAGCCCGAAAGAAAAGTTTCTGCTGTGTGGGATCATTTTGATCTTTTAACTGCAAATAGTTTGTCTGTCTTCGTTTCAGTGTAATCTATCAGAACAGGAAAAACAATAATGTGACTTGCAGTGTAAATTACTTATTTCATTTTATGCAGGTTAAATGTCGCATCTGTTCTGCGGAGCTTTTTACATAAACACAAGCACCTCCTCAGTGTTTAGGCATTACAGAGCCAAACATGAAAATGAGGAAACAATCACACCGATAATGAACACAGGTCGGCCTATATTGACACTGAACAGCTTAACCAGTCTGAACACTGTTCTGGGCCAGGCAGTCCTGAATTTTATTATAAAGGACTGCCAACCCCTTAGTATTGTGGAGAGTGTCGGAGAGAAACATTCCAAGATCACAGGATCCTTTAACGTACTGGGGGAATAGGAAGACATCTTATCTGAACCTTTTCCACCTGGCTTTACAGTTTTTGTACCCCAGCTTCATCTGTGCCTGTGAGATTTCCAAAGCTGGGGAAATGGTGTAAAAAAAAACCCCAAAAAAACGCAGTAGACTGAATGCAAAAACATTGGATATACTTATTTTTCTGAATAGAAATTTATAAACTCTGAGTCAATTACATTTAAATGGGTAATATTATATTCACAATACTTCCATTTTAATGATGTCTGCAATGTTTGCAATGTAAAACATATAAAATGATTCCATGGAAAGTACAATACCTTACAGTATATACAAGTATGACTAGGTATTTGAATCCGTGTCTGTTGTGAGTCTCAAGTAAGTTGCCTGCAATGATATTTAAGGTCCAGCAGGTGTCAGTATGGAGCAAAACAGCAACAATGTGTCGACACAGTATCGATACAATTTGGGGAATGTGCTGAAACGCTTCACGAGGCCTCATTTACCCATCACTAACCCAAAGTGCAGACTCCGGAGACAGACAGGAACTCAAAAACGGTAACAAAACTCAGACTCCAAAAACAAACTCTGGCAAACAGCCAGCCCACACAGCATCATAAACAGTAGATCACAACACAGACAGAGAAACACAGGGCTTAAATACACAGAGGGAGCAATCAGGGAATGGGTAACAGGAGGGAAACACAGCTGGGGCAAATCAGGCCTAACGAGACAAAGGAAGCAAAACCAGATGCATTTACATGAGACACAGACTTTCAAAGTAAAACAGGAAACATAACACAGAGACGGGAACTTGACAAGGGGATACAGCTGACAGGGGAGACAGAACAACTAGAGAACACAGAGACATAAACCACAAGACAGACCTCTAACAAAGAGATGGAAAGGAAACATAAATTACACTGTAAGTAATTTTACTGTATGTAGTTACTTTGAGGTAGTTTCGGGAAATGTTTGTAATCTTTTATTGTACTTACACATTCTCATGTTGTGCATGGCGATGTATTCACTGATACTGTGTTTTCAGCCAGAAGGCACAAAACACACTTTTCCTGTTTTAAAGGTGAAAGTGAGAAGAAAGCTTTTATGTACAGAAGTGGAAAAGTGGAGACGTTCTCACTTCTGTAATAAGGCATCTTACATTCACCAGCAATTTTTTTTTTATACTTTTTATCCCAAATTTCTTCTTTTACTGGACAACATGGTCCATTCATAGCCATTCCAACAGAGGTGTTCGCTGTCATCATGTTTGGTCTCATCTAACAACTATGTGAGATTTGAGGTTGGAAAGGCTGCCTTACATGATAAGACATCACCACCATGCTAGCTTTAGATCAGCCAAGGGATCCCACTACACTGACACCAGATTGTTATGGAAATATGATATAAATTGATCTGCACACTATAAATAAGTTGTCTTTGTGAGATTTTAATTTGGTGTTTGAAAAATGAATTAACAACTTGTTGTTAATTCATCATTTATAGGAACAAGTTATCTACCTGCTGTGTTCACAGAACACAAGTATATCTTAATCGAGGGTTATATGAAGACAAAACAAGATATTTTTGAGCCTTCTATTCAGCCATATTAATTTAACACAAGGTCAAAAAGGTCAAAACACTTAAAATTTTCCATCACAGCTCTAATAATGTTTGGTGACCTTCTTGTAGAATTGCCTTCATTCACAGTGCACTGCTACTTTAAAAGGAGCTTCAGACAGTGTGGGAATGATTTTTAGGAATGTTTGTAATAAAACAATTGAATTTCCCCAGTCTTTGTTTCCCCAGTCTACTTATACTTTTTCCTTTTTTTTGATCCATGATTTCCTCATTTGGGGTCCTGCAACAGTTTGTGCTGCTAATTAAAATAGATCATTCAGCTGTCCTGTAAACCTCTAACTCTTGCCAGCCAACAAGACAAAGTGGTAGTTTACAAGGACAGAGGACCACAGTTGTTAGATGTTTGTCAATTAATGGCAAGATCAGAGAGCAGGAACCCAACAAACTCAAGAAGTCTCAGGGGCAGAAGGCAAAACTGCAGGAGAGGTGGAAGGTCCCAAATTGGTCCCTATATGTGTCAGGAGCTGTCACTGCAAAACTCATTCCCTGGGGAATACTGTGTAATTGAAATATTATACATTTGGGAAAATGTGGAAAAATATCAATTACTTACTCACTACTTATGTAATGTTGATTTTATGTTTCTCTTGTTATAAAATACACTCAAAGTATTGACTTTTTAAAAATGCAGTGTTTTATTTGATTCATCTAACCTGTGAAAACTTTTTTTTGTGGAGCTGATAAACAGATCAAAGAGTAGAAACAATTTGTAAAATCAAGTTGTAACAGTATACAAACGAGTTAGTAAAAACCTGGCATATCATAATGATTCAAATAACCCCAGTTATCGTGAGTTGTCTTGACAATGGGTAGTCAGAGAAAAATAGAAAAAAAAATAGAAAGATTTTACTTATACCTGAAGGATGGCTCAGTAAAAAAGTGGTGAAATCTCTAAACAACATTGACTTTTGCATTAAATAACCAGCTTCTGAGATCAAGAACTATAATAATGGTGCCCTCTGGTGGACATGTCCCCAACTGCTTCACAAGTTAAAGAAGGACTCTGTGTCAGTTCATATCTGACAGGTCACCAAGTGTTTATTTATGTATTTATTTAAATCAGAGAATATGTCACTGTTTTTGATGCAGCTGTGATGGCATCAGCCACACATGGGTAAATCAGGCCATTTGTTCACTTTATTAGTTTGTTTTGCAGTTTTCTTCTTTAATATAATTCATTAATCATTTGGTTAAACCTAACACTGATATTATGAAAATGTTTTCTGTTATATTAATTATGTTTCTCTTTCTTTGAGTTATCTTGTTTTGGTTGGTGGTTGTTTCCTGTCTGGGCAAAAGGCGTGGCTGAGGACTCAAAATGCCTGCTCAGAAGGACCAACCATGTGCTTATCAGGAACAGGAGTGGTTTAGGTTTACTTGTGTTATTTTGTGCTTAGTTGATGTTACTGTGTTTTTGTTTTGTGTGTAAATGGTTAGGCCAAACCACTATAAAAGCTATGTCTTTGTAATTAGGTCAGTTTGTGAGTTGAGGTGTGTCCACTTTTAAGTTTCTGGAAATTACTTTTTGTAGAGTTATATGAATATGAATATTCCATGCAAGTGTATACAGCACAAGTGTGTGTGTGATGATACAGAAGGTATTTGTATTTTCCTTTAAATGTTTTTCAGGCCGGACACACACAATACAAGTACAAAGAAGATTCAAAGGAAGAGGAAGGAAGTTTAGTTTTAGTTTCAAAGCTGCTTAAAGTGTGAAACCAGTCAACATGAAACAGCAGTCATTCCGTCCCCCTCACCTTCACTCTGACAAAGAGGACTGTTCAGTTTGACCGATGACTTACTTTGTCTCTTTTATGGTTCAAGCTTTTACTTTTAGCTTTAGGCTTAAGGCCTGGACTACAACAATCATGATGTTGAGGACACTGAGGTCATATTTATTCCTGATGTACAGTACTTCAGATTTTTCAGAGATTAATTAATGAACGCTCAAAAAGAGAGATAATAAAGAAAGATAACAAAGCTGTTTACTAATGAAAGCACTAAGGCTGGAACGATAAGCCACACCCAGCAGGCATATCGAAGGGTCAGGAGTGCATGAGGTTGTAATTTGCTGCAATAAGTTGACGAGTTAAACCACCAGAGGCCAGCAAAACAACGTTAATGTTAACTCTTCAAACCCAGAATACAATTCAATTAGAGAGCTCAAAGAGTAATTATAGATATGTTAAACAAAACAAAAGGCACAAAGTAAAACAAACACAAAAAATCATCTTTCTCTGCATTAAAATATAAATACAATAAAATTTTAACTTAAGAGCAGATTAAAGTCGACATCACTCGAGCTTTTGATCATTAAAGTTTGGACTTTAAACCATCATCATCAGATACGGACAACAGTTTTAAGACCTCCTCAGCTTTCTGCTCAACCAATTCAAGCATCTCAAATGAATGTTTAATGAATTTAAACATAACTGCATGCAGCAGAGTTGATACTTATTGATACAAAAATTATCATGATGACACAGGCAGTGATTTTGGTATTTTGGCGGTATCATCTTTTATATCTCAGGTATTAGTGATTATTTATGAGTCCTTATATAATAATTGTAAATAACTTTATCTAAGAAGAAATATTTGAAAAAAAATTACAGATTGTATAGTTTAAATTTGAGGAATCTGAGTTCATATTAATTCCTAAAGTCAAGTATTTAAGATTGTGACTTTTCTATCATTAATCTTTGAATAAAGAGAGATAATAATAGTAGGATAATGAAGCTGTTTGCTAATCAAAGTTTCTGTTCAAGGTGTTAATGGAGCATGTGGTGGCAAATTTCTTTTCTTATATATTGGTCACTTTAGTAATGGTAATATCACTTTCTCACTTAATTATATGCATGTAGAATAGACACTACAAATGTGTCTTTGTGCCCTATCACAAACACAGTGGGGCGATTGTAAGTTCATGTGAGATGTAAAACAGGTAGTGAGACTCTGTGTCCTTATCTCAGGGAATAAGGAGGAAGGATTTGGGATGTAAATCTTTAGGCAATGTCTAAGTAGAAAACATGGTCATAATTTTCTCTCTTTCGCTCTCAAAGGGAAGGTTTTCAAAGGATGAGCCGAACTGAGGGTATAGACTCATGTGATGCTTTGGAATTTCTTGTTCAGTTAGTTTGGTCAAGCCATAGAAGACATGAGTGAACCGCACCCATCTTCAGAGACTGCTTAGGTGTTTGACCAGAGTTTCTCCATATAACAATATGTACTTAAACCCACTTCAAATAATGCCTACCAGCTGTTTGCAGTTTATTTTAAAACTTCCACGAAATGCACAACTCAGAATTTGTGCTTTCAAAGGTTCATCAGTGGTTCTAAACTGCTCACATCAACATCTGACTTCAAGCAGAAAATGGTTCACAATAGACTGCAAAGGAAATTATGTTCAGAGTGAGCTCTCTGTGGATGGACAAAATGTACCGTACAACATGTTTGAAGGGAAAAACCCAACTTTAACCATCAATGATCTAAGAGAGAGTGATGCAAACGCTTATTGCTGTATGAAGACTACAGACAGAAAAGCCTGCAGAAAGGAACAGCTTTCTGCTGAACGTGGTGGAGGCAATATTCATATGGGCATGAATGGCTGTTAGTGGATCCAGTTTAGAAACATTTATTGATGATATCACTGATTATAGAAGTAGCACGATTAATTTTGAAGTTTACGTGGCTATATTCTCAGCTTAAATTCAGCGAATGGTAATGTATTTTTATTTTTTTATTTCATTTTAGCAGGTCAACTGCCTTTTGTCTCCATCTTCTGACAGTGAGAGCAATTACACACAATGAAAGGGTCTTAAATGCTGCTGGGTATTTGATTTGATTCAATTTTGACTCCATCAGAAATATTATATTTCTCATCATTTATCAGTACATATCTATGTTTTTATATCTATGTATAAAAACAAAGCTGACACTTGTGAGACTTCATCAGATGTGTAAGCATCACAGCAGATGCTTTTGTGTCAAAGTAACTGAGGATAAAACACAGAAAAACATCTTCTTATAGCAGATAACCTTGAAAATATTCTGCAGTAGATCAAAAATGAAAGAAAACCATCAATCAATCAACATATGAACGTTGCCTGATGCTGCTGAAATGAAGCAGAGCAAAGTTACAGAGGTTTTATTAGAGACACAGCTAAGCCTTTTGCAATTTTGACGTCATTCTCAAAAGTTTACATTTATTCAGTATTGAAAAGCACAAAGGCAGGTTTCTTGGTGTCATTTTTTAAAAAACAGAACAAAACAGCTCACCAGTCTGTACACAACGGTGGACTGGTGCGTAATGAGCAAGCAAATAATGCAGAAAACAGATTTTTGATGGGAAACTGGTCTTTGAGAGAGAGTGAGTTGTGCAGGAAGTGTGATTTCATCGTGGAGGAAGCAAAACAGCAAAAGTAAGAGGGAATTCATGATGATGTTTATCAAATATGAAGCGTAGTTTTGATCTTCTTTTGCTGCTGATTCAGGGAATTTTGGTCAGAGAGTGACCAAACCTACAGATTCAGAATCTGTGAGATGTCAGCTTTCAGCACCAACGTGTACGTGCCGTCGGGTGAACAATCCGCGCTTTACATCTTTGTGTGGAATCTGTTTACCTTCTGTCATTTGCTGTTTTTGCTCTTTAGTGGTTGTTGAAATAGTTTTGTGAGCTTTGACCTGAGATTTTGGCAAAATATATTTATATTGTAGCGAGCAGATGAATCTTAGCAACAAAGCACCACTCAGCTATTGAGCTTGCTGTTCCACAACAAACAGGTAAGAGGAGCTCTATTAAACACTTGCTTGTGTTACACTGTGCTTCCGAGCGTCAATAACCACATAACCGAACTCACTCATGATAAATCATTCTTTCCATCAAACAATGACAGTGACTTTGTACCACAGAACAGTTAAGAGAACAGTTAAAAGTCATGTAACTGTAGACAATAAAACAAGAACATCTTAACAGCAGCACATGTCCCAAGGCATGATGGGAGATAACTAGTCGCTCCCCCAACAAGCCAGACAGCCCCCACCTGAGTGGTTAGCTCTCCCCAGCAACCGGCATGTCCATAGCAAAATCTCTGAGGTGTTGGGGAAGGCAATGACGTCATTAAGGACGTTCCGCTGGTCCCCCAGCTGTCTCTGAGGCCAGGTTGGGGGCCTGCCATTGAAGCTGGGATCCTGACCCCTCCATGGGTGGACTCAAGGGCTGTCACGATGGAGTACGACCACCCTGTTCCGTTAGACCACATCGGACAGCCCCTCGAGAACAGTGCAGGGTCCAACCCACTGACTCATCAGTTTTGGGAAAAGCCCTTTCTTCCTCTCCGGGCTGTAGGCCCACACCTGCTGACCTGGCAACAGTCCTCCCCCTTTCAGCGGGTATCATAAGCTCGCTTCTGCCGGAAGTCTGCATCCCAGAGCGCCTGCCTGGTCAACTGGTGCACCTCCGGTAGCCGGGCCCAGAGGTTTTGGAGGTAGTCCAATCTAGGGTCCCTGCCCCCTTCCTGCTCAGGGGAGGATCTGAACACCAAGTGTACTGGGGTACAAAGCTCATGCCCAAATATCAAGGTCACTGGAGTGCATTTCGTAGATTCCTGGACCGCTCTAGGGGTGCCGTCCGGGTCTTCCTCATACCCATCCACTGACAGACCTCCTTAAACAACACTGCCTCGAAATTCCGGCCCTGGTCACTGTGCAGTTCCTCTGGTACCCCGAACCGGCAAAACATCTCGTTGACCCGACACTCAGCCGTGGTAACAGCGCTCTGGTCGGGGCAACCGGAACGTAGCGGTTCCCCTGGTCAGTGGTGGGGAAGGGTCCCAGGATGTCCTGACCCTGCCGCACCATGAACCAGCTGGAGGAAAGGGCATCTGCATTGGTGTGGAGACGTCCCGCCCGATGACGAACCTCAAAGTGGTAATCCTGCAGCGTCTCCAACCACCGGGCTAGCTGTCCCTCCGGTTCTTTAAAGTTGAGCAGCCAAGTGAGGGACGCATGGTCTGTGCGCAGAAGAAACTTCTTTCTGTAGAGGTATGGTCTGAAATGGCGGAGACCCAGAATGATGGCCAGCAGCTCTCGACGGGTGACAAAATAGTTCCTCTCCAGTCTGCTGAGGGAGCAGCTGTAGTAGGAGATGACACGCTCCTCCTCCGATGGTGACAAGTACAGACTATAAGCTTTTCACATGTAACCTCCTCACTCAGCTTCTCCAATAAGGTTCAGACCCTCTCCACTTAAAAACAGAATGAATGTAATGTACCCGAAACAGAACATGTTTCATAGCATTGACATGGCACTTCATTTGCAACACACACATACACACATACACACAAACATACGCAAACACACACTTGTATGTACACTGCTGTGACTGCAGTCAGTTTCTAGCAGAGAGAACTGTGGTCCTTTTGCGTGCTAACTCAAAGATAATAATAGGGTTCAGTGGAAAATATTACTGAAAACATAACCTGCAAGCACTAACCAAATGTCCATGATCTCAGCAGCACAGACTGCTGCTGAGATCATGAGCTGTGATAATGGCAGCCTATAGTGGGCAGGCCAGGAACTGTAAGACAGCAGAACAAGATAAACTGGTGCACAATAATGGTGATGTTTTCAAAATGTCCATCATTGGTATTAATAATTTATTATTATTATTATTTATTATTATTATTATTATTATCATTGTCTTTATTATCTTAACAGGCTGTTAACATGCATTAACATTTGTATGAGTATTTTGACAGGAGAATCATTTGACTCTTGTACCATTTTGTTTTTTTACACTCCATCAGGTTTGAGCAGGAGACTTTTAGAAAAAAATTATAAATACATACATAAATGTAGAGAAATAATATAAACACTTTGTTGAAAACTGAAAGTTACTTGAACATCTAAAATATTCAGGGCAAGACGGCAAAACCACATTGATTGTCTTGCAGATAACGAAAGAACCACAGAGGAAGGACGTTCATGTTTAGTTTCAAAGGTGCTTTGTGTGCCAAACCATTGTACAAAAACAGTCATGTCAGTCCTTCTGTTTTTCAATCGATTTTAACCTGTGAGTTAATCTTGTCTACTTTTATATTTACTGTCAACTTTATGCTTGCACACAAGACTTCAACCAACATGTTGCTGACAGATTTTCAACATCTGTTCGTCTGTTTCATCTTCTACATTTCAGGTATGAGTAATTATTTATACATTGTTATGAAAAGAAAGCAAAAATTTTATTTACATTCTAAGAAAAGAAAAAAAACCTGACGTAAAAATGATAAGACAATGAATTCGATTCCTGATAAAAGTTTCTGCTAAAGGTGTTATAGGAGGAGAAACCAGGATCTGTGCTTTCAAAGGTTCATCAGTGGATCTGCACTGCTCACATCAACATCTGACTTCAAGCAGAAAATGGTTCACTATATACTGGGATGGTTATAAGTATGTTCAGAGTGAGCTCTCTGTGGATGGACAATGTGTAACATACAACATGTCTGAAGAGAAAAACCCAACTTTAACCATCAATGATCTAAGAGAGAGTGATGCAAACGCTTACTGCTGTATGGAGACTACAGACAGTGCAGGAAACTGTTGGCTCAACAGAATTAGTCTACAAGTTGTTGCAGGTACAGTGACTTTTACTCATTGATTACTTTCCAAATGACATCATTGTATAAGTTGTTCTCCATCATCCTTTCAGAGCTGCAGGTAAAGGTGATTCCTGCCACAGAGGGACAGACAGTAACACTGATGTGCAGCAGCAGCTGTCCTCTGACTGAAAAGCCTGCAGCCTACATCTGGTACAAGAACAGAGAGTTTCTCTATGAGGACTGGTCTCCCTGGTACCAAGAGCTGCTCAGCAGTGAGGAAGCAGTCACATACTCCTGTGCTGTCAAAGGCTACGAGCATCTCAGAGCCCCTGAAGTCTCTGTGGGTGAGTCATGATGTTTATTGTGCTACAAACCCTTCAGCAAAAATCTGTAAAAATGGCCTCAGTACAAATATTAAATCTAATTTCTTTTTGTCCAGATTCTATCACACAGATATGCTTCAGTGTGACTTATGGAAACACTTCTTTCCACAATGAGACACCAGTGAATGAGCGGCACTCCATCACATATCCCAGAGGTAAAAATTCCACACTCTACAAACACATCTCCAGTTAATATCAATTCTAGTCAGATTTGTTGAAACTATCATTTATAGGTATTATATGAGCTCTTTGAATATATCTATACATAGTAACAATAGGTGTGTTTATCCCTTTTCTACAGAGGTTCATGTTCAAAGAGCTTCTTTCACCTCGGTGTTTGTCACACTGACCTGTAACACCAGCTGTAACCTGACTGATGATCAAACTGTCTACATGTGGTATCACAACAAAATAAACTATTATGAGAATCAACATCATTCAACTCATAACTCTTCAACAGGCACATTCTCTTGTGCAGTTAAAGGCCACGAACATCTTCAATCTACAGAAGTTTGCAAGTTTCAAATCTATGTTGCCAACTAATAATGAACTCAAGCGCTGAAACACAGACCAATCAAACAACTCTAAATCTTCCATCTATATTTCAGGTGTTCAGTATAAAAACTGCTGGAGAGTGAATTATGTCAGCAGGAGAATCTGTGCTCTGGAAGGATCTTCAGTGAACATCACAAGTGAATACTCACATCCTGATAACATGAAGCCAGAGTTTAAATGTTGGAGTAAAAAATGGAGAAAAGATAAAGTGGAAGTTGAAGAGCTGATTGAGGCTGCAGGTGGTGTGGAGTATCAGGACAACATGAAGAACCAACACATCCTGACCATCAACAACCTGAAGAAGAATGACTCAGGAGGATACACATTCAGATTCAAGAAAGATCATGAAGGATGGACACAGTCTGATCTGCCTGGAGTCTTTTTGATTGTCACAGGTAAATTTAAACTCCTCAGTCAGCAGACTTTACTCATTAATGTCTGAACAGGAGCAGAGGTGGAAGAAATATTCAGATGCTGTGAACATGTCAATGCTGCACTGCAAATGCTCATTACAAAGAAAAAGTCATGCACTTAACCCTCTCAGGCTCAAATTAAACTTTTTGTTGCTAATGCACAACCAAGTCCTGCAGTGGTACTTCTGAGTAAAAAAAACTCATAACATATCTATGTGGGCTAATCAGGTTGTTAGTTTTTAACTGTTGCAAATCTGCAACGCCTGCCTCAAGAGGGTTAAAACTGAAATCATTCAAGTTTTCAGAAAAAAATGCATTTCATATTGTATAAAATAGTTCTTATTATGAAGGAAAAAATATGTTTTACTTTTTTAGAAGAAGCACTCATGTGTCTTTTCCATTTCTCACTTTGGTGTTTGTTTTTTTTTATTTGAACAATCTGGATACTGTTATTTTGTTTGAGCTATAAAGCAATTACTCATCATTTCAGCATTTAACGCTTTGACATCTAGGAGCATACATCACTTAACTGTCAACTTTAAATGAGGTCAGAAGAATTTTGAACAATAACATTTCTGGCTAATTTTGTTTGTTTGTTTGTTTGTTGTTATAAATCTACATTCACAAGAACCACATTTCCAAACCATAAATGTCGCATTTCCATTCCAAAATGTCTTCAGTTTGACAATTAAAAATCAATGAAAATGGTGCATAAATAATGATTTTTTTTTTTTTTTACTTTCAGAGCTGAGAGTGAAGATGAGTCCTTCTGCAGTGGTGACAGAGGGTCAGAGAGTCACACTGACCTGCAGTACCAGCTGTCCTCTGACTGACAACACAAACTACATTTGGTACTTGAACAGTCGACCTCTGACCCCGAGAGAGAACCAGAACAAACATCTGATCCTAGACCCAGTCAGCAGGGAGGATGCAGGAAGCTACTCCTGTGCTGTGAAAACCAACAAAGATATCAGCTCTGCTCCAAAGACTCTCACTGTCCAAAGTATCACAGGAACATGGACACCAGCAGCTGCAGGAGTTTCTGCTGCTCTGCTGGTTTTAATACTTCTCTCTGTCTTCTGGTGTGTTAGGTGAGTAACGCTTTGATCTCATTCAGGTCAATATGTTCTTCTGATATGGCTTTAATTATATATATATTTTCTATCTGTTCAGAAAAAAGAGGATTTCTAACCAGCCTTCAAGAGCTGAAACATTAGGCAACAAACAGCAGGTACCAAACAGGAAACAAAAAATTATTCTGCAATAACAGCTGAAATAAAACAAGCCGCTTGAACACCTTGTTTTTCTTCATATAAATCTATTCCTGCTTAACCCAAAAGCATGTATTTTTAGCCTTTGTATTGTTCTCCTTCATGTGAATTATAACCTCTATATATAAATGTATGTAGATATACATTAATAAAATGTGATGTTATTTGTCCATGCAGATTTTTCCTGATTTCATAAATAAAAACGTTCCAGGTGAATCGGATGAGCAGGATGGTCATCACTATGTCAGGCTGCGTTTCAGTTTGAAAAACAACACTGACATCTACTCAACCATCGAGTTATCGCCTGCTAAGTAAATACACCTTCTTTTTTTTTGCTTTATTCATCATATTCAAACTGTGATTTGAAATCACTTGTTGATTTGAAAATTATTTCCTTTTTTAAAATTAGAATGACGACGACTTCCAGTGACTTTGCAAGAAGTGAAACATCAAACAATGAAGAGCAGGTACATGACAGGATTCAATTGTAAAACATCAACTCCTCTATTTTTCTTCATATCTTCAATCATTTGTTATCTATCAAGAACAGTGCTTAAACTTGTGTCCTCGTCTTTTTTTCCATCCATAATTCCTCCATTCATACATCTATTTTCTCCCATTTGTGTTGGGTTGGGTCACAGAGAGGGCAGACATGTAAACAAACTATCCCCTGCTAGCTCTTGCAGCAGTGGGTCATTTTGGCATTCCCAGGTTAGCCGTCACACATCTCTCCAGCAGGTCCTGGGTGTTCCCCAGTGCATCCTCACTGTGGGAAGAAGCCACGTAGGAGGTATCCTAGTCAGACTATTGCTGACTAATTAGTACTAATTAGTACCTTTTGATTTGGGCGAGTAGTGGCTCCACAACCTCGACTTGAAAGATACTTTGCACCACTTGTAGCTCATCTTTTTCATACTATGTTAGTGGGATTGCTGTCAGGATTCTGCCAGAGGTGGGAGTTTGTTCCCAGTGTAACCTCATTTTATGTTTGGTATAGTCCTGTCAAGCATCCCCACCACCTGATTCGAGTCAGCACCATGTGGTGATCAATTGACAACTCTCCTCCTTTGTTCACCTGAGACCAGCTGTTTTTGACACATTTGAAATTATAATGGAGAAGAGGTCATCAATCATTCCATGACAGGCAGTAGTGAACTTTTCTAACAGACTAATTGAGTTTTATTGTCACAAGAACAGATATCTCTCATACTTCATGCAATACCTCTATAGTGGAACACATCTGTTTAACAAAAATCATCTGCTCTCTCTTCTCAAACATTATTGCAGGCCTGCACTGTACACACAAACTCACAAACTGCACAAACTCAAATACAAATCTACATGTTAGCTTCTATTCTGTTGTACAGTGGCACATTAATGTAATCTGATATCTATGTTTTCCTAAATTTAGCAAGCCATTTCAAAATTGAGATCTCTAATCTAGTTTAGAGGTCCCAACCGAGAAGCCTTAACACCCACTCACATCATTTGATCACAAGGTCTCACAATGGTTTCACCCGAAGCCTTGCTGGAGAATGACCCACACCCGTTTTTACAACTTGTCTCACATGATTATGCAGATCAACTGTGGGTTCACACTTTTCTTTCCAAGAAAAGACTTTAAAATGGATCCTAGATTCAATTGGAAGCTAATGTAGAGAGGCCAAAACGGGATTGATGTGGTCGAATTTCCTTCTGCTTTAAAAATCGTGCCGCAGCATTGTGCATTAGTTGCAAGCGTGACAAAGTGCCACGCCCAACCTCTACTAAAAGAGAATTGCAGTAATCCAAACGTGAAGTAATAAAGGCGTGAATAACACTTTCCAAGTTACACTTGGAAAGAAAGGGCTTAACCCAGTATGTTGTGTGTCCTCCTCAGGTGAACCCTGACCCCATATATGACAACCTCCCAGCACATTATAGCGGACTGCAACTACCTACGAGCCACACAAGTGATGTCTACTCCAGTATGGACCCACTGCCTGCTCACTAAAGTAACTTTGTTACCATAGTGATTTAAAGGGCCTTTTTCTCCGATAGGTTTAGCGACTGAGCTAATTTCAGTATCACAGCAGGGACACCACATTTGGTGGATCTGCCAGTGGTTTTCATACATAAATTACAGAAGAAATAAATGTTGAACTTTTCAGTTAGAAAATGTATTTTATTAAAACACATGTCACAACTGAAAGATGACAAAAAACAGCAACTTGAGTTTGAGTGCAGCTGAGTGACTGTTTTTTAATGCACCATGAAATATCAAAAACCATATTATCAACTTTTGTTAATAATATGTTTTTTTTTATATATTTTTGCAACTCTCATAACTTTCCAAAGAAACTGTATGGGCATTTATTGCAATAAATGTGGCTACTGTTTAAATTCAGCCCTGTGGTTTCATATGTATTCTGGCTGATAGACGATGACCTCTTAATACTGACAGAGGGTCACTCTTCACTAAAAATCTGTTCTTTTGAAAAGTAGTCATGTTATGATTAGCAAATAATGTAATCCCTTGACAAAATGTACGAGACAAGAAAGCAAAAGTGTCCAGTGAACAAACATAGAGCAACACAGGGGGAGGCAACAGATGGAAACACAGGTGGGGGGAGATGACTACAGCTACTCACACTGAAACCCACATGCTCTACATTACAGAGGACTCATTCCTAGAACAGAGATAAACAGAAAGCAGACGCTCTAAATAGCAACTTAAACTTTAAAATATGAACTAAGAATTTAAGACTGCAACAAAGAGTCAAACAACAGGAACCATTAGAAATTGTGGAAGCAGATTTCTTTTCTGTTGTATTACAAACATATTTAATCATATCACTTAAGTATAGCCAGATCACTCCTGACACCAATTGTATGCATCCATGTGGAATCTTATCACAACTGGGCCCCAAGTTTTATTGCACCTTCACAGAAGGTCCATTATATACTTGAAGATCTCCGACATCCTGCTCTTAGGGAGGTGACAGCCAAGCAGAAAACAAGGTCATAATTGTCTCTGTGAGGCAGGAGGTTAAAGGATGGGGCTGATGGCATAGAGATATATGATATGCTATGGAATGTTCTTTGTTTAACAGCGTCTGTGATGGGTTATATAACATGTAAGGGCAGCGGCCACAATTCAGAGATCACCCTAGTGTTTGACAGGAGTGGTTCTCTCCATATTGCAATATGTTATTAAACTCACTTTAAATCATGCTCACTGTGGTGTTTGCAGGTTATTGTTAAAATTTCCATAATAAAATCATGAAGTGATTTTGCTGTTGTTAAATCTGTGTGTCGTTTCTCAGCAGATACACTCACAGTAAACACTTTGTCTATTCTGTTTTCAACCTTTCCTGTAAAATTGCTATTTATTTTTGACATTCACTCATGTTTTTGAAATTTTATGAAGTGACAGAAACAGCAGCTGTAAAAAGGTGATTTACATATCACTTTGAACAAGAACTGTTATGTGGTTTGTCTCTGAACTTGAGCTCACTACAGATAAACATCATGGAAAGTACATCATGGCAGCACGGAGTAACTTCTACACAGAAAAAACGAGCAGTGTTAGTGCAACACCACAAGAGTCAATTTCAACACAGAGCCAGTGTCTCTTGAATAAAATGACAACAATTAATGCAACATGAAAAATAATAACTTTTTAAAAATTTCTTACCATATTCACATTGTTTTATGCTTATGTCAACTAATATGAATTATTATCAGTTGTAAACCCTTTTTAAAACTTTTTTACTGTCTACTCTTGTAGTATGAATAACAGCTGTATGGAGACTTTTGGTAGTTCCGAGGGGGGTATAACAGTAGTGTTTGCTGCGAGATCGATCAACTTTAGACCAGACAACAAACGACGGAGACTCCAGAAAAGTGCAATCAAACGATGAGTTTTATTATCACAGGAGAACAACCAACCGTCAGCATACGGAATGGGTTGCTCTGACAAGAATACATTGGGTTCTGGTTTTATAGGACAAAATATCACACCTACGTCAATACAGTTCAAAAATACATGGTGACAGACGGGCAAAAGTTCAATTCGTGCAGACAAGGGTACATCACGTACATATGACCTTACACCGACATATAACTTCTCTTTTCTACATTACTTGCCTTTTAAGGTAATAACTTCAGGTCTTAGCATCTCTGAGAGCTAATAATGGACCCTCGTCATTAATTACTAAGTAGAGTACTTTGCAGCCAGTCTCAAACTGAAGCAGAATACGCTTAGGCCTTCGCTCAGACCTGCTACTAGATTAATATGTGTATTGTAAGCATGCATGCAATTAACCTGCTATGTTCTCATCTCCCCTCAGCATGTATCATCTGGACACTCTCACCAGTGAAGCTTAAAACCTTCTAGAATGGAACATCAACTCTTAACCAAGCACATTTATGCATTGTGTATAAAATGAACTCAACCTGTAAAAATAGAAAGGTCAATGTGATGACAGACATATTCAATGCAATATAAACCCTGTAGGAAATATTACTGATAAATGATACTGTGAAACATGTTATTAATACATTCTTCATAAGGCAAATTATATGGTAGCAATGAAAGAATCTCTGAATCCCAACCTATCACATTATTCTAAATGGTCTTCAACAAAGTTATCTTCATAAGTGTAAAATAATAACTCTAAACAGTGTTAGAGAGCCTTGAAAAAATCATCAAATGCTCCAAGTGAACTGGTTGACTTGCATGGTTTGACCTGCTTGTCCAGGACAATAAGAAACTCACGGATGGTGTTCCTCTTTGTCCCTGCAGCACGTAGATAGGGTTGTGTAATGGGGTTGACGGCATCAACATGTTCCTGGATGCTTGTTCCACTCTGAGTATGTTAAAAATGAAGGAAAAAAAACAAAATAAGTTGAATAAAAAAATCAAAATATCTGTTAAAACGTAATTGTTACACGCTTTCCCCGTCAATGTTCAAATCAACAGCTAACCAACACCCCTCACCCCAAACACAAGACCACATGGTAATAAAAGGAATAAAACAGGTATCAAATATTTTTAAAATAGAGTGCATTTTATATATGAAAAGAAAACAAATGATTGTTGGCCTCTGGTAGACACCCTGAGCTTGAAGGATAAAAGACCACCCACAGAGAGGGGATTCTTTTAATGTATGTATATATATATATATATATATATATATATATATATATATATATATATATATATATATATATATATATATATGATTTTTTTTTCATGTATAATAGCCCAAATATGTCAGTCTGAAGCCTGAGCCTTTGACTTACAGGGATCATTTGTATATATGTTGAATTTATGATTTCAAACTTGTGCATCCACCACTGTAACAGTATACAAGTATATACAAGTAATATTAGGTCCTTGTGGGGCCTGTTTATTTACACTATATTTACTGATCCAATATTTTTTTTACTTAATCAACCAAAAAAAAGAAATAAATAAAAAATAAAAATAAAAAAACTTCCTGAAAACCTTCAACATAAGACAATGATATTATTACAGATATTTGCACCTCAATCATCTTGTGCTGTGAAATTGACAAGAAGTAGGCAGAGAACAATTCAAAAAGTTGCTGAGATCAAGAGCTACAATGGTGTCCTCTGGTCGACATGTCCTGAACTGCTAAAAAACAACAAGTGCAGTACTTATTTTTTCATTAAAGAATATATCATAGTGTTTCATGCAGCACAATAACACCAAACCCCGCCCCCCCCCCCCCCACCCCCCCCAAAAAAAAACAGATTGAATATAAATCAAAATACCAGTTAAAGGTTTTTCAGTGTTTTCCTCTATGGCTGAAATCCTATTTTCTCCTCTTTAGCCAAAAAAGGCTAAAGACTGGCAGACGTTTTGACTGTTGAGCCAAACTCAGCAGTGACAGAATACAATTCAGTCACAGAAATCAAACACTTTTTGAATATGGAAATTTTAAAGAAAGCAACTAGGCTAAATAAAAAATAATAATAAGAAGGTAACTTTTTCTATTAAAAACAGCAGCTACACGCAGGAGTTTCTGCAGCTCTGCTGGTTTCAATACTTCTCACTGTCTGCTGGTGTGTTAGGTAAGCAACACCTGGTTTGGTCCAAAAGCTATACATTCAAAGTCTGCTCTGAAATCCCGGATTTTATTTTTCATTCCTTTTAATAAACAGAAAGAAGAGGACTTCCAGTCAGTCTCAAAAAGGAGAAACTTCAAATATAATGCAGCAGGTGCAAAACAACATTCAAATAATTCTGCTGTGTTAGACAAACTTCCCCTCATCTGTCCTTTTTTCTCACATGATCATTTATCTGGAAAAAGCTTACACTTGTTATATGTCCGCCAGCAAGCATTCTTTTCAGTGTTACCCCCCACACCAGATCATTTTCCTTCTGAATGTTTTTTTTATTCCACACACTGAACTGGAGCTTGTTATTCATGCATTCTTTTCGCCACGTTTAGATTACTGTAATTCATTGTTTATATGTCTGAGCAAAAACTCCCTGAAACGTCTGCAGGTTGTTCAAAACACTGCAACAAGGCTTCTGACCAAATCTTCTCATACTGTTGTTAATACAGCTGCTTTGACTCCCTATTGAATTCAGAGTCCATTTTAAGATTCTGGTTCTGACTTTTAGAGCTCTTCACAGACAAACACTAGCTTACATTATTGAACTTCTAACCTGTCCCTAGCAGATCCTTTACAGAGCTTTACAGACAGAGCTTTAGCCACCGTGGCCCCCAGACTCTGGAACTCTCTTCCTCTGAGCTTTAGATGTATGCTTAAGTTTCACACCACAAACCAATAGCAAAACATTCTCCTTCAGGATTTTCTAGTAATGAGCAGAATCCATGATTAAATTAATTGAAGCAAGTTGTCCAGATCCTGAAGCAGCAAAGCAGCCCCAGACAGATGCCATTTTTGCCCAGTCTGCTTCTTATTAATGAATCGTGAACTTTGACCTTAATTGAGACAAGTGAGATATGCAGTTCTTTAGATTTTGTTCTGGGTTCTTTTGTGACCTGACAAATATAAATTACTTTGCTTGTTTTTTGGGGCGATCGTGGCTGAAGAGTTGGGAGTTCGCCTTGTAATCGAAAGGTTGCCGGTTTGAGCCCCGGCTTGGACAGTCTCGGTCGTTTGGGCAAGACACTTCACCCGTTGCCTACTGTTGGTGGTCAGAGGGCCCGGTGGCGCCAGTGTCCGGCAGCCTCGCCTCTGTCAGTGCGCCCGAGGGCAGCTGTGGCTACAATGTAGCTTGCCATCACCTGTGTGTGAATGGGTGGATGACTGGATGTGTAAAGCTCTTTGGGGTCCTTAGGGACTAGAAAAGCGCTATACAAATACAGGCCATTTACCATTTTAAGATCTGTCACTGAAGTGACAATGTAACCAATAACAAACAACCAGCTGTTAGTTTTTGATGCAGTTTATTATAAATTTATAATAACTGTCTCGTCTCCTCAGACGAACCTTGACCGCATTGATGAAAATATCTCAGCTCAGTCAGCAGGGCAGGATGATCATCACTACAGCAGACTGCACTTCAGTGAAGACCACACAGCTGACCTCTACTCCACCATCGAGCCACTGTGTGCTCAATAAAGAAAAGCTTGTTACCATGGTGATTTCACCTCCAGTGATATTACTCTACCATCACAGCACAGACTCTGCAACTTCTAGATCTGTCAGTGGGTTACACTCGCTTTATTTTAATATAAAATATAGTAAAAATAAACAATTTATTTGAAACTGCAAAGCTTAAGTATAAATTCTTAAGCTTTTAAATTTAAAGATATTTGGTAATGACGTACCTGTGTTAAAAAAAAAACACCTGCAAAACACAAGGAAACTGTTTAAAAATTCTGCTATGTCCAAAAGCCCGTGTGTGTGCATTTACTGATCACCCTCTTAAAAAATGTGCTGTTTCTGTTCTGGTAACTTTTTGTCTGTATCACAAAATAATGACTAACAGCGTCATCTGGCTCTGCTCTCACTGTCAGCACTGTCAGGTGTTTGATGAACATATAATGAAATAGGTCGTGTGTAGGAATGGGAATCACAGTTGTCCAATATCTTGGAACTGTTCGTAAACAATTGCATCATACTGCTAACACAACTTCGACTTTTTGCAAGCATCCTCACTGACACCATGCTAATGCTAAGCTAACAAGAACCCAGAGTATTGTTAAAGCTGATCCCAGTGAGCCGCTGCTGTACTTCAACAGGTAACAAACTGATGAGCAGTCACACTTTAGCCTCCGTTTCTTCCTGTTCATGTTTCGACAGTACAGTCACTGTGATGATTGATTTGAAGTGTCTTTGCTAAGAGAAAGATCATGTGTGTCCTCATTGTTTTTTTATTTGTGTTGGTGTGTCGGGCTGTAGCCTGTAGGTTTACACTGTTAAATGGTAATTATGCGACAGTGTGTTTCAGATCATTTTGCAGAGTAAAATGAAAGTAACATAACAAGTAGTATCTTTAGTGTAGTTTCTGAGAATGTCAGCTCTCATGGGTGAAGTTTGGCTCTGAGGGTCGGGGAGGAGTGTAGCGGTAGCAAGGCAATGTGAAGGGGACCAGATGGAAAAAAGACGACCACATGAGCCTTCAATCGTTTTTCAAAGCTTTGAATATATTCTTTCTTCCTTCTTATACAGAGGTTTTGTCATGCTCACCAGCAACACATCTAGAAATAACCACTCGAGCCTCTCAACAAACTCCTCTTTAAATAGATGCTGGTCATATCACCAATAAAATGCACGATGTGTGAAACAAAAGAATATGAACCAGCAGTCCCCCCTCACCCTTTGCTCAGACAAAGAGTGCTGCTTAGTTTGACTGATGACTTACTTTGTCTTTTTTTGGTTCCAGCTTTGACTGTCAGCTTTACTCAAAAGCTGGACTAAAACAACAATGGAATTGAGAGATGCTGGTCGTCTGCTTGTGGGTCTCATCTTTTACATTTCAGGTATCTGAAATTATTTATGAGTTCTTATGTAAAAATCATTACTTAATATTAACTTAAGTACAAAGATATTGTAAAATTTACAGATGAGAAAATTTAGTTTGGACTAGCTCCTAATGTGGAGTACTAAAAATTATTAAGTGGTTAATAATAAAGACATATTAATAAGATAATAAATGGGTTTTTTTAACTCTCTTCTGTTAAAGGTGTTACTGGAGAAGAAACCAGGATCTGTGCTTTCAAAGGTTCATCAGTGGATCTGCACTGCTCACATCAACATCTGACTTCAAGCAGAAAATGGTTCACTATATACTGGGATGGTTATAAGTACATTCAGAGTGAGCTCTCTGTGGATGGACAACGTGTAACGTACAACATTTCTGAAGAGAAAAACCCAACTTTAACCATCAATGATTTAAGAGAGAGTGATGCAAACGCTTACTGCTGTATGAAGACTACAGACAGTCCAGGACGCTGTTGGTACAAAAGAATTACTCTTCATGTTGTTGCAGGTACAGTGACTTTTACTCATTGATTACTTTCCAAATGACATCATTGTATAAGTTGTTCTCCATCATCCTCTCAGAGCTGCAGGTAAAGGTGATTCCTGCCACAGAGGGACAGACAGTAACACTGATGTGCAGCAGCAGCTGTCCTCTGACTGAAAAGCCTGCAGCCTACATCTGGTACAAGAACAGAGAGTTTCTCTATGAGGACTGGTCTCCCTGGTACCAAGAGCTGCTCAGCAGTGAGGAAGCAGCCACATACTCCTGTGCTGTCAAAGGCTACGAGCATCTCAGAGCCCCTGAAGTCTCTGTGGGTGAGTCATGATGTTTATAGTCCCTACAAACCCTTCAGCAAACCCCTGTAAAAATAGTCTCAGTACAAATATTTAATCTCATGTCTTTTTGTCCAGATTCAATAACACAGACATGTTTCAGAGTGACTTATGCTTATGGAAACATGTCTTCGCACAATCAGACATTAGTGAATGAGCCGTGCTCTATCACATATCCCAGAGGTGAAATTTCCATAACCAAACCATACAAACACATCTTCACTTAACTTCTATCTTGTCATATTATGTCAAACCAACACTTATATGAATTTATTGAGCTGTATGATTATATCAAATATAGTGTCAAGAAATGTATTTATCCTTTTTCAGCAGGGGTTCATGTTCACAGAGCTTCTTCCATCTCAGGGTTTGTCACACTGACCTGTAACACCAGCTGTAACCTGACTGATGATCAAACTGTCTACATGTGGTATCACAACAAACAAAACTATTATGAGAATCAACATTATTCAGTTGCTAACTCTTCAAGAGACACATTCTCTTGTGCAGTTAAAGCTCACAAACGTCTTCAATCCAAGGAAGTTTGTAAGTGTCAACAATCTAATAATGAACTCAAGTGCTGAAACACAGACCAATCAAACAACTTTAAATCTTCCATCTATATTTCAGGTGTTCAGGATAAAAACTGCTGGAGAGTGAATTATGTCAGCAGGAGAATCTGTGCTCTGGAAGGATCTTCAGTCAACATCACAAGTGAATACTCACACCCTGACAACATGAAGCCAGAGTTTAAATGTTGGAGTAAAAAATGGAGAAAAGATAAAGTGGAAGTTGAAGAGCTGATTGAGGCTGCAGGTGGTGTGGAGTATCAGGACAACATGAAGAACCAACACATCCTGAGCATCAACAACCTGAAGAAGAATGACTCAGGAGGATACACATTCAGATTCAACAAAGATCATGAAGGATGGACACAGTCTGATCTGCCTGGAGTCTTTTTGATTGTCACAGGTAAATCTAAACTCTTCACTCAGCAGACTTTACTCATTACAAAAGAGTCTGCTTTTAGGTTTCACTCACTCATGTTTATTCTTTACCCCATGTTACAATTGTGTAATGTTTCATATCTTGACATATTATGTTTTTTAATAAAAAAATGTTCCTCTTTCAGAGCTGAGAGTGAAGATGAGTCCTTCTGCAGTGGTGACAGAGGGTCAGAGAGTCACACTGACCTGCAGTACCAGCTGTCCTCTGACTGACAACACAAACTACATTTGGTACTTGAACAGTCGACCTCTGACCCCGAGAGAGAACCAGAACAAACATCTGATCCTAGACCCAGTCAGCAGGGAGGATGCAGGAAACTACTCCTGTGCTGTGAAAACCAACAAAGATATCAGCTCTGCTCCAAAGACTCTCACTGTCCAAAGTATCACAGGAAGGACACGAGGAGTTTCTGTAATAGTTCTGGTTTCAATAGTTCTCTTTTTCTTATTTTTGATTAGGTAAGCAACAGTGTGTTTGATTCAAAGTGACAACATTTTTATCTCTAGCATGAACTCACTTATTTTTTCTGTTTATTACTTTCAATAACCAGAAAAAAGAGGACTATGAGTCAGTCTTCCACAAACGAAACATCAAACAACATAGTGGAGGTAAAGATTACTGTAGAGTTGGAAAACACATTTTCATACTGAATGATCTTTCTTACAGAGTCAAAGGAGTCAAATCTTTAAGTGAATTATGATGTATCACTCTTTGTTCTCAGCTAAATCCTGATCCTGTGTGTGAAGACGTCTTAGCTCAGCCACAGGTGGAGGATGAAGTCCTCTACAGCAAAGTCCACTTCTTTAAAAACCACACAGATCCTCTTTTTTCCACCATAGAGCCACTTCAGCCAAGAGAAGAGCAGCATGCTGATTACACTGTGGTAAAGTGTAGACATAACACGAGCTCTGATGAAGAATCTGTTGTCATTTCAACAGAAACAGACCCCACTTAAAGACCTGCAGACGTACACTGCGGTGAACAAGCCTGATGACAACCCTCTGCCTACATTTAAAATCTTGTGCACTGCACTGAATCTTGATTTCACATTATTTATACCTTCTTTCTGTATTTGATGCAGTGAGTTTAAGCATTTGATGAGCTTCACATGATACTCAGGTGAATGGAACAATTCATGGTCATGTAAATATTATTGCCATGTATTTTTAATTTTAATCATTTTTAGCAGGTGAGAGCAATTACACACAATACAAAGGTCTTCAACAATATAACTTGAAGAAAGAAGGGATACAACAGCTGTAATTTTTGCTATGGGGATGCTCCTCGTGGGTGTATATGCTATATGCATTTGCTATTTATCTAGGGATTGAGAGTAACGCAATTTCTATTCTCTGTATGTCCTGTACATGTGGCAGAATCGACAATAAAGTTGACTTTGACTTTTTGACTTGATGTGCTGTTTTCGCACAGGACACTGAAAATTTCGGAATAACTATTTGAAAGTTAAACAGTGTTTGGGAATCTCACTGCATTATAGACTTGATTTTGTCACAATGCAGAATATTTAGGTTCACTTTGTTTGCTTCCTTTGCTTTTATTCCTAACTGTATTCCAAACACGTTTGTACAGTTTTACTTTTGTTTGCTTTAGATCTTCTATTTTTAATGTGAAGCGTTTCTACTATTTTAAATGTCTTAGTTTTTTCGTAGACTATTTTATAGCAAACAGCATATTCCATCCAGCCATTCTTTTCCGCGTATCTATTTCAGGGTCGACGAGGGGCTGGAGCCTATCCAAGCTGTCAGACAGCGTATTCAATTCAATTCAATTTTATTCATATAGCGCCAAAACACAACAACAGTCGCCTCAAGGCGCTTTGCATTGTAAGGTAGACCCTACAATAATACATACAGAGAAAAACCCAACAATCAAGCAAGCACTTTGGCGACAGTGGAAGGGAAAAACCAGGCTCAGGGAGGGGCGGGGCCATCTGCTGCGACCGGTTGGGGTGAGAGAAGGAAGACGGGATGAAAGACATGCTGTGGAACAAAGACAGAGATTAAGAACAGATATGATTCAATGCAGAGAGGTCTGTTAACACATAGTGAGTGAAAAAGGTGACTGAAAAGGAAAAACTCAATGCATCATGGGAATCCCCCAAGCAGCCTATGTCTATCGCAGCATAACTAAGGGAGGATTCAGGGTCACCTGGTCCAGCCCTAACTATATGCTTTAGCAAAAAGGAAAGTTTTAAGCCTAATCTTGAAAGTAGAGATAGTGTCTGTCTCCCGAATCCAAGCTGGTTCCACAGAAGAGGGGCCTGAAAACTGAAGGCTCTGCCTCCCATTCTACTTTTAAATACTCTAGGAACAACAAGTAAGCCTGCAGTGTGAGAGCGAAGTGCTCTAATGGGGTGATACAAGGTTGTTAAGATAAGACGGGGCCTGATTATTTAAGACCTTGTATGTGAGGAGCAGGATTTTGAATTAAATTCTGAATTTAACAGAATGCGCTGGTATTACCAGCATAAAAAAATGTTTCAGTTGACCCAACTGAATAATATGGAAAAGCTCTGCACTCAAGTATCAACAAATAACCACAACATGGCAGGCCGTTGTGACCACAGAAGCACTCTATGTATGTTTCATTGCTGTTAGTGATTTTTATTTCATTATTCATTTCATTTTCATTGTATCCTCATTTTATAGTTTATTCCTGTATTATTGGGACATTGTCACTAGTAAGTTTTGCCACTTAGCGCTTCCCTTTGCCACTGGTATATATTTAAACATATGATGTGTGTGTGTATAAACTGTGTTGAAAATTTGGATTTACAAAATATGGCAATTACAAATACAGATTACAGTATACAGACAACTAACCTGATTTACAAATGAATTTAGTTGTGGTGACAAGCAGAGACAAAAGCTTTTCACTTGTAAACTCCTCACCCAGCTTCTCGAATAAGGTTCAGACCACTGAAAAACAGAATGAGTGTAATGTACATGAAACAGAACATTAAATGTAATGTTGGCATGGCACTTCATCTGCAACACACACACACACACATTTTCATGTGCACTGATGTGATTGCAATCAGTTTCTAGCAGAGAGAACTCTAGTCATAGCTAACTTTAAGAGAATAATAGGGTTCAGTGGAAAATATTACTGAAAACATAACCTGCAAGCGCTAACCAAATGTCCATGATCTCAGCAGCACAGACTGCTGCTGAGATCATGAGCTGTGATAATGGCAGCCTGCGGTGGGCAGACCACAAACTGCTGAAGAGCAGAACAAGCTATACGGGTGTCTTATAATGGTGATGTTTTCAAAATGGTCAGTATTATCATCATTATTATTATTATTATTATCATTATTATTTAACAGGCTGTAAATGTGCCTTGTAATAATGTTTGCATAAACATTTTGACAGGAGAATCATTTAACTTTTGGCAAATGTGAAATGATTTTTATTACACTCCATCAGGTTTGAGCAGGAGAGTTTTAGAAAAAATAATAAATATATACAGCATATATACATAAATGTAGAGGAATAATAGAAACACTAACTGAAAGTTACCTGAACATCTAAAATGTTCAGGGCAAGACAGCTAAACCATATTGTTTTTCCTGCAGACAAAAGAAGAACCAAAGAGGAAGGGCATTCATGTTTAGCACAGAGGGGCTTTGTGTGCCAAACCGCTGAACATAAAACATTCATGTCAGTCCTCCTATTTTTCCGTCAGTTACAGCCTGTGAGATAATTGTGTCTACTTTTCATTGTCTGCTACTGTCAGCTTTATGCTTGCAAGCTGGACTCCGACCACCATGCTGCTGACAGATTTTCAAAATGTGTTTGTCTGTTTCATCTTCTACATTTCAGGTATGAGTAATCATTTATACATCCTTATAAAAAACATAGAAAAAACTAAATTTACATTCTAAAATAATTCAAATAAGAAAAAGTTGGGACAGTATGTTAATTAAAATCAAACTGAAAACAGTACTTTGTTAAATTGTCTTTGCTGTGTATTATACTGAAAACAATACAACAGAGCATTATTTAATGTGTTACTCATTAATTTGATCATTTTTGTCAAAATAAAAACACATTCCAATTTTGGTTCTTGCAACACATTTCAAAAAAGAAGTATTCAGTAATTAGTTACTAATTACGTTTTTCAAGTAACTTGTCCAAGACTGTTTGTTGGCAAACTGGCGGTCCTTGGCACATCTTTGCTCTTAAAGGACTAGACCTTTCTTGGATGCTGTTTTTGTACCAAATCATAATTACAATTACCTGTTGACATCACTTTTTTCAAATAACATCATTATTTAACCAATTTTCCTGATTACGAGCCAAAAATTGCTCCTGCCTCAACCTTTTTTGATATGTGTTGCAGGTCCAAATGACAGGAAAGAATGTATATTTACAAATGAAGGGAAGTTGACCGGACAAAACATGAAATATTTTGTGTTCATATCGTCTGCAGTGAAATAAAGATCAAAGTAAATTTATAAATCAGTATTTTCTTTTAATTTTTTCTCAGTTTTCCATACTGTCCCAACTTTTTGGTATTTGGGTTTGTAGGAAGAACAAAAAACACAGTTAATTGTGATAAGACAATAAGTACATTTGCTAGTAAAAGTTTCTGTTAAAGGTGTTAATGGAGGAGAAACCAGGATCTGTGCTCTCAAAGGTTCATCAGTGGATCTGCACTGCTCACATCAACATCTGACTTCAAGCAGAAAATGGTTCACTATCCAATGGAAGGGAAATTATGTTCAGAGTGAGCTCTCTGTGGATGGACAACGTGTAACGTACAACATCTCTGATAAGAAAAACCCAACTTTAACCATCAATGATCTAAGAGAGAGTGATGCAAACGCTTACTGCTGTATGAAGACTACCGACAGTCCAGGACACTGTTGGCTCAACAGAATTACTCTTCAAGTAGTTACAGGTACAGTGACTTTTACTCATTAATAACTTTCCAAATGACATCATTGTATAAGTTGTTCTCCATCATCCTCTCAGAGCTGCAGGTAAAGGTGATTCCTGCCACAGAGGGACAGACAGTAACACTGATGTGCAGCAGCAGCTGTCCTCTGACTGAAAAGCCTGCAGCCTACATCTGGTACAAGAACAGAGAGTTTCTCTATGAGGACTGGTCTCCCTGGTACCAAGAGCGGCTCAGCAGTGAGGAAGCAGTCACATACTCCTGTGCTGTCAAAGGCTACGAGCATCTCAGAGCCCCTCAAGTCTCTGTGGGTGAGTCATGATGCTCATTCTGTTACAAAACATTATGCAAAGCCCTGTAATAATTCTCTCAGTACAAATATTAAATATTATTTCTCTGTGTTCAGAGTCCATCACACAAACATGCCTCAGTGTGACTTATGCTTATGGAAACATGTCTTCCCACAATCAGACATTAGTGAATGAGTCATGCTCCATCACATATCCGAGAGGTAAAAAAAAAAGAAAAAAATCCACACTGTTTATTAAACACATCTCCACCAAACCTCTAAATTCAGATTTCTTATAACTATCTTTTATATGAATTATATGAGCTCTTTAAATATAACTATGCATAGTAACAAGAAGTGTTTTTATTCTTTTCAACAGAGGTTCATGTTCAAAGAGCTTCTTCCACATCAGGGTTTGTCACACTGACCTGTAACACCAGCTGTAACCTGACTGACCATCAAACTGCCAACATGTGTTACCACAACAAAATAAACTATTATGAGAATCAAGATTATTCCACTCATAACTCTTCAACTGGCACATTGTCTTGTGCAGTTAAAGACCACAAATATCTTCTATCTAAGGAAGTTTGTAAGTGTCAAACTATTAAGCGCTGAAACACAGACCAATCAAACAACTTTAAATCTTCCATCTATATTTCAGGTGTTCAGGATAAAAACTGCTGGAGAGTGAATTATGTCAGCAGGAGAATCTGTGCTCTGGAAGGATCTTCAGTGAACATCACAAGTGAATACTCACATCCTGATAACATGAAGCCAGAGTTTAAATGTTGGAGTAAAAAATGGAGAAAAGATAAAGTGGAAGTTGAAGAGCTGATTGAGGCTGCAGGTGGTGTGGAGTATCAGGACACCATGAAGAACCAACACATCCTGACCATCAACAACCTGAAGAAGAATGACTCAGGAGGATACACATTCAGATTCAACAAAGATCATAAAAGATGGACACAGTCTGATCTGCCTGGAGTCTTTTTGATTGTCACAGGTAAATCTAAACTCCTTATTCAACAGACTTTACTCATTAATGTCTGAACAGGAGCAGAGGTGGAAGAAATATTCAGATTTAAGTGAAGATGCTACAAATCAAAACCTCATTACAAGAAAATTAGGATTTATCTATTGAAACTGAATTCACTTAAGTTTTTTGCAAATTTGAAGAGTATTGTATTAATTAGTACTTATTTTGCAGAAAAAAATGTGTTTTACTATTTTATAAGATGCATTCATGTGTCTATTTTATTTTTTGCTTTGGTGTTCATGGATTTTATTTGAACAACCTAGATTCTGTTATTTTGTTCAAGCTACATCAAGGACTCACATTTCATCATATGACATTTTGATCTATGGAACGCCAGGACTGCCATAATGAATTAATTAAATACACCATTAAATAATTAATTAAATGTGGCAATAATTAATTAAAATTGGAATTTATTAATTTTATTAATAGTTATGACACATGCAATTAATTAATTATTGACACATTTAATTAATTATTTATGTATTTCACATTTTAATTAATTATTGACACATTTAATTAATTATTTAATGATATATTTATTTATTTCATTTTGGCAGTCCTGGCGCCTGGCTCTCATCTTGAATTAATTTTATCTGTCAGCCTCACCCATCAAACTCAGGAGGCGGGGTTAACGCTGCCCATGCAGCTTCTCTAACATTTGATTGGTTGCCGTGCAAAGTAAGTCAAAACAGGTCGATCCTAGATAATCGATTGCTTGTGTAGACTTGGGGCAGCCAGGTATCCCAGAATGCAGATCAAATCACAGGCAGCAATGGTGGTGGTGTAGTTTTAAAATACCCCGTTTTTCTGTCACCAGCTACACTTTTAACAGTGTTTTAGCCGCGAATGTCGCGACGTATGTCTGGTCAGGTTGTCAACATAGAACATGTTTGTGCTCAGATGTTTTCAGATATTTCACTAGCTCTGCTAACAGTCAGCATGCAGAGTGCACCCAGGGGGTTACGTTAACCGGTTTGTTTACATATTCCACTCTCCGTGTTCCACATGTTGCATTCGCAGATTCTCATTTTCACCGAACGATCGTCTCTTTCCGCCTGGTCTTGTGTTTCTGTAACATAAAGAACGAGCTGACATTTTTCTCACGAAACCAGCGATCAGCTCAACAGACCCTCAGTTTACCTGCATGCATCCTCCTCCTCATCTGTCAGCTGTTTAACACCTGCTGCTAATTCAAGAAACACGCCTACGTTACCTGGTGATAGTCACAGTTTAACTGGGCAGCCGGTGCTCGATATAACGCAATGTCAGCGCATTTTTCTGCACAAGATAAGTAAATATAGTGTTTTCCCCGAGCGCAGAGCTGCTGGAGCTTGTTTCCTTACAGAGCACTTTATAGGCGAACCAGCTTCATCAGCAGCTGATGTCCAATCACCGGCACACAGCTTTGAAACCTCAGCTGAGTTTTAGCTCTCAGTGGTTAAACGCTGGACTTCATTCACTCAGGTTTTGTCTGTCGGGTCACGTTTACTTCGCTGTTTTATTTACAACTGAGCAAATCGGTTTGGCTGAGGTTAAAGTTACGTTTCATAACTGCATAGTTTCACAGACGTTTAATGGTTCACTGGCACATGTGTTAGACTGAACTATTCGCTTTTCTTTATCTGGTGTGTTTTGGATTTAACAGTGAATTTTGAGATTAAACTGACTTTTAAAAGGAAAGAGAAGGCACATTTCCACCGGGAGGAGCAGGGTTTGCAACGGCATGTTCATCATGAAGTCTGCAACCTGGACAGAAATATTATATCATCTGTTTTTTAATAGTTATTCAACTGTATTCTAAGCACCAGCTGTCTGTTAGAATGTGATTTTTTTCTCTCTCTCTTTTTTTTTTTTTTTTTGCTTTTTCGGTCATGTTATGTTTACCTGTCAAAGGTTTGTTACAAACTATGAAACACATGGTGCAGACTTCTGGATGTTAGAAGAAAACTAATACTGCTCATGAGGGAGACTAAAGGCAGGAAGGTGTCCTTTAAAACTAAACATGTTAATACGACCTCCCTATTTATATAATAGTTTATGATATAGCACGTGTATTTCAGTAATAGCCTGCTGATTTCAGTGTAGTGGTGAACAGTCACACAGCTCACGTAGGCGTTATCTGTGATACTCTTTAACTATAATTTATCCAAGTTAACTTCAGTTAACCATTCAGACAGTTCTTTTGCAATGAAAAACATAAACACTCATGCTGCCGGTAGGTTTCCTCAGTGCCCGCTTTTAACATTATAGTTGCTTATGCAATAACCATGGTAACCACGGACTCTGAGCAGCTGGATCGACGGAGGTCAGACAACAATTTTACATGTATGATCTTAAAACAGGACACAGCCACTATACGTGCTGGCCTCATATCAAATGTGAAGGCAGACTGAGTCTATGTTTGACGTTTTTTATATCTAATCTTCCTTTTCAAACATTTAAACAGCAGCGAGTCTGCAGCTGAGGGAATACAAACTCAAATTGTCGGAACAGGTTTGCTCGTTTCTTGGATTCATTTGGTGATTTATTAAATGTATAACTATTATTCTAATCTGCTGCTGGGTCTCTTACACTTTTCTTTATGCTGTATATTTTCACGTCTTTGGAATAGTTGGAAGTTAGATAGTCAGCTGGGAAACTCTGTGTTAACTCATGGAGCTGAGGATATCGTGGATATGCTGACCTCGCTGCGTGGTGTACAGAGCGAGGTCAGCATGATTAATATTCACAATAAAAATACTAGCCGAACATCATGAAGTCTGTATGTGTTTCATAGTGTCGAACAACCTTTGTACAGTTAAAGCCAGCAGTTACTACATGACGGAAACACCAACGTTATCTCTTTTATGTGTTTATACACAGGTCACGCTGATTACTGAACAAAAACCCAAAGATCAGATGTTAAACAGATTTATTTGCTCTCTCTCCTCCTTAAACATGTTTTTAATGTTAGTTATAATTCAGAATTGGCGACTGAAACACGTAGGACATATAAGAACATCAGGAAATAAAACACCGATAAATATAACCTCAGTAAAAGAAGTCAGCGGGGGTTACTACAGCTGTGTACCGGGGCCTGCGCTTTGTCGGCGGTAATAATAGCTCGATTGCTTGCGAGGCGAGCGGGTCTATCCCACGCTTTGCCGTGAGACTGGGCAGACATCTCCGAAATCATCGCAGCACTTTTGCAAAGAGGCTGTATCTTGACAAACCGACCAGACACATGAAGATTAAACCACTACATTCTCTGCTAAAAAAATATTAAAACGGTATTTGGTGACACACAAACAGGGTTTTTCAAAGTTCAGTTCTGTTAGCTTCCACATGCCGGTTGTTGTGTGCTAGAAGCAATGGCCACCAGGCCAAAGCAATGGTTTTGACTTGATCAGCGTTAACCCCGCCCCCTGGGTTTGATGGGTGAGGCTGACAGATAAAATTATTTCAAGATGAGAGCCAGGCGCCAGGACTGCCAAAATGAAATAAATAAATATATCATTAAATAATTAATTAAATGTGTCAATAATTAATTGAATGTGTCAATAATTAATTAAAATGTGAAATACATACATAATTAATTAAATGTGTCAATAATTAATTAATTACATGTGTCATAACTATTTATTTAATTAATTAATTCCAATTTTAATTAATTATTGACACATTTAATTAATTATTTAATGGTGTATTTAATTAATTCATTATGGCAGTCCTGGCATTCCATACTTGACATCCATGAGCATACATTACTTTAAAAAAGGTCAGAAAAAAAGAAACAAAAATACTGTTGTTAAATTTGGAATAATAACATTTCTGGCTAATGGAATCCTTTTTTTCTTTTCTTTATTTGCATATTTGCATTCACAAGAACTGCACTTCCAAACCATAAAGGTCTCATTTCAATTCCAAAATATCTTCATTTTGACAATTAAAAATCAGGGAAAACTGTAGTGGTGCAGAAATAAACGTTTGGACTAAAAATTAACACTTACCCTGATTTCTTGCTTTCAGAGCTGAGAGTGAAGATGAGTCCCTTTGCAGTGGTGACAGAGGGTCAGAGAGTCACACTGACCTGCAGTACCAGCTGTCCTCTGACTGACAACACAAACTACATTTGGTACTTGAACAGTCGACCTCTGACCCCGAGAGAGAACCAGAACAAACATCTGATCCTAGACCCAGTCAGCAGGGAGGATGCAGGAAGCTACTCCTGTGCTGTGAAAACCAACAAAGATATCAGCTCTGCTCCAAAGACTCTCACTGTCCAAAGTATCACAGGAACATGGATACCAGCAGCTGCAGGAGTTTCTGCAGCTCTGCTCCTTTTAATACCTGTCATTGTCTGCTGGTGTGTTAGGTGAGCAATACGTTTATCTCACTCAGATCAATAGTATTCATCTGATATATATATATATATATATATATATATATATATATATATATATATATATATATATATATATATATATATATATCAGATGAATATATATATTGTGTGTGTGTGTGTGTGTGTGTGTATACATATACATATATATATTTGCTCTTTTTTTACAAATCAGAAAAAAGAGGATTTCAAACCAGCCTTCAAGAAGTGCAACACTGGGCAACAAACAGCAGGTACAAAATGAGAAACAAAAAACATTCTGCTGCAATAACAGCTGAATTTTTTTTTTTTTAATGCCCCTTGAACACCTTGTTTTTCTTCACATTAATCCATTCCTCCGTATCCCAAACTCATGTTATTTTAGCCACTGCACTGTTCTCTTTCATCTGAATTATAACCTCTTTATGTAAATGTATAAAATGTGAAGCTATTTGTTACTTGTCTCCACAGATTTATCCTCATTTCATTGGTAAAAATGTTCCAGCTAAATCGGAAGAGCAGGATACTCATTACTATGTCGGGCTGCGTTGCAGTTTGAAAAACAAAATTGACCCCTACTCAATCATTGAGTTATCGCCTACTAAGTAAATACACATTTTATTTTTGCTATAATCATCATATTCAAACTATGATTTGAAATCTCTTGTTGATTTGGAAATTTGATTCACCTTTTATTGTTTATTTTATTTATTTTTTATTTTCACTTGCTAGATACGGGACAGACTTGAATGAGGAAAAGAAAAGGGAGAAAGGAAGAGGGGGAGAAAAAAAACTGCGGAGAAGAGGGACGGGATAAAGGGCAAAAAAACAAAAATCAACTAAATAAGCAGACAAAAAAATACATATATCAATCACCTGGATCACCTGTTGAGAAAGAAAAAAGAAAACAAGCAGAAGAAAACGAGAGCAATACAATAAAAAACATCACGATGAGATATGGGAATATAACAGTAAATACTAAATATTAAACATTATTGTGCAGCACGTAATATCGATAGCGCACAGTGTGCTTTGAGGTAGGAGCCAAAAAGGGTGTAGTTTGTGTGTGTGAGTACCCGTGTGTACACCTGTGAGCATGAACGCGCTTGTTTTTAAAAGGTTCCTTCATGTAATGATCTGCTAGAGGGTGTGGGAGACCAAGGAAGACCAACAGAGGGGCAGCCGCGTCACTATCCCAGAAAGAGCTGAGGAGAGTCCCAGATGAGGGGTCACTCAGCAGCCGCGGAGCAGAAGCCGGGGGGGGGGGGGGGGGGGGGGGGTTGCAGTGACGTGCCCATGAGCTCCGCCGGCAGCAAGCTGTGCCAGAGTGACCCAGCCCCAGGCCGAGAGGCTGAGGGCACCCCACCCCCGAAGTGGCCCGAGCGAGCCCCAGGCTCCAGGCCCCGACAAGCAGCCACCAAGGAGTGGGCCGGTGTGTACATGGGCGCCCATCCCCGGACACAAAGAACCACCAACGCACCGATGTCTGAGGGCGTCTGCCACCGGCAGGGGAAGTGGTGGGGGGAGATAGGCCTCCAAACCTTGGAGGGCCTGAGATGTCCCCAGAGAGGTGGCGTCTGATGCCCAACCTGACATATAGACACAGACATACAGGCACACACAGATACAAACATCCATTCCCACCCTCATGCTCTCATATCAATTAGTCTCCATTTATCCATCCATCCATCTTCTTCCACTTATCCGGGATCTTACACCTCACCCAGGAGAGGCCCAGGAGGCATCCTTATCAGATGCCTGAACCACCTCTACTGGTTCCTTTCGATGTGGAGGAGCAGCAGATCTGCTCTGAACCCCTCTCAAATGCCTGAACTTGTCATTCTATCTCTAAGAGAGAGGCCAGCCACCCTTCAGAGGAAACTCATTTCTGCTGCTTGTACCCGCGATCTTATTCTTTCGGTCACTACCCACAGCTTCTGACCATAGGTGAAGGTAGGGCCGTAGATCGACCGGTAAATTGAGAGCTTCACTTTTACAGTCAGTGGGCACTCCACCCTTTTCTGGCTGAGGACCATAACCTCAGGTTTGGAGGTATTGATTTTCATTCCCACCACTTCACACTTGGCTCTGCATTGTTCTGGTGCGAGCTGGAGGCCATCACCCGATGAAGCCAACAGAACCACATCATTTGCAAAAAGCAGAGATGAGATTCTTAGACCACCCAAGTAAAAGCCTTCCCCCACTTGGCTACGCCTAAAAATTCTGTCCATAAAAATTATAAACAGAATTGGTGACGAAGGGCAAGTCCGACTTATTGCCGACGATGCAGACCAAGCTCTTGCAATGGTTTTATAAGAATCAAATGGCACGTAGCAATGGGCCAGACACCCCATACTCTGGAAACACCTCCCATAGAACACTCCGAGGGACACGGTCGAATGCCTTCTCCAAGTCCACGAAGCACATATACACTGGTTGGGCAAACTTCCACGCACCCTCAAGTATCCTTGAGAGGATAAAGAGCTGGTCCAGTGTCCCTCTGCCAGGATCTGCCAGACTCTCCTTTTCAGCACCTTGGCATAGACTTTCCAAGGGAGGCTGAGGAGTGTGATCCCCCTATAGTTGGAACACACTACAGTCCCCTTCTTAAAGATGGGAACCACCATCCCGATCTGCGGTCTGCCAACCTAGAGGTATCTCCCCTGATCTCCACGCGACATTGTAGAGGCATGTCAACCAAGATAGCCCTAGAACATCCATGGCCTTCAGGAACTCAGTGCAATCCTCATCCACCCCAGGGGCTCTGGCACCAAGGAGTTGTTTAATTGCCTCAGTGACCTGACCCCCGGAGATAGGCGAATTGTTCCCCTTATCCCCAGATTCCTCCATTAAGGAGGTCCTCTAAGTATTCCTTCCACCACCCGACAATTTTCTCAGTCATAGTCAGCAGTGCTCCATCTGCACTATACACAGTACAGCCCAAATAGCAGACAGGTCTGGCCCGGATCTGGTGTCAAGCTGGCACTGCTGGCTGACTTCTGGCATGCTAAGTGGTATGTCATCCAGATATGGGTCAGGTCTGGCAATGAATGCACTGTTTATGTGATGGCATGCCATATCTGGCCCGATCGTGATTTTGTTTTTGTGGCCCAGGTTCATAGAAAACAGGTCTGGCCCGGATTCTGCATCAAGCTGGTACTTCTGACTGACTGGTGTCATGGCAGGATGTATGTCAACCAGATGCGGGCCAGGTCTGACAATGATGGCACTATTTATGTTCCTATTTTCCTATTTTAGTTAGAAGACCCAAATGCCATCTTGCAATACTATACTGCTATGGTAGCCAACGTTTCAAATGCAGGTTTGACAAGTTTGTGAGTGTACACTTTATCCAAAACCTAGTGAGGGTTTACTCACATTCACCACTGGGTAGCTGTAGCTCAGGCGGTAGAGCAGGTCACCTGCTGATCAGAATGTTAGTGGTTTGATCCCTGGCTCCTCCAGTTTGCACTTAGTTTAGAGAAAGTGTGTGATTGGATGAATACAGCATGTAATCCGGGAGAGTAGAAAAAAGGGCTATCAGTCCATTCACTGTCTGAACAGAGTTTTGTCATGTTACTTTTGCACTATTATGTTCCGGGACATGTTGTTATTACATGGCTTGATTAAGGTACACATTAGGCTGACATCTGGGGCCAGAGTTTAAACTGTTCTGGGCCAGCACAGGGCCAGCAGTGTGTCTGCAACTTTGGCTGCACACGACTTACATATGGCCCAGATCAGGTTTGCCAGAAGTAATCCACACATGGGCCAGCACAGGACCACCAGTGTGCCTGCAACTGGCCTTGTTCTGGCCCATGAGTGGGCCACCTCTGGCAAATCTGATCTGGGCCACCAAAGGGCCGTCATTCTTTGAGGTATGTGGGCCGTGTTTAAGCACATTGTGTGGGCCAGATCCGGGCCATACCAATTTTGCTACGTGGGAGGTAGAGCACCGCTTTCCCCTTCTGAGTCCCATGACAGTTTGCCAGAATCTCTTCTAGGCAGACTGAAAGTCTTTTTCCGTGGCCTCTACGAACTACTCCCACACTCGAGTTTTTGCTTTAGCCATTGCCACGTTCTGCTTTGCCTGTCAGTTGTTACCACCACGACAGGCACCAACCAACTTGCGACTTTGGCAATGGAGGTGGTGAACATGGTCCATTCAGACTAGTGATGTGTCGGTCACGAACGAAACGGCTCTTAGAGCCGACTCTTTGAAGTGAACGACGTGATCCGGCTCCTTATTGGGAGCCATGGGTTGTTGTTTTTTTTTCTTTCTCTCACCCTCTCTCTCGCACTTTTTTTCCGCTTCACTCCGCACACGAGCCTTGTGCTTTGCGCTGGAAAGAAGGGGGAGGGGCAGTAGTTACACTCGCAGTAGCACAGGAACAGAGCGGGGACAACAACGTCACATTAGAAAGGTATAGTAATCATCCACAACTATTTTCAGTTGCGGATGATAAAGGATTCAGAAAGTTTATCCATGCAGGCCCATATGACAGAGAATGTGCATCTTCTTTTTGTTTTCATATTTAAATTTATATTTAATTGTGTTGTGGTTTGCAGTGTTTTGTGTTGTTTCACTTTGAATTTGTTTAAAAGGAAAAAGCTGAAGATTTAAATAGTTAAAATTTGAAAATAGTTGCTTTTTGTATTATATGATTTATTTATTACATTTTATGTGGAGTGAATAAATAAAAGTATATTTACGGTGTGGCCACTAGAGACAAAGCATGTACAAACCCCGAAGCACGTACAAACTCCAAAACACATACAAACTCCAAAACACGTAAAAACTCCATAGCACGTAAAAACGCCGAAGCACGTACAAACCCTGAAGCACGTAAAAACTACAATACACAACAGAAGTGCTCCAGGATGCTTGGCGCAGTGTTGAGGTTTTGTTATCTAGTGGCTACACAAGCCATGAAGTACCAACGACCAGATTTGGTGTGTGGTAGTAACAGGTAAATGAACATTTATTTAAATTATTTGAATATATATGAGCGTTTGCGTATAAATACACAAACAATACACATATGCCTTCAATTGTGTAATATAAGTGATCTAGGTAGCTCTGTTTTGGAAGTTCAGTTAACGCTAGAAATGTGTTTTGGAGTTTGTACGTGCTTTGGAGTTTGTATGTGCTTTGGAATTTGTAGGAGAGGAGAAAAATGACCTATAACCCAGTATGTTGTTTGTCTTCCTCCTCAGGTGAACCCTGGTCCCATTTATGAAAACATCTCAGCCCGTTATAGCAGATTGCACCTACCTATGACCCACACAACTGATCTCTGCTCCAATATTGACACACTTCCTGCTTACTAAAGTAACTTTGTTACCATAGTGATTTAAAGGGCCTTTTTCTCTGATAGGTTTAGTGACTGAACTAACTTCAGTATCACAGCAGGGACACCACATTTGGTGGATCTGCCAGTGGTTTTCATACTCTGCAACACAAATTACAGAATAAATTAATCTTGAACTTTTTAGTTATAAAATACATGTTATTGAAACATATGTCACAACTGAAAGATGGCAGAAAACAACTACTTGTTTTTGAGTGACGTTTTCTTAACATAGAACATAATAAATGTTGTGACTGTTCAAATTAAGCCGTGTGGGTTCATATGTATTCTATTTCAAACAAGTACTGGTATGTGGTTTGTCTCTAAACCTGAGCTCACTACAGATAAATATCATGGAAAACTTCTAGAGAGTACATTGAGCAGATTTACAAAATTAGGAAATTGCTGCGGTACTTTGTGTGAGACATACATTAAGACAAACACTTAAATAAAAATAAAAAGTGCTAAGCAGATTGATATATAGATGAACACAGGTGATGATCAGTGCAAAGTTGCAACAGGTGTAGAGAACACAATACAGGGGTCATGTGTTTGAATTAGAGCAAGTGGTGGGAACAGTCTTATGGTTATTGTTCATGAGTCCAACAGCAGAGGGGAAGAAACTGTTCTTATGGCGAGAGGTTTTGGTCCAAATGGACCGAAGCTTGCTGCCTGAGGGAAGCAGGTCAAACAGACCTTGTCCGGTCAGTTGTGCGCCCCAGTGTCCTGGAGGTGTAGAGGTCCTGCAGAGATGGGAGTCTGCAGCAAATCACCTTGTCAGCAGAGTGCACAACATGCTGCAGTCTCTGTTTTTCCCTGGTGGTGGCTCCAGCATACCACACCACAATGGAGGAGGTGAGGATGGACTCGATGATTGCAGTGTAGAATTGCGTCATCGTCCATGTTGGCAGGTTGAATTTCTTTAGCTGACTCAGGAAGTACACCAGGTTGTTATGCCTGCACCATGACACCAGACATTCAGCCTCCATCCTGTAAGCAGACTCACCCCGTCCGAGATGAGTCCAATAACGGTCATCTGCAAACTTAATTACCTTGACAGAGTGGTGGTTGGAGGTACAGCAGTTGGTGTATAGGGAGAAGAGCAGAGGAAAAAGAACACCACCCTGAGGGGAGCCAGTGCTGATTGTCTGTGAGTCAGAGACATTCTTCCCTAGTCTCATATGTTGCTTCCTGTCTGTCAGGAAGTCAATGTCCCAACGGCAGACAGGACTGAGTTGCATGGTATGACCTGCTTGTCCAGGTCAATAAAAAAAATGTGGATGGTGCTCTTCTTTGTCCCAACAGCAAGCAGATAGAATTGCGTAGTGGAGTTGAGGGCATCAACATGTTTGTGAATGCTTGTTCTGCCTCATTTTAAAAATGAAGAAAAAAGGAAAATATGTTAAATTACCGAATCAGAATTTCCGTTGTTGCAAAGTTCAAATCAAAACCTCATTTATAACAGCCAATATAATAGTCAGTTTCAGGCGTACTATTAAAGCAAGAATAGTGCATAATTACAAAGTAATATATTGTTAATCAACTCTATAATACACCTCATACTGTGTAATGGACTGTATTATGAGCTTGGTATCATGTCTTAAAATTATGTAATTTTATTCATAAGTTGTTATTTATGGGGGGTTCTTTTGTAAAAGATGCTGTACACACTAGTTGATTTGTTAAATACTACCTGTAAAAACTCAAATTATTACCATCTGAAATTAAGACCAACCTTTTTTTTCAACAGAGAAAGAGTCCACTGAAAGCGGCCTGACTCAAACCTGATTTTATTAATGGTTCAGCACAGACACACAGTTTCTCATCCAGGATTAAAGGAGCCAGACTTTGCTCAGACAGGTAGGATTTAATTTTACACTGAGCATGGGTCAGTACTAGTGATACAGTTTAAGTGACGCACAGAAATCAGCAAATAATTTATTATAGATGCATTAAAGCTTGTTGGGGTATTTACTGTGAATCTGTGGCTGCGATGAATCATTTTACTGGTAACTTGATCAACTAGCAACTTAAGTCATGACAGAAGATATTTCAGTCCTGGCATTGTTTAAATATTAATTACTTTACTACTATATACGATAACCGTTACATAGTAACAGTAAAACATTTAAAAACATCTACAATTGCCATGGGAATGAAGCACTGTTAGCCAAGATCTGTTTTACAAGGACCAGAAGACCACAGTTGTGATAATTGTGTCAATCACAGCTAACAGTAAGAAAGCAGAAACACAGTGAAATCGTGGAGTACCAGGGGCTGAAGGACCAACTGGAGGAGATTACGAAGGTAAAGTCCAAAGTGGTCTCAATGGTAATAGGAGCATGAGGAGCTGCCACCCCAAACTGGGAAGAGTGGCTTCAGCAGATTCCAGGCACAGCATCAGAGGTTTCTGTACAGAAGAGTGCAGTCCTAGGAACAGCAATGGAAACACTGCATAGAACCATATAAATATGCAATATACATGAAGTATTAAAGTTGTTATTTCTATTTTACTGTAAAACACACTGAAGGAACTGACTTCTTGAAAATACAGCATGATTTGTTAAATATTACCTGTAAAAATTCTAATTATTAGCATTTGTTCAAGAAGTGGAGCTGATAATCTGATTAGAGACAAGAAAAACTATCCAAAATCAAGGCAAAAAGGCCGAAACCTGAGCTTTTGACTTATAGGGATTATTTATATACATGTTGAATTTATTATTTAAATCTTGGGCATCCACCACTGTAACAGTATACAAATGATAGAAAATAAATACAAGTAAAATTGGTTCCTTTTAACCTTGATTATTTACACTATAACTACTGATCCAATATTTTTTACATACTCATTTAAAATGTAAAAAAAAGAAGAAAAAAGCTACTGAAAACTTGCAACATAAGATAATGAAATAACTGCAGATATTTGCACCTCACTTATCTTGTACTGTGAACTTGACAAGAAGTAGTAGAGAACAATTCAAAATGTTGCTGAGATGAAGAGCTAATGGTGTCCTCTGGTGGACATGTCCTAAACTGCTAAGCAACTTCAAGAAGTCCCCCAAAATTATCTAGTTTCATCTTGAAGGTGACACAGGAACAAGTACAGTACTTATTTTTCATTAAAGAATATATGATAGTCCATCCGTCCATCTTGTTCTGCTTATCCGAGGCCAGGTCCCCGGGGGACAGCAGCCTAAGCAGACAAGCCCAGACCTCCCTCTCCCCAGCCACCTCCTCCAGCTTGTCCGGGGAAACACCAAGGTGTTCTCAGGCAACCCAAGAGATATAATCTCTCCAGTTTGTCCTGGCATGTCCCCGGGGCCTCCTCCCGGTGGGAGATGCCCAGAACACATCACCCAGGAGGTGCCCAGGTGGCATCCTTGTCAGATGCCCAAACCACCTCAACTGGCTCCACTATGTATGATAGTGTTTCATTTCATTTTGTTGAATTCCATTTATCCTTTCTGGGTGCGGCTAAAAAAGATTAAAGCCTTCCACAAGTTTTGACTGTTGAGCCACACTCAGCAGTGACATTAAAGAAACAGGAATAACCAAGTCTGCAGTAAGTGACAAGTTCAACCACTACAGTGAAGCAACAATAATAAATTAAGGTTAACTCTTCAAAGCCAGAATACAATTCAATCAGACAACTCAAACACTGGTTGCATATGGATATGCATACAAGCATACAAGAAGGCAAGAGACAAAGAGGAAGAAAGTCAGTTTTAGTGTCAAAGCTGTACAAAGTGTGAAACCAGTTCCTTCTTACAAGAAAAGAAAAAAAAAGGTGTTTGTCACCCTCACCCATCAGTCTGCAGAGAAAGAGTGTTTAGTTTGACTAATGCATTTCTTTTTGTCTTTTGGTTGAAAGTTTTACTGTCAGCTTTACACAAAAACCAGGATCTGTACTGTAAAAGGAAACGTTCATGGAAATGGAAAATACAATTCAATCTGAGAGCTCAAACACTCGTTAAGGATATTTTAAATAACGTGTTTCCCATATCACATTGTTTAATATTTTGAAAAAGAAAAGATAAAAATGGCAATAGAATTATGTCTACATCACTCCAGCTGTGTGTTTACATTTTAAACTGTTATACTCAAACATGCTCAGCAGTTTAACACCTCCACAACTTCCTGTTGAACAACTTCAATATATTTAATAAACGGAAGATTTAACACATTCAAATCACAACTGCATGCATCAAGTAAATAAAACAAAAGAATCATTATATAGGAAATCAATTGATGCAAATTAAAATATCACTCATGCTAACAAAGCATAAAATGAATGCAAAAGATTTAAAGAAAGAGGAAGCAAGTTTACTTTTAGTTTCAAAGATGCACGACATGTGAAACCAAAGAACATGAGTAGCAGACAGCAGCCACCCCCCCTTCCCCCCTCCTCACCCTTCGCTCAGACAAAGAGTGCTGTTTAGTTTGACCGATGACTTACTTTGTCTTCATGGTTCAAGCTTTTACTGTCAGCTTTATGCTCAAAGTCTGGACTAAAACAATGGAGTTGAGAGATGCTGGTCGTCTGCTTGTGGGTCTCATCTTTTACATTTCAGGTATCTGAAATTATTTATGAGTTCTTATGTAAAAATCATTAGTTAATATTAACTTAAGTCAAAAGTTTAAAAAAAGTTGAGAAATTTTTTAACAGATGAGAAATTTTAGATTAGATTAGTTCCTAATTTAAAGTACTGAAAATTATTAAGTGATTACTAACAAAGACATATTAATAAGATAAAAACATTTATTAACTCCCTTTTGTTAAAGGTGTTAATGGAAGAGAAACCAGGACCTGTGCTTTCAAAGGTTCATCAGTGGATCTGCACTGCTCACATCAACATCTGAGTTCAAGCAGAAAATGGTTCACTATATACTGGGATGGTAACAAGTACATTCAGAGTGAGCTCTCTGTGGATGGACAACGTGTAACGTACAACATGTCTGAAGAGAAAAACCCAACTTTAACCATCAATGATCTAAGAGAGAGTGATGCAAACGCTTACTGCTGTATGAATACTACAGACAGACCACAACTCTGTTGGCTCAACAGAATTACTCTTCAAGTTGTTGCAGGTACAGTGACTTTTACTTATTACTTACTTTCCAAATGACATCATTGTATAACTTGTTGTCCATCATCCTCTCAGAGCTGCAGGTAAAGGTGATTCCTGCCACAGAGGGACAGACAGTAACACTGATGTGCAGCAGCAGCTGTCCTCTGACTGAAAAGCCTGCAGCCTACATCTGGTACAAGAACAGAGAGTTTCTCTATGAGGACTGGTCTCCCTGGTACCAAGAGCTGCTCAGCAGTGAGGAAGCAGTCACATACTCCTGTGCTGTCAAAGGCTACGAGCATCTCAGAGCCCCTCAAGTCTCTGTGGGTGAGTCATGACTGTTGTTGCTACAGACTCTCCAGCTAAACCCTGTGAAAATGACCTCAGTACAAATATTTAACATCATGTCTTTTTGTTCAGATTCCATCACACAGACATGCTTCAGTCTCTCTTATGCTTATGGAAACATTTGTTCTTATAAACAGACATTAGTGGATAAGCCGTGCTCCATCACCTACCCCAGAGGTGAAGTTTATATCATATTTGTTGCAACAATACATGTATATGTCTTAAATAAGATGTATGATTATATCAAATATAGTGACAAGCAGTGTGTTTATCCTTTTTCAACAGAGGTTCATGTTCAAAGAGCTTCTTCCATCTCAGAGTTTGTCACACTGACCTGTAACACCAGCTGTAACCTGACTGATGATCAAACTGTTTTCATGTGGTATCACAACAAACAAAACCATCATGAGAATCAAGATTATTCAATTCAAAAATCTTCAACAGGCACATTCTCTTGTACAGTTAAAGCTCACAAACATCTCCAATCTAAGGAAGTTTGTAAGTGTTAAACATATTTTATTTTATATATAATAATGAACTCAAGCGCTGAAACACAGACCAATCAAACAACTTTAAATCTTCCATCTATATTTCAGGTGTTCAGGATAAAAACTGCTGGAGAGTGAATTATGTCAGCAGGAGAATCTGTGCTCTGGAAGGATCTTCAGTCAACATCACAAGTGAATACTCACATCCTGACAACATGAAGCCAGAGTTCAAATGTTGGAGTAAAAAATGGAGAAAAGATAAAGTGGAAGTTGAAGAGCTGATTGAGGCTGCAGGTGGTGTGGAATATCAGGACAACATGAAGAACCAACACATCCTGACCATCAACAACCTGAAGAAGAATGACTCAGGAGGATACACATTCAGATTCAACAAAGATCATGAAGGATGGACACAGTCTGATCTGCCTGGAGTCTTTTTGATTGTCACAGGTAAATCTAAACTCCTCACTCAGCAGACTTTACTTATTAATGTCTGAACAGGAGCAGAGGTGGAAGAAATATTCAGAGCCTTCTTTGTTCTTTAATAATGTTAAAATATTCCCTTACAATGAAAAAGTTTGCTTTTAATTAAAATCATGTGCATTTTATGAAACATAACTTTAGTTAAAATATCAAAAGTAAAAGTTGGCTTCTATTGTAGATAATCATAATAGTTTTAATATTATATACAGTCGGGTCCAAAGGTGTTCAGACAAACTGCCCTTCACCACAGTTTCAACAGGTGGCATACCTGCTGCTTCAGAGCTATTTCTATTTATTGAATTACTGTTTTGATACTACAGGTTCTGTTTATAAAAGAAAATAATACTCATCAATAATACTCATATTATTTCATCAATATTTTTGCTCTCGATTGCTGTTAAATATAAAAAAAAACACCTCTGCTTTCAAGAAGAAAATAAAACAGTTTTCAGCTCTGACTCACAGCAGTATAAAGTTAAGGAAAGTTTCTTCGTGGTTCAGAGGTCACTCAGCAGAGGATGGTTTAAAGATGTGCATGAAATGGAGTGTTACAATTCACCAATAAAATTTTGATAAATGTTAACTTTTTTTTAAAGAAGGAAAAGACATTTAGTATTTTCATTTAAGTAGTTTTTTAATTATTAAAAATAAAAGCTAAAGCTACGCCCCCTTCTACCGTTGATTGACTGTGTGTAAACCTTACCTGACACAAACTCTTATCCATCATCCATCCATCTATGCATCCATCCAGCCACCTCCTCCAGCTTGTCCAGGGGAACACCAAGGCGTTCCCAGGCCAGCTAAGAGATGTAATCTCTTCAGCGTGTCCTGGGTCCGCTCCAGGGCCTCCTCCCGGTGGGACAACTGGCTCCTTTCGATGTGAAGGAGCAGTGGCTGTACTCTGAGACCCTCCCGGATGACTGAACTTCTCACCCTATCTCTAAGGGAGAGGCCAGCCACCCTTCAGAGGAAGCTCATTTCTGGATCTCAATCTTTTGGTCACTACTCACAGCTGCTGACCATAGGTGAGGGTAGGGACGTAGTTTTAATAGTAAATTGAGAGCTTCGCTAAGCTCTCTCAGCTCTCTCTTTACCACAACAGACTGGTGCAGGGTCTGCATCACTGCAGCCACAGCACCAATCTGTCTGTTGATCTCCTGCTCTCTTCTCCTGTCACTCGTTAACAATACCCTCAGAGCCAGGTGGCGGCTAGGAGCCTCCTACAAAATTAAAAAGGTGATAACACATCCAGAGTTTGAGTCCTGTGAGTAAAAAACAAAGCTGACTGAGACAAAAACAGCTGAAAACTTGTGATTATTAGATTAAATACAGCAACTTTTTCTCTATATGTTTTACTTTATAAAGCGAATTATTGTTTATTACGATCAAAGCCAGCAGCTGTCTCTAACAGTCTCAATTTGCAATGTTTGTGTGGGGATTTCTCCAAAACATGTGTTATTCACCATCATTGACAGTCTGGTTTAATAAGTATTTTTGTTTAGAATTGTGCTTGTCTGCATCCTTGTTTCACAAAACAGCATTATCAATTTGTGGCGATAGTCAATTTGGCCAGCAGATGTCACTGTGGAGATGGGTCTCAGATTGAAATAAAATTAGAAGCAGAGCACAGCTTGAGTAAACTAACTGAAACACAGACACTGACTAGCTGACAGGAAATACACAACTGGGCAAAACAATGCACAGGTCAAATAAGTCAGCCCAATGACAATGGAAGCAAAACTGAACACTACACACAGGACAAAAAACTATCAAAATAAATCAGGAGACTAACACTTACTGAAACACAAACTAGACAGGGCAAATTAAACACAAAGTTAAAACTGACTAAACATGGGAAACATAGGAAACATAAAAGAAACACAGACGAGGCAAAGAGAACATAGGAGGGCAGGAAAAACTTGAGAATATCTAACAAAGAAATCTTGAATACAACACAAGATTGACGACTGAACATAAGCAAATGTAATGTTTAAATTAAAACTAGAACGAAGTCAGACAGAAAATTTACTGAGTCCAAAACAGAAAACACTGAGTATAAAACCAAAGATCATGACATAAAGACCCAAAGCACAATGCAAGTTTCAGTTACTGAAGACAAAAGTCAAGGCGGAGACCCACAAAAAAAGAAGCAACTGGACAGGCAGGATGCAACGGTAGGATAAACCTTAAAGTAAATATTAACTCAGGCTGTCATACATTGTACATGGAGTGGAGTTTAAAAAAGCAACTATTCCCTCGTAAATGTCATAAAAGTACAGAACTTAAGTCAATGTTAGATTTTATCAGTGCATGGGGGATTAAAGAGTCTGCTTTTTGGCTTAACTCACTCAGATTCAGTCTCTAGCACATGTTGCAATTGTGTAATGTTTCATCTTAACATATAACATCTGTCATTATTAATGTTCCTGTTTCAGAGCTGAGAGTGAAGATGAGTCCTTCTGCAGTGGTGACAGAGGGTCAGAGAGTCACACTGACCTGCAGCACCAGCTGTCCTCTGACTGACAACACAAACTACATTTGGTACTTGAACAGTCGACCTCTGACCCCGAGAGAGAACCAGATCAAGCATCTGATCCTAGACCCAGTCAGCAGGGAGGATGCAGGAAGCTACTCCTGTGCTGTGAAAACCAACAAAGATATCAGCTCTGCTCCAAAGACTCTCACTGTCCAAAGTATCACAGGAAGGACACGAGGAGTTTCTGTAATAGTTCTGGTTTCAATAGTTCTCTTTTTCTTCTTTTTGATTAGGTAAGCAACAGTGTGTTTGATTCAAAGTGACAACATTTTATCTCTGGCATGAACTCACTTATTTTTTCTGTTTATTACTTTCAATAACCAGAAAAAAGAGGACTACGAGTCAGTCTTCCACAAACGAAACATCAAACAACATAGTGGAGGTAAAGATTACTGTGGAGTTGGAAAACACATTTTCATACTGAATGATCTTTCTTACAGAGTCAAAGGAGTCAAATCTTTAAGTGAATTATGATGTATCGCTTTTTGTTCTTAGCTAAATCCTGATCCTGCGTGTGAAGACGTCTTAGCTCAGCCACAGGTGGAGGATGAAGTCCTCTACAGCAAAGTCCACTTCTTCAAAAACCACACAGATCCTCTTTTTTCCACCATAGAGACACTTCAGCCAAGAGAAGAGCAGCATGCTGATTATGCTGCTGTGAAGTTTAGACATGAAACGAGCTCTGATGGAGAATCTGTTGTCATTTCAACAGAAACAGATGACACTTAAAGACCTGCAGACGTACACTGCGGCGAACAAGCCTTTTAACAAACCTCTGCACCTCTCATTTAAATTTTTGTGCGTTGTACTTGAATCTATATTTCACATTATTTATACATTTTTTTTCTGTATTCAACACAACTAGATTAGCCAGTTTGATTGGCTTCGTATGTTACTCGTGTTAATGTAATAATTCATGGTCATGTAAAAAAAAAAAAAAACAATCATAGTAAAAGTTAATCTGCCTTTTGTCTCCCTCTTCTGACATTGAGAGCAATTACACACAATGAGAGGGTGTAAAAACAATATAGCTCCAAGAAAGAAGGGATACAACAGCTGTAATGTTTGCTGTGGGGATGCCCCTCGTGTGTATAGATGTGCTGTTATAGCAGAGGACACTGACATGTTTGCGAATCTCCCTGCATTATAGCCCGTGATATTGTCACAATGCAAAATTGCAGAATTCATTCAGAGCTATATATTAAACACATTTGTATAGTTTTACATTTGTTGATTTTAGATAGTCTAGTTTTGATGTGAAGCATTTTTACGATTTTAGATGTTTGAGTTCGTTCCTAGACAATTTTATAATATTATTCCAGACGGCATACTCCATCCGTCCATTTTAGTTTTGAGGAGGGGCTGGAGTCTATCCAAGCTGTTAGACAGCGTATTACCACCTAGCACTGCTTTTTGCCACTGGTACTGTACTGTACTGGCAAGTATGTACTCGCGTTCTCGGCGAGACCAGACTTGCCACTGAACACTGAAATAAACCAAACATTAACATTTAGAAGTGATCTAAGTTACTTATATATCATGTTTAACCTCAGTAGCGAAATCTCTATTAATAAAAATAGTGTGCATGTATGTCTTAATAAAAACAAGCAGGTGAGATGTTAGAACGCCTTTATTTTTATTTTAGTACAATAGACAGCTGCTGGGGTTTGTTTAACCTGACTAGCGAAAAGACTGCGTAGGGGTTGAAAATTATGTGCCAGGAGTCCGCTGTTCTCGTCGGCTCTAGTGATCCTCGACCTCACTGTCTGCTATGGAGCTGGCGGGTCACAGACGTCTCTGAAAACGTCAGAGCACGTTTGGAAATATATGATATCTTGATAAATCGAGCAGATATTTGAAGCTTACACAGCTACATTCTTGCTTGAAAATAACTTAAAAGTTTATTTTGTGACCCAGCAAGAGAAATATTTAAAAGTTTTCAGCCCTGCTCGTCTGCCATTGCCGCGTTTGAGTTTTGGATGAAATGCATTCTGGGATATTTAGCTGTACCAAGTCCACACAAGTCACCACCGATGCATGCTCGATAAAACAGGCAGAGCGAGAAAACATCCGGGACTTTTTCGCGTTCTCGGCTTGATGTATACTTTGAATTGGAACAGTACTTGGTCTCCGACTGATGACGTATCACGAGTACACGAGAACGCAAGGATGCACAAGTACGCATATTGAGACAGGACTCAGTAGCCAGAAGAGAGCAAAATAAAAACCGATTTTGCTAAAAAAATAAAATAAAAAAAACCTGCAGAACTCCTCAGATCCTTGTGTTTTGAAGCCGATAAATTCAAAAATTCAGATCCAATTAAATTCAAATCACTCATAATGATTCTCTGGAACACTGGAACACATAGAAAGCAAGCAAACAAAAAAGTGAGGCAACCGCGCGGTGCAGAGCCTTAAAGCACAATACAGACAAAGACTGACAGGAACAAAGCAGCAGAAGCAGAAGAGAGAGAGAGAGAGAGAGAGAGACCCAATGCAGATTGGATGTACCTTATATAGGGACAGTGATCCTCCCCTCCCGTCGTTGGATATCCTTTTGTAAGGAAGAGGACTCCCTTACTACATTCATTTATATTATATTATCTGTATAGCACTTTAGAGCACACCTTTCACTTTATTAAAAGCACCTTATCAAGCACTTTATTTAGCATTGCACTTTAAGCATGGATTTGCACACAAGAAGTTTAAATTTAAATATTTATTGACTATTTATTGGGAATTTTAAAATCAGTTGGTAGCCTTATTTCAGATCCTGCTCATCTGCTCCTCATCAAGGAATGTGGTGGTTGTCTGTCAGGAGAGAAGAATGGTGATTGAGATTGTGATTAAGCAGTAAGGAAAACTAATGCAAGTGTGTGTGAAATCTAGGAATAAAAGTGGTGCAAATAAGTGTTTGTAAGATAATGATTACTCATCACGTGGGTGACCGTGGCTCAGGGGGTTGGGAAGCACATCTGTAACCGGAAGGTCGCCGGTTTGATCCCCGTACTCTCTGTCCTGGTCGTTGTGTCCTTGGGCAAGTCGCTTTACCCAAGGACAAGTCTTTTACCCTACCGCCTACTGGTGTTGGCCAGAGGGGCCGATGGCGCCATATGGCAGCCTCGCTTCTGTCAATCTGCCCCAGGGCAGCTGTGGCTACAACCGTAGCTTGCCTCCACCAGTGTGTGAACGCGAGAGAGAATGAATAGTGGCATTGTAAAGCGCTTTGGGTGCCTTGAAAAGCGCTATATAAATCCAAAACATTATTATTATTGTCACCTTTCTTGCCTGTGTCCTCTTCAAGGTGTTTGGACAAATGTTTCCCCGGGGGTTCAGACACCATTTAAAGGTTCCGGGAGAGACCATTGTTAAAGAGAGTGTGATGAATCTTTTTGTGCTTGGGGTTTCTGGGTTTTTATAATATTGGGTTTGGTGTAAAATTAAAGTGTGGAATATTTATTAATATGAAAATGTGAAATGTACTTATGTATTTATTTATTCTAATTTATATATTGTAAACTGTGGTGGAAGGTTGGGATTTAAGAATTTACCTGAGAGTGGAAGAATGGGTTAGTCCAGGGGTAGGCAATCTCAGGCCATGAGGGCCGGTGCCCCCGAAAGGTTTTAGATCTCACCTTGGGTCAACACACCTGAATCACATGATTAGTTTGTCACCAGGCCTCAAGACATGTTGAGGAGCTAATTTAGCCATTTAAATCAGCTGTGTTGGTTTGAGGACACATCTAAAACCTGCAGGGTAGTGATGGCCAAATGAAGCTTTCCGAAGCACTGAAGCTTGTATTGAAAAACGGTTCATTACTCGAAGCTTTTCAACACAGTCCTCTCCGGTGACATCTGGTGGCGAATATTTTGAAGAGCAGCTTGAATCTGCAAAATAAAACGGACTGCTCAATCATCACTGCTCACTCAAGAGTGGAGTTCTCTCTGATATTGGGCCACCGTTCCGTTGCTTTGAACATGTAATTGGTTTTGTTGTCTCGATTGGGGGGCTGAAAAAATGTAATGCGTATTTGCGTAATACATGTTGATCAATAAACTATCCTTATTTAAACATGCACTATGGTGTGGCCTTTCTTTGCTCATAACTCCTTGATGTTGGTAAATACAATAAGTGAGCAATATATACATTATACATATGATAACGCACAGCACATTATGGAGTATGCCCCTGCTGTGGAGTCCTTCCACCATCTACTTGTCATTCAATCACTGGACAGCTGGACAGGTTCATACAAAATATTAGATGAGGCCAATTGTCCCATACATATTTTTGACCTAGGGGTAGGATTGATTGTGAACTGGAAAGGGAAAATGCTTAGGGGGCTGAGTACGGCTGCATTGTTACTGATTTGTAGAATCATTTTGATTCGATACAGGATCCGATTCAATATGATTGGAATCTGGAAAGTTTTGCCCCAGTCAGAAATATTACAATTCTGGTCATGTATCAGTATATATCCATAATTTTGTATCTATTAAAAGAAAGCTGACACATGTGAGACTTCATTAGAGATGTAAACAGAGAGTTATGAAACCTGCAGCTGCAGAAGCCAGCGAAGAAAAAAGAGGCAAACACAGCGCGGACCCGACGACACATCAAAATCTGATTCTGACGCGTCGGGTCCGCGCTCTGTGTTCACGTTTGTATGCAGAATCCGTAAACCTGCTCCCAGTTACTGTTTTAGCTGTATGGTGTTTGACGACATGTTGTGAGGTTTAAGCTGAGATGCTGGCGTTTCAGGCATAATAACGTTAATTCACAAATCGACACAGGATTGTAATGAATCAATATCACTTTATTCAATTTAGCATGGATTGTAATCAGAAAGGCGATAATCAAAGCCCACCCCTAATCAAGAACTTGCAAAGTAAAAACATGATCTATGTCAGGTAGCCCTTTTGTTAGTTACATTTAAAAAGAGGATTAGTGTTACTGTGCGCTGGCTGAGTCTGTTCCTTTTCTTAGAAATAGTTTCTCCTGCCCTGGAGAAAATCCACTTGCATGGAACAGAAGAGGCTGTGGAGTGCAGGAACTACACTGCAAGTTGGTAGATATGCAGGTATCCCTGGGTCCTGCAGACTATCACCTAAAAACAATAAACAAAATGATTTTCTAAACTGTAGCAATGTAATGTACGTATAGTGTCAAATACATTGTTGTAGTCTTCATCAGCTTTAATTCACATAGAAGTGTTCCTAAAGTCATATGCTGTAATGGCATTTCCATTATGAAAACATGATTTTGGACATGTCAGGTTTTTCACTTCGGCAGATAAAATGAATTGAGCAAAATCAACTCAAAATCCCGCGAATGATTCACCTGCCTGTAAACCACTGAAACACTTGTGTTCGGAATGAAGCTTCGGACGTCACCGATCACGTGACTCTGGCCAAACGACACAGTGCTTCTGCAGCGTGTTGTTTTTTGGGTACACACCGGAGCGCCAGCTTCAAGCGGGCCATCATTAGTCTAATGGGTAGATGTAATCAATAAACCGTTCTTATGTAAACATGCATTATGGTGTGGTATTTCTTTGCCTGTCACTTCTTTATGTTGGTAAATAAAATACATGCAAAATACATATAATAACATACAACACAGTATGGCGCATGCCTCTGCTGTGAGGTCCTGCCTCCAGGTACTTAGCAATTAACCACTGGACACCTGGACAAATCTGTTCATAGATCATATGATATTTGCTACATCTCTGATATATTTTGAAACTGGGGAAAGAACTGATTGTGAACTGGGTGGGGGGAATCCTTGCGAACATGTGAAATACAAAAATTCAGATTCAAATTCAAATTCAAATTTTATTTGTCACATACAAATAATCATATAACATGATGCATTTAAGGTTATCCTGTGTGGCTTCTATTCAAGAAAAGAATTTGTTCCACTGTGCGAGGACTGAGTCTGTTGCTTTTCTTGGATATGATTTCCCCTGCCTTAGAGAAGATCCTCTCACATGGAACGGATGATGCTGGGGTGCACATAAACTGCAAAGCAAGTTTATGAAGATGGGGGTATACATTCTTCCTGGTTGCCCAGAAGTGGAGCGGATCCTCTGTCCGGGGAATCAAAGGATCTGCCATGTACCTCTTTACTTCCACTGTGGCATCTGCTGTGGCATTCCTCACCTGCCTCTCCACCATATGGCTGTCCAGCAAATCCCACAGCCCACCACCTGAAAGACTAATGGAATTAAATAGCTGCACATTCTGTAGACTGACATTTCCAGATGTATTTTAAAATGACATCACATGTGAATATTCAACTGTAAGTGTTACTAAAGATATCTAATGAAATTTATATTTCGACAAGCAGATTGTCGTTTTGTTAAGAAACGTCTAATAGTCACATATTTCCAATAACGGAATTGAAACTTTGGGATATTAAAGCATATTCTTACTATTGAGACATTTTTAGAATATGCTGGAACCCTGTCATTGTGTTATGGACTTCAGGTCAACAAAAGCCATACCTGACTGAGTTGCAGAACTGGTTGCTGGCTCTGGCTGTGACGAGGTAGATGGGATAGGAGGGACGGGCATGATCTGGTCTTTTTCATTTTCAATGATGGTGGCACATTCTGCAGTCAGACGTCTCACTGCAGCTTGAGCATTGGTCTGACTGCAAAACCCCACAGCCTTGAATCTTGGATCAAGCAGGGTAGCAATGGTCATGACACTCATTGTTTCCAAGTGAGACGAACATTCACCCAGCATTCTTGTGAGGTTCATGCACAGCTGGCGGGCTTTGTCATCCAGAACTTGAGGTTGTTTTTTAGCAATTGCATACCGCAGCATGCAGACAAGTGGAATGACTTTGGACCCAGATACTCTCTGCTCTCCAGAAAGTTCAGTAGTGGCTGTGTAAAAAGGAGAAATCACCTCCAGGCACTCTTTAACTGAGTGGTACTCCTCAGCAGTGACAGGTGTGAGATCTGTTCTCATTGAGACAAGGGCAGCACTAACTGGCTCTCTCTCCTCATACAGACGCTGCAGCATGGTGTATGTGCTGTTCCACCTGGTATCAACCTCCTGAAGGAGCTTTGGATGTGATCTGCCCATCTGCTGCTGCATTTGGCAGAGCTTCTCCTTTGCTGTTGTGCTAGATCGGAAATAGCTTACCAATTTACGTGCCTTACCTCTGATCTCCTCAAGCCCAGGCTATATATATATATATATATATATATATATATATATATATATATATATATGTGTGTGTGTGTGTGTGTATATGTGTGTGTGTGTGTGTGTGTAGAGACAAGGTTTGTGAACTTTTCAGTCAAAATAAACAAATGCAAAACAGAGGCAAACAAGAACACAAAGCTGGCAAACCTACCCGATTGACCGAAATCAACTCAAAATATTCCCACACGCCAGAATGTCCTCTCTTCCTTGCTGGTTCCATATCTGTCAGTGGAATGGTCACCTCTTCGCTCTCTGTCACCATCAACACACTCCACGAATCCCGTGGATGATTCACTTCCTTATATCCGTTTGAATCAGGTACCGAAGCAGTTACGTGCGTAATGAAGCTTCGGACGTCACTGGTCACGTGACTTTTGCCAAACGAAGCAAGCCTCGACACAGTGCTTCTGAACCAGTGTGTTGTTTTTTTCGACACACGCTCCGGAGCGCCAGCTTCAAGCGGGCCATCACTACTGCAGGGACACCGGCCCTCGTGGACTAACTCTACGTCCACACGTACATGGGTATTTTTGAAAACTGAGATTTTCCGTTTTCATTTTAAAAAATAATCCCGTCCACACGTAAACGCAGAAATGAAGGAAAACGCTGCTAGGAACATGCCAAAGCAACAGGTGGCGATATATTCCTAACCGTGTAGAAATGTTGGGCAATCAGAAGTCTAGAAGCCTCGGTGGGAAATAGTAAACAAAGATGGGGCATAGAAGCAGAACCGAGTTGTATGTGTGGAGGGACAGTAACTGTTTATGCATATGTAAGCATTTAAACACTGCAGAGAGTATAAGTAACAGTACTGTAGAAATTAATTTGATCAAAACAATAACCTGGCGCACAGTGTGACGTCAAAAAAAGCGCACACCTTTGACGCTGCGTTTTCTCAGTTTTTCTCGTCCACACGTAAATGCAAAAACTGAGTTTTCGAAAATATCCACCCTGGCAGGCGTTTTTAGAATCTACGTTTTCAGTGACCGAAAACGCCGTTTACGTGTGGACGAAAGGTGCAAACGCATAGAAAAATCTGCATTTTCCAAAATACCCGGGTACGTGTGGACGTAGCCTGAGATTGCCCACCCCTGGGTTAGTCTGACAGCTGAACATATTTAAGGCTGCCAGTTGTCATTGGAGAGGGGGGATTTGTGCTGTGAAGAAGCTCGATGAGTTAAGGAGAGCTGTATAGCAAATAAATACTTTTTGTTCCACTACACTTGCCTTGGTCCATCTCACTGTGTTTCCAGCCGCTAAGGGCCGCCCTGTTACACCTTTCATCCTTTGTTTTTTCTTTTCATCTTCCACTTATGATATACACGACCCTACACCATAACTTCTTGCAAACCAGTCTCTCATCCATCATTGCACTGGGTCACTTTGACAGTTCCATGGCCAAAGTGAGTCTGAAAGTCTGCAGAAAAGCAGTTAATCAGTTAATCCATTCAAGAATTTTGTTGGGCGCGCATGCCAGACATAAACTGCTATCCATGCTGAGTGAGGGTTTACTTGTTCGCTTCTGGTGTTTGAGGCAAGAACCAGAATTCCAGGTACATGCCCTGCAAAGGCCAGGTATATTTGCTTATAAGGATATTGAAAGGACTGTACACTTCGGCTTTACCGTCATTTAAAGAGCTGTATGCATTTGTGTCACGGCCCCAGAAAGGGCTGCAGGCCTTTGCTTTACAGCTATCCAAACAGCTACATGCTTCAGTTGTACAGCTGGTTAAAGGGCTGCATACGGCGTGAAGCAGTCCAGTTAAGCACAGCTGCATGTTTCTGCTGCACAGTCAAAGGCAGCTGCATAATGAGAAGGGTCCTATGTGTTACACACTGGAGGACGACAGGGTTTATTCAGGTGCACATGAAGATTTATTGCACTGAAACACAGCAAAACAATTCAGTGTTACTGGCGGCTTCCATTGTAATAACTGGCCTGCGTTACTTTTGTGTCATTACGTGTAATGGCCATGTATTAATCAGCCCTTAACACACAGAGAAAATGACCAGTAAACAATAGACAACATAACATGTACTGGCTGGTCTATTTCCTATAACTTTAACTGACACCAGCTAACTGTTTCCTTTCACCTTACTCATGGAACAACACGGTTACAGAGATTAATGCAGGAGGCTAACATGACTTAGCTAGCGCACAAATGTTACTAGCATTACCCACAGATAACGTGAAACAACTCCCTTATTCGCTCACATCAAACACCATATAAACAAGAATTACACTCCAAACATGTTAAATAAGCATCAACTTTACATAAATGTATGTAGTTCTCGTATATTGCTCTCACCTGAAACACAGCAAAACAATTCAGTGTTACTGGCGGCTTCCATTGTAATAACTGGCCTGCGTTACTTTTGTGAAGGATTATTTTGCCAGTTACCCGTTTGGCTGAGCCGCCACTGCCACCTACTGGCGAAACTAAATATCGCCCTAACTTCACATCAGGTGGGAGCAAATGAGCTTTTCGCTCTGTGTTATGATGCAAACTATTGTCACAACAAAGATGATGGGGGGTGGGCACGAACACATAAGGAACACATCTGAGACTTGTTCTTAATGCTCAAAATACTCAGGGTGCCACATATGCACATACTTTAGCAGTGCCAAGCTAAATTGGCACTTCCCTTTGTTGGACTAATCACAGTTGGCCATAATACTAAACTATATTTAACCTAAATATATGGGTCCTGTGATTTGAGTATGCAGGTTAACTGCTTAATACAGTGACTCCACTATATAAAGACTTCATTGTGAGTATGCATAGTATATATGAGTATATATGTGTAAGGAAGAGGACTCCCTTACTATATTTAGGGCCCGAGCACCGAGAGTGCGAAGGCCCTATTGTATCTGCTCCGTTTCTTCTTATTATTATTCAGGCAAAACAAGGGCCTTTTTGAGGGCCTAAACATGCTCAAAAACTCATGAAATTTTGCACACATGCCAGGTCTCGTGAAAAATTTTGTATTTTAATGGTTTTACATATGAGCACTGGGAAATGGCTCTAGAGCGCCACCTATGCTTTGTTAAATGCAGCCCTACAACCACATCGTTTGAGGTACATGTATGAAATTTGGCACACATGTGTATCATGCCAAGACAAACAAAAAAGTCTGTGGGCCCATTGATGCAAACCCAACAGGAAGTCCGCAATTTAGAAGTGAAGGTGACATTTTTGCTCTAATTTTGCCATTTCCATGCCTCGAACGTTTTCGAACTCCTCCTTGGAATTTGGTCGTATAAGCTTCATGTTTGGTCAGTGTCAACTACATACCTGGGCCATGTTAAATTGCGGAGCTTTTGAGTTTTCGTGATACGGTGTGGCGGTGGCGCCACGGCGAATTTCGATGACTCGCCATGAAAATCTTATTGCCTCTCATTCCCTCATACATTGTCCGATCTGGACCAAAGAGCACACATATGATAAGGCTCCACCCCTGAACATATTTCAACTGCCATATTTGACATCAAGGACAGCCCTTTGGGGTACAGTATTGTGATGGGTGACATCTGCAGCCTCAAATTTCTCCAGGAAAGCCTTATGGAGTTGGTCTTGGGTTACAGTGAAAACTGTGACTTTTCGCGAAAGGGTGTGAACCCTGCAGCATGGCGAACTTTGATGTCACGCCATGAAGAAACAAATTAGTATAACTCAATGAAATCCAGTCTGATCAGTACCAGACTTTACAGGCATGGTGTCAGACCCGCCCTGAATAGATTGATGTGCTCATTGTCAGGAATGAGCACATCAGAACGCCACCTAGTGGCAACAGGAAATGTCATGTCTTTCATTTTGTCGTACTGATTTTCACAGGTTCATCGTGGCCACCTCAAAAGCGGTGAATATCACCATCAGTTGCTCATGATGCTTCAGTGCGAAAATTGTGACTTTAAACTGAACGGCGCACCCTGGTGGCAACGCGGTTCACCGTGAACAATGAAGTGGCGTTTGAGGGGCTTGGAAAGTTTAAAAAGTCTTGAAATTTGGCACACACCTCCAATGGGACGAAGGCTTTGTTGTTATGTGATCACCTTCCTTGAATAGCGCAAAATGGCTCCACAGCGCCCCCTACAAACTTTCAAATCATCAGCCCCTGCTCTGTGTTTTATGTATGAGTCTGAAATCTGGGAAGGTTATAGGAGGGATCAAGATGTACAAAAAAAGTCTCTTGGAGCAAAATCCCAAATCCAACAGGAAGTCAGCCATTTTAAAATGAATGTGTAATTTTGGCGACATTTTCCCCTCTTTTCAGGCACCGTTCTTTGACGAACTCCTCCAAGGGATTTCATCAGATTGATGCAATTTCCTGTGTGTGGAATCTAAAGACCTTTGTGATGTTAAATTGCGAAGCTTTTTACGTTCAGGGAAACGGGGTGGTCATGGCGGCATGTGGAGTTTCAATCACTCGCCAAAAAGCAGTAATCTGCTGTCACTCGAAAACACAATGTCCAATCTCTCCCAAAGGTCATAGGCATGATTAGACTCGAGCTCGGATATGTTTGTTATGCCATTTGTACATAATGGTTAGAGCGCCACCTAGTGGGACGACTATAATCCTGGTTGAATAAGATGAAATGTTAGCTGGTGGTTAAATGCATGAAATCCATCAATGTCACATCAGATCGGACATGCTGGTATTAGGTTTTGGGCGTGGCTCGACACGCCAGGGTGCGAGGGCCCTCATAACGCTGCTTGCAGCTTTAATTATATTATATTATCTGTATAGCACTTTAGAGCACACCTTTCACTTTATTAAAAGCACCTTATCAAGCACTTTATTTAGCACTGAACTTTAAGCATGGATTTGCACACAAGAAGTTTAAATATTTATTGACTATTTATTGGGAATTTTAAAATCAGTTGGTAGCCTTGTTTCACATCCTGCACAGCTGCTCCTCATCAAGGAATGTGGTGGTTGTCTGTCAGGAGAAAAGAATGGTGATTGAGATTTTGATTAAGGTTTACCAGTAAGGAAAACTAATGCAAATGTGTGTGTGATTACACACAATTTATGAAAGTAACTATGATTACATGTCTAGTGTATACAGGAATATATATGTCATAATAAAATCAACAAACCTCAACATGTAAAAACACTTTGAGTCATATGTTCAAATACCTTTGGTCCATTTAATAAGAAGGTGTCACAACCCTTTATCCAATTTGAATGTGGATACCTGCACATGACAGCTGAGACCATACACATTTTGTCCATATTCATTATGTGTTTATGTGTGTATGTAAACTGTATTGAAATTTTGGATTTACAAAGTATGACAATTGCAAATACAGATGTCAGTATGACAGTACACAGCCAACTAACCTGTAACAATGTAGCCAAAACAGAACATGTGATCACAATCACTTTCTAGAAAACAAAACTGGTCTTTTTGCATGCTAACTTAAAGAGAATATAAAGAAACAGTGCAGAATATTATGGGAAACATAACCTGCACTAACCAAATGTCCATGATCTCAGCAGCACAAACTGCTGCTGAGATCATGTGCTGTGATAATAGCAACCTACGCTGGGCAGACCACAAACTGCTGAAGAGTAGAACAAGCTAGATGGATCCTTAATAATGCTGATGTTTTCAAAATGGCCACCATTGTTATTATTGTTATTATTATGATTATGATCATTTATAATATCATCATCATTATTATTATTATTATTTTAACATGCCTTGTAATAATGTTTGTATAAACATTTTGACATGAGTTAGGACTGAATGTTTCATTATATCACATCACTCCATTAGGTGGGAGCCACACAGCACATAAATATATAAATATATATATAGGGGAATAATATTAACACTTTATTGAGAACTGAAAGTTACCTGAACATCTAAAATATTCAAGGGTAAGACAACTAAACCATATTACACTTCCTGCAGAGAACAAAAGAACCACAGAGGAAGGACGTTCATGTCTAGTTTCAAAGGTGCTTTGTGTGCCAAACCACTGAACATAAAACAGTCATGCGAGCCCTTCTGTTTTTCAAGCGATTTTGAGATGTGAGTAAATCGCGTCTACTTTTATATTTATTGTCAACGTTATGCTTCCACGCTGGTCTCCAACCAACATGTTGCTGACAGGTTTTCGATATGTGTTCCTCTGTTTCATCTTCTACATTTCAGGTATGAGTAATTATTTATACATCCTTGTAAAAAGATACCTAAAAATAATTTACTTATTTACATTCTAAGGATAGAAAAAAACGACAGGTGATAAGACAATAAATCCGTTTGCTAATAAAAGTTTGTGTTAAAGGTGTTAATGGAGGAGAAACCAGGATCTGTGCTTTCAAAGGTTCATCAGTGGATCTGCACTGCTCACATCAACATCTGACTTCAAACAGAAAATGGTTCACTATACACTGGGATGGTTACAAGTATGTTCAGAGTGAGCTCTCTGTGGATGGACAACGTGTAACATACAACATGTCTGAAGAGAAAAACCCAACTTTAACCATCAATGATCTAAGAGAGAGTGATGCAAACGCTTACTGCTGTATGAAGACTGCAGAGAATCCAGGACGCTGTTGGTTCAACAGAATTACTCTCCAAGTTGTTGCAGGTACAGTGACTTTTACTTATTACTTACTTTCCAAATGACATCCTTGTATAAGTTGTTCTCCATCATCCTCTCAGAGCTGCAGGTAAAGGTGATTCCTGCCACAGAGGGACAGACAGTAACACTGATGTGCAGCAGCAGCTGTCCTCTGACTGAAAAGCCTGCAGCCTACATCTGGTACAAGAACAGAGAGTTTCTCTATGAGGACTGGTCTCCCTGGTACCAAGAGCTGCTCAGCAGTGAGGAAGTCACATACTCCTGTGCTGTCAAAGGCTACGAGCATCTCAGAGCCCCTGAAGTCTCTGTGGGTGAGTCATGACTGTTGTTGCTACAGACTCTCCAGCTAAACCCTGTGAAAATGACCTCAGTACAAATATTTAACATATTTAACATTTTTTTTCAGATTCCATCACACAGACATGCTTCAGTCTCACTTATGCTTATGGAAACATGTGTTCTTATAAACAGACATCAGTGGATGAGCCGTGCACCATCACATACCCCAGAGGTGAAGTTTATGTCATATTCATTTAACTAAATAATATATGATTAAATAAGTTGTGTGATTATATCAAATATAGTGACAAGAAGTTTGTTTATCCTTTCTCAACAGAGGTTTATGTTCAAAGAATTTCTTCCACTTCAGGGTTTGTCACACTGACCTGCAGCACCAGCTGTAATCTGACTGACCATCAAGCTGTCTACATGTGGTATCACAACAAAAGAAACTATCATGAGAATCAACATTTTTCAACTCATAACTCTTCAACAGACACATTCTCTTGTGCAGTTAAAGACCACAAACGTCTTCAATCTAAGGAAGCTTGTAAGTGTTAAATATATTTTGCCAACTAATAATGAAATACAAAAAATCAAACAACTTTAAATCTTCCATTTATATTTCAGGTGTTCAGGATAAAAACTGCTGGAGAGTGAATTATGTCAGCAGGAGAATCTGTGCTCTGGAAGGATCTTCAGTCAACATCACAAGTGAATACTCACATCCTGATAACATGAAGCCAGAGTTCAAATGTTGGAGTAAAAAATGGAGAAAAGATAAAGTGGAAGTTGAAGAGCTGATTGAGGCTGCAGGTGGTGTGGAATATCAGGACAACATGAAGAACCAACACATCCTGACCATCAACAACCTGAAGAAGAATGACTCAGGAGGATACACATTCAGATTCAACAAAGATCATGAAGGATGGACACAGTCTGATCTGCCTGGAGTCTTTTTGATTGTCACAGGTAAATTTAAACTCCTCAGTCAGCAGACTTTACTCATTAATGTCTGAACAGGAGCAGAGGTGGAAGAAATATTCAGTTTGGGTGAAATTGGCAACGTCACACTACAAATCATCATTACAAGGAAAAGGCCTGTATTTAAAACTGAATTCATACGTTTTCAGAAAAATTGCATTTAATATTGTAGAAAATAGTACTTATTATGCAGGAGAAATGCCTTTTACTTTCTATAAGATGTATTCACATGCCTGTTGCAATTTTCACTTTGGGTGTTTATGGTTCAGGTTTGATCAACCTGGATACTGTTATTTTGTTTGATCTACAGCTGTCATGTACAGCTGTGCAGCAGCCAAGGCAGGACCCAAACACAGGACTCAGAAACAATATAGGGGAATAAACCAAAGGAAGCAAACTTTATTTGCTGAATACGACTCGATCTAATACTGACTAACAGGATTGGGAAGGGGTCGGCAACCTGCGGCTCCGGAGCCGCATGCGGTTCTTTAGTCCTTTTAGTGCGGCTCTGCGTGGTTTGGGAAAATAAATTATTTTTTTAAGTAATTAGCTGAAGTGTATTTCATTAATGTTAGTTCTTTTTTTTAACTTGTAGTTCTAAATTGGAAGATTATTGTGATATTGAAATATAAATATAAAATTATATTCTATTATTTTTTGATTGCTCAAAATAAGCGTCACACTCGCGGGTGCCGCTCAGGTGCGACCGCCTCCCCTGCAGCGGCGCTGCAGACCACGCCCCGCCACACACATTAACCAGGTAAAATACATATTTAGGCTGAATTTTGTAAATATCTATTTTTCATCTTTTAGCAGCATAGTGCTTTTTTTCAAATTATTTTTTTAAAAGTCAGGTCAAGGCTCCAAAAGCCCAAAGGAGATATAAGGGTGGCGGCTGACAACAGTTTTTGTTTACTGGATCATTTTAGTTCAGTTGGGTGTCTTTCCTTTTGTTATATTTCCTTAAGAGTTCAAAATGTGTTAATTACATAAATAAAAAAGTAATTTTCTCTGTAGCACTTCATAGATTTAAGCAACACAGCTTAGTTGTTTACACAAAGCATACAGGTAAAATAACAATATATTCAGTGTTATCTTCATTTTAGACGTCAAAAAGTATTTGCAGCTCCCAGTGTTTTTGTTTGCGTGGAAATCATGTCCAAATGGCTCTTTGGGTGTTAAAGGTTCCTGACCCCTATGATGGGGGAAGCAAAACTGAACACAATGAACACAGGATGAGGGGCTGTCAAAATGAAACAGGAATTATGATAAACACAGGCTTGACATGGGGACCAGAGGGAAATAGTAATGGGGACATGACTGACTGTGGAAACAGAAGGGAAACACTTGGAACAACACATTGTCTGGATAATTGAACATGCTTTTTTAATTTATTTATTTTTTGTCAACATAAAGGTCTCATTTCAAAATATTTTCATATTTTAGTTTAATAGAAAAACATTTAAAGTCACATAAAAAAACAGTAGTGGAATACAAATATAAGTTTGCACAGAAAAAAAATAACACTCACCCTAAATTTTTGCTTTTAGAGCTGAGAGTGAAGATGAGTCCTTCTGCAGTGGTGACAGAGGGTCAGAGAGTCACACTGACCTGCAGCACCAGCTGTCCTCAGACTGACAACACAAACTACATTTGGTACTTGAACAGTCGACCTCTGACCCCGAGAGAGAACCAGAACAAACATCTGATCCTAGACCCAGTCAGCAGGGAGGATGCAGGAAGCTACTCCTGTGCTGTGAAAACCAACAAAGATATCAGCTCTGCTCCAAAGACTCTCACTGTCCAAAGTATCACAGGAACATGGACACCAGCAGCTGCAGGAGTTTCTGCTGCTCTGCTGGTTTTAATACCTTTCATTGTCTGCTGGTGTGTTAGGTGAGCAAAAGTGTGATCTCATTCAGATCAATAGTATTCATCTGATATTGTTTTAGTTGTGTATATATACACGTGTGTGTGTGTGTGTGTGTGTGTGTGTGTGTGTGTGTGTGTGTGTGTATGTATATATATATGCATATATATATTTGCTCTTTTTTTACAAATCAGAAAAAAGAGGATTTCAAACCAGCCTTCAAGAAGTGCAACACTGGGCAACAAACAGCAGGTACAAAACAAGACACAAACAATGCTGCTGAAATTGGAAAAAAAAAATCCCCATTGTCAACCTTATTTTTTGTTCACATAACTCTATTCTATTTTACTTTTTTATTTATAATCATTATCATAATTAGCAATAATTATCATTTAATCAGGTATTTTAAGTATATATACATTTATTGTGGGCATGAATGTCAAAGCAATTTGGGGTTTTTAATGATTGATTTCAACTGTTGTTTTTCAAGCGTGGTATTATTGCAGGAATAAAGTGTTTTAATTAAGTTTATAAAACACCTAAGTGCATTTATTTTAGACTTTAGATTTTACAAACAGCTTCAAATAGATACATATCTCCCAATAATATTTGTTCAAATGTCCTTTAGCGGGTTGCAGCTTAGCCAGACATTTTTAGTAAAGATCAACAACAGTCTGGCATATTTCTGGTTGTATATTTGACTACTTATCTTTATATAAGTGGAATTCATCTTCATTTGTTGGATTCCTGCCGTGTTCCTGGCTTTTAAGCATACTCCACAAATTTCCAATAGGGTTGAGGCTGGGGCTTTGAAAAGGCTATAAAGCTTAATGTAAGGCTGCTTTATTTATAGCTCAATTTTTGTCTCATTTGACGACAAAATTGTTCTCCAGAAAAAAAAAAAGGCGTTTAGATATGGGAAGCTACAATTTTCGGTTAAGCTTAAAGGGGTTAATTTTGAGGCAGGAGCTCTTTCTTGTCAGTATCCTCTGAGTCCATTACAGTGTAAAACATGTTTTCACTGTGGACAGTGTTCCAGCAGTTTCCAGGTTATGGCTGGCTTGATTTTTGGTGGTTTCTGGGTTATTCCTGAACATCCTAACTAATTTCCTCTCATCTGAGGGTGACAGTTTAGGTCTTCCTCGAGGCCTAGGCAAAGTGGTCACACATGAAAAAAATATACTTACACTTATATACAGCTGTTTGAAACGATGGTCTTGCTATCTGCAGTTTATTTATTTTTTTCATTTTTAAAAATGGATGCTCTACAACTAGTCAACCCTGGAAAAAACAGCAGTTGAAAGCAGTCATCAAGAGCCTAACTTTACTGTGAAGTTCATCCCCGTTATGAATATATATAAACACAGTTTAAATGTACACTTTATTTATCTGAATTCAATCATTTTAATTTCAGATTCATTTTATCAATGTATTTCTTTTTTCTTATTACATTTTAATGAGCGACACAATCTACTTATCTATTTGTTTGTTCTACTTTACTTACTTATAATTGTTATAGCAAAGGAATTTCACAGATTTTATACTTTATATTTTGTCACCTCACAAACCTGCTGGTCAGAGTATCACCTGCAAATAAAGTAAAAATATTTAAATGAGGAGAAAAATGACCTATAACACAGTATGTTGTTTGTCTTCCTCCTCAGGTGAACCCTGATCCAATATATGAAAACATCCCAACTCATTATTGCAGAGTGCACCTACCTATGACCCACACAACTGATCTCTACTGCAATATTGACCCACTGCCTGCTCACTAAAGTAACTTTGTTACCATAGTGATTTAAAGGGCCCTTTTCTCTGATAGCTTTCACAACACAGCAGCGACACCACATTTGGTGGATCTGCCAGTGGTTTTCATACTCTGGAACATAAATTACAACAGAAATTGTTCTTGAACTTTTCCGTTATAAAATGTATGCTATTGAAACATATGTCACAACTGAAAGATGACGATCACAACAATTTGTGTTTGAGAACAGCTGAGTGACATTTTCTCAACATCTCTTTTATGCACCATATCCCAAAACCACGTGAAGTCACTTTTACATCCCTCATAGCTTTCCAAAGAAATTGTAATGACATTTACGGCAATAAATGTGGTTACTGTTTGAATTTGTCCTTGTGGTTTCATATGTGTTCTGACTGAGAAACACTGTCCTCTGAATACTGACAGACACTCTTCACTAAAAATCTAATCTTTACAAAACTAGTCATGTTATGATTAGCAAATAAGAGAACCACGTGACAAAATGTACGAGACAAGGAAGCAAAAGTGTCCAGTGCACAAACATAGAGCAAGACAGGGGGAGGCAACAGATGGAAACACAGGTGGGGGGAGATGACTAAAGCTACTCATACTGAAACCCACATGCCCTACATTACAGAGAGCTCATTTCTAAAACAGAGATAAAGAGAAAGCAAAGAGTCTAAACAGCAACTTAAACTTTAAAATGTGAAGTAAGAATTCAAGACTGCAACAAAGAGTCAAACAACAGGAACCATAAGAAATAAAGAAGGAAGTGATTTTGCTGCTGTTCAACTGTGTTTAGTTTGTAGTGGAAACTGCTGAAAACAACAGAGGAAGCAGAACTTTCTGCTGAAAAGAGTTGTAAAAGCTAAACTGCTTGCATTTGAAAGGGTACAGTGAAGATTATCGAGAAAGCTGAGCACATGCAAGCTGGCGAACATGTGTGGGATTCGAACTTTCGCCCCCGGGTCTCAAGGCGGCTGCTTATCCCACTGAGCCAAACCAGTTCTGATGCCAACCAAAGATATAATGACAAAAACAATTATCACTGATAAAAGGTGAAAAAGCTCAAAATTCTGCTGAAAAGAGCAGAAGAAACAGAAAATTGAGCTGAAAAGAGCGGAAGAGATTGAGATTTGTACTGAAAAGAAGTAAAAATTCTGCTGAAAAGAGGTGTAGCTGTGGCTACAATGTAGCTTGCCATCACCAGTGTGTGAACGTGTGTGTGAATGGGTGGATGACTGGTTGTGTAAAGCGCTTTGGGGTCCTTAGGGACTAGTAAAGCGCTATACACATATAAATACAGGCCATTTTAGCAGAAAGAGCAGAACAGTTGAAAATTTGAATGGTGAAAATCTGCTGAAAACTGAGGGAGTAGTTAACCAGCAATGGTCGGAGCAACTAGAATAAGGTCGAAGAATAAAGCTTATCTGACTACAATCAGATAAAGTCTAAATGTTGGTACAAAGAATCAGAATTCCACTTTTAAAGTCAAGAGAAATGCTGTGGGGGAAGCTGAACAGCTGACTGAGTTTGCAGATCATGTGGAGTATGATGATAGCAGGTTTAATATAAATTTATAAAAACTGTCTTGTCTACTCAGATGATTTCTCATCTTATGTATAAAAACAACTCGGCTCAATCAGCAGAGCAGGATCATTTCTACAAAATTTGCAGCTTTATAGACTTAGTTTAGTTTAAATAATTAAAGTCAATGTGTCCTATAGAGTAAAACATTTATAAGAATTGCATTAATATATATCCAGTGTGATGTTGAATACCTGCAGCAATACATCAGTTCTACACTATGTCTCTTTGTATCTGAAGAAATGATAGATAAATGAGGAAGTGATTGTGTTAAAGCTGAACGCAGTTTGTCTGCAGAAATACTCTGAATTTAACATTTCCTCTTAGATGGATGTTGATTGATTAATGCTTCTGATATTTTATCAAGTTAGATATGAGCAGTGGTAGTAATCAGGCCTTGAAAATATTCATATAGCCAACTTTTTCTGATTAGAAGTAAAAATCTGCAGCAGCCATGTTGTTGCCAGAAACTGGATGTTTGTTTATGGGTTTCATTCTGTGTCTCTCAGGTAGGAATAGTTTGTTTCTCTTCATGACAAGTAAGTAATGATGTGTCAGGAATGTAGATAAAAGATGTAAAAAGTTCATTTCAGAAAACAGGAGATTCCCAGTTAACAGGATTTTTACTTGTTCTAGTGTTCTGAATTCTCCAGCGTATAAAAGCACCAGATTGTGATCCTTCTCACTGAAAAAAAGGCCACATTGGGTTTACTTGATTCAATAGTGGACATTGGTTGCACACAACTGTTTTGCTTTGGCAGAAACTTAAACAACTGAGTTAAATCAACACAACTTACTCATATTCAATAAACCTGTGCATTTTGTGTTGATAAAACGTGATTGAAACATGTTTAGATGAAGTAAGGTGAGCTTTTGGAATATTTTAATCCTTCGCAATGTTGTCATTTTATTTCAACACTATTCAATAACATTTACCCCAATACTACTTGGTCACTTAAATACTACATGCTGTCTTCATATTACATAATGTTCAACAAAGTCTAGAGTCTGGTTAGCATAAAAATGAAATGGATCTACAACTTCCTCCTATCTTTATCCATGGTTGCAGAGGGGCTGGGGCATAACCCTGAAGTGATAGGTTACAGGAGGCAGGGTACACCCTGGACAGCTCACCAGTCTATCACATAGAGACAAACAACAATTTTCACTTACATTCATGGGTAATTTAGATTCACCAATTAACCTAACCTAACTCTTTTGACTTTTAACTGTGGGAGGAAACTAGAATACCTAGAGAGAAACCACTGCAAGCCAGATTGGGGATTTAAACCCAGGACCTTTTTACTGTGAGGCAACAGCACTAACCCCCATGCTACAAAGCCAGGCTTAACAAAAGTAGGAAAGCTATGATTTCAAGGCTTGATGCAGAATTTTTCGTATGTTTTTGTCCTTGACAGGTTAAACCACAATAAATAGAATAAATAGCGATAGCATACACGTGGTGTGTGTGTGTATCTGCCTCTTATAACTCCAGTGATTTTCCTGCAGTTTGAAATCTTTTGCAATCTTGTGAATTTCATGAGTCCAGCAACTAACCACTCTTACTAGATTGTGTCACGTCATCTGAACAAGTTGTTGAATTTCGTACAGATCCTACATGATTTAGTTACGTTCAAGATAGAAACATGAAATTTTTGTGTTCAAATTACAAGTTAGACTTTTTTAATGTAACAACCACCCAATTTACTTTTTTCGGTATACCAAAAGAGTAGAGGTGGCTGCTCGACTTGACTGAGATGGATGCCTTCCTGAAACCACGATCCAAAGCGCACAAGACTGAAATCCCTTGCGGTGTCGCAAGATTCAACATCGCTATATTACTGACTTAGTTCACTCGAACATGATATGAACAATTTAATCTACCCTCTCTACATGTCATGTAGTTTCTACACTATATAGTTACACTTAACTTTAAAGCATAAGGCAATTGTGTTAAATACACGCAAGATGCTTACATAAATCCAAGAGATGACCAATCCCCTTTTTTTCAGTGTAACATGCTGTCATCACAGATTAGCACAGAAAAGAAAGTTAGCATAAATGTTCACCATGTTTTCTAATCACATGTTGTGTTAAAGGTGTTCAGGGAAAACAAAACAGCATCTGTGCCTTGAAAGGTTCATCAGTGAATCTGCCCTGCTCACATCAACATCCCACTGCAAGAAATAGCTGGTACACTGGACACTTGACTGTCTCCAAGATTGAACTCTCCACAGATGAAACACATGTAAAGTACAGCATGTCAGCAGAGAGTAATTTCACTCTAACAATCAATAATCTGACAGAGAGAGATGGAAATTTTTACTGCTGCATTAAAACTGCTGACAGATCAAAGTGTCAACAAAGTGGAATTCATCTCCATGTTACAGGTACAGTTCTTTTTACAAATGCATCATAAATGAATGAGTTTATGAATGATCAGTGTATTCATGTTGGTCATGTGACCTCTCAGAGCTGCAGGTAAAGGTGATTCCTGCCACAGAGGGACAGACAGTAACACTGATGTGCAGCAGCAGCTGTCCTCTGACTGAAAAGCCTGCAGCCTACATCTGGTACAAGAACAGAGAGTTTCTCTATGAGGACTGGTCTCCCTGGTACCAAGAGCTGCTCAGCAGTGAGGAAGCAGTCACATACTCCTGTGCTGTCAAAGGCTACGAGCATCTCAGAGCCCCTGAAGTCTCTGTGGGTGAGTCATGATGGACACCTCCTCATCATGTTATGAGATGTTAAACACAAACACTTTACTCTTCAGACTCTAATGAATTTACTGGAAGTTGTTGGTTTTTCTCAGGTTCCATCACAGAGACCTGCTTCAGTGTGACCTATGCTAAAGGGAGAATGTGTTCTTCTCAGCAGACATCAGTGGACGAGTCCTGCTCCATCACATTTCCCAGAGGTGAAGTTCTGGACAAACTGCACTTTGAAACTTCATTTTTATTTCTTAATTTATTTGACGTGACAGAGATGAACTGGTGGAAAATGTGTTTATCATCTCCCAACAGAAATTCATGTCCAGAGGACTCCTGCTGAACACAGAGGTCACATCAGACTGACCTGTAACAGCAGCTGTTTTCTGACTGAGCCTCTGATTTCCTTTGTGTGGTATGAGAACAGAAAGCCTACAGTGCAGGAGGGAAAACAAATTCAGTTTTCCATCTCTCATCCAGAAAGTTTGTCTTGTGCTGTAAAAGGTCTTGAGGATGTGCGCTCTGCTGACGTCTGTGAGTAAACTTATTGTCTCTCCACTTGGTACTTGGTATTGTTCTAATTCTGTGTTGTTGTTAGAATATCTGACCACAATAACAGAAACACTGTAAATTTTAATGCTACAATGATGACACATTAAACATCATTTTTAATTTCTGATAATGTTTTGATTTTTTTGAAACAGTCACAGATGTTGTTCTTTTGCATTTTTCGGCTGCCGTTGCAGGGTTTTGATTCATTATTGTATGAGATGTGAATCTCGGTTACGTTTGGCAATTGTCAGTGCTTATTCAGATGGGTTTTGTAATAATCAATTCACTGATCTTTTTTTTCCCTAAAGACAGCTCTTTTGAATCAGTAATATACTGTATATCTTATAGGTCCTGATAAAATATTTGCACAGAAATTGATTGAAAATTCCTAATCAAGGGAAATCATTTATGTCTGTGATAAAGTTGAGCTGTTTTGCCAGACAGTTATTAACTCTTTCTGTCTACTTCATCGATATTTCAGGTGTTAGTGATGATTCCTGCTGGAGTTTGAATTATGTCCACAGCAGAATCTGTGCTCTGGAAGTATCTTCAGTCAACATCTCCAGTAAATACTCATATCCTGACTACGAGCAGATACAGTCTAAATAAAGTCAAGAGAAATGCTGAGGAGGACGTCAGGAGGAACCTGACTGAGGATGCAGATCATGTGGAGTATAATGACAGCATGAAGAACCAACACATCCTCAGATTAAAGAAGCTGAAGAGAGATGACTCAGCAGAATACAGGTTCACCATCACAACAGAAAATGAAGAAGTGAAACAGTCTGATTTTCCTGGAGTTACTCTGATTGTCACAGGTAATTATGGTTTGTCTTTCTTCGTATAAAAATAATAAAAATAACAGTCAACACAAAATCCTCTGCAATGCTTTCAGCTGAATTAACAAGATGAAAATGCATGAATTTTCCTCAGCTGATGATGCGATAAGAAATATTTTATTTAGTCAAAAGGCTACAGATATTTGCCTTTTATTGCTTCTTGCACTCTTCAGAAGTTAGTGAAAACCAAAAGCACCAAATCTTGTTTTATCTTTAATGAGAACTACTTTGTGTTACATTTACTGACTAGTCTGAGTGTTTTTCAGAGCTGAGAGTGAAGATGAGTCCTTCTGCAGTGGTGACAGAGGGTCAGAGAGTCACACTGACCTGCAGTACCAGCTGTCCTCTGACTGACAACACAAACTACATTTGGTACTTGAACAGTCGACCTCTGACCCCGAGAGAGAACCAGAACAAACATCTGATCCTAGACCCAGTCAGCAGGGAGGATGCAGGAAGCTACTCCTGTGCTGTGAAAACCAACAAAGATATCAGCTCTGCTCCAAAGACTCTCACTGTCCAAAGTACTACAGGAACATGGACACCAGCAGCTGCAGGAGTTTCTGCAGCTCTGCTGGTTTTAATACTTCTCACTGTCTGCTGGTGGATCAGGTGAACGTTACTGTGTTATCTCTAAGACCAGTTATGTTTAAAGTGTGATGTGAAATGTTTTACCCATTCACTGATTTGTTTATTTTATGCAACCGAAAAAAGAAGACTTCCAGTCAGTCTCCAAGAGGAGAAATGTCAGAATCAGTGCAGCAGGTACGAAATAAGATTCAAATAATTCTGCTGTGTTAGTAAAACATCCCCTCATCTTTCCTTTTTTCCTCACACGATCATTTATTCTGGAAAAAAGCTTAAACTTATTATATGTCTGCCTTTTTCTGAGTAACCAACTGTAGCATTCTTTTCAGTGTCCCTACCTACACCCGATGTTCATGTTCATCATTGTATCAAATAAGTCAGATATACATCAGCAATCCTTACCACACATTACATTAATATCATCTTCAACTAGATTTGTAATTGATTGGACATTGAACAGTCGTGATGTTTACCACTGACAGGAAAAATAATTTTTGAGTTCATTGCCATTTTTGTCCCGTCTGTTTCTCATTGTTATATCATGACCTCTGACCTTAATTGACACAATTGAGACCTGAAGTTCTTTAGAGGTTGTTTTTTGGGGGGGTTAGGTCTCTTAACTTGTTTCAGTTTGTCAGACAGGTTCTATTTGAGAATCTCAGTGACAGTGCAGTACAGTGACAATGTAACAAACAACAAACAACCAGCTATGAGTTATTGATGCAGTTTGATATAAATTTATAAGAACTGTCTCGTCTCCTCAGATGAACGTTGACTCCATGTATGAAAACATCTCAGCTCAGTCAGCAGAGCTGGATGATCATCACTACAGCAGACTGGACTTCAGTGAGAACCACACAGCTGACCTCTACTCCACCATTGAGCCACTGTATGCTCAATAAAGAAACGTTTGTTACCATGATGATTTCAACTCCAGTGATATTACTTTACCATCACAGCAGAGAAACTTAAAAAGAAAGAAAAGAATCAAAGTGTTGCAATGGTCCAGTCCAGTCTTTCCAGCCCTTAGGGGTGGCTGTAGCTCAGGTGGCAGAGCAGGTCAGCCACTAATCAGAAGGTCGGTGGTTCGATCCCAGGCTGCATCCTGGCTGCATGCCAAATGTCCTTGGGCAAGATACTAACCCCGTGTTTGCCTACTGGTGGTGGTCAGAGGGCCCGGTGGCGCCTGTGTCCGGCAGCCTCGCCTCTGTCAGTGCGCCCCAGGGCAGCTGTGGCTACAATGTAGCTTGCTATCGCCAGTGTGTGTGTGTGTGTGTGTGTGTGTGTGTGTGTGTGTGAATGGGTGAATGACTGAATGTAGTGTAAAGTGCTTTGGGGTCCTATGGACTAGAAAAGCGCTATACAAATGCAGGCCATTTACAAAATGCCTGATGGAAAAACTGTGTTGAGTCATTAAGAGGGATGTGCATAAAAACATGTCTGCAAACTGAAGCAATGCTGTAAAGAAGGGTTGGCCAAAATTCCTCTGCGATGATGCAGTTCCTTATAGGAACTGAAACTAAGATATTTAAAGACTTAGCAGCTCTTGAACTTGAGACACTCTGTCTCTGTCAGGCTCTCTCACACCAAATAAGAGGAAGCCTCAAAACTTTGTCAGATTTAGCTTCATATAAAGGCAAGCAAACCAGTAAATTGTCTGAAATCAGGCGTACTAAAATCCAGGAACTTTTCACTGGACACAAATAAATGTGTTCAGTTCTAATAAATGTTCTATTTTAGGTATTATCACTTTGTACATTATTGTGGATGGAACAGAAGGTAAAAATCTTGATCCCAGACTCAGAGGACTCAGAACTGGTTCATCATCACCATCATCTCAGCTGCACCTAATATATTCTTGATGGTCTGGTTGTATTAAAGGTTCTTTTTATTGCGCAGCTTAAGGGAAAATTTCAGTGACTTGGATGCCTTTTGAAACTGCTGGAGTGAGAATGAGGAACGAGACAAAAAGAAAAGAGAAGGAATGCAACAGTCAAATGATGATGTCACAGTCAGTATACATTTCCTCTGTACTCACAAATCACAGAAGAATAAGCTGTATAAAATCTGTATTAATTTATTTTTTAAACTTCCTGGTGACCTTGACTTTGAGGTAAAGCTCACACCTTGACCAGTTACCAGTAAAGAATTCAAACTCATGTTTTTCGTAGATGCACCTGCAGCTAAGTGGTAAAAGGAGCTCAAAGCTTCACTTAAATTTATTCATGAATATCTCGACTGGTTTTAGCAACACTTACTTAAGCTACGCTGCCATCTCCTGGCAAAACTGACTATCACTACCACATCAGTTGAGAGGAAGAACCGTTAAAATCATAACACAAATTTTTAAAAAGTAATGTATATTTACTAAGGTGATAATCAACATTTAAAATTCCCACCAGTAAAAGGCTGAGATTTCTTCTTTGACTCTTATGTCTTTTCTTTTCCCTTTCTTTGATTTTGTGAACTTTATGCTTCGAAGATGAAGATGAATCTTTTGAAAGATGCTCATTAAACTTTTCTGGGTTTCATCTTGTACATCTTAGCTATAAGTGATTATTAAGTAAGGTTTACGTTACTTACTCATTACATATTTAGTAAATTAATAATCTGAATTTATGCTGGATTAATTAATTAATTAATTAACTAATTAATTACTATTACTGTGGTCTCAGAGGTCCATCAGTGGATCTGCACTGATCACATCAACATCTGAGTTCAAGCAGAAAATGGTTCACTGTACACTCGGATGGTTACAAGTAAGTTCAGAGTGAGCTCTCTGTACGTGTAACGCAGAAACGGCCCTAACCAATCTGGCGCCCTAGGCAAGATTTTAGGTGGCGCCCCCCTACATCAGCAGTGTAGTGTAATGTTGTAACAAATAATATTTCTATTAAATAAGCTTTACTTTGCATTTTAATTAATGTGGGATTATTTTTTGTATTTAGAAATAATAGTACCAACTTTTTTTTTTTTCAACATTTGTGGCACTGGCGTGGCGCCCCCTGATGGACGGCGCCCTTAGCATTTGCCTATACGGCCTATGCCACGGGCCGGCCCTGGTGTAACGTACAACATGTCTGAAGAGAAAAACCCAACTTTAACCATCAATGACCTGAGAGAGAGTGATGCAAACACACTTTTACCAAGAGCTGCTCAGCAGTGAGGAAGCAGTCACATACTCCTGTGCTGTCAAAGGCTACAAAGATCTCAGAGCCTCTGAAGTCTCTGTGGGTGAGTCATGATGTTTATGGTTGCTACAAAACAAACAGAATGGGTCATACAGCAAATCATTACAATCAGGATCACTTCTTTGTTTCTAGGTTCCATCACAGCAACCTGCTTTAGTGTGACCTATGCTAAAGGGAAAATATGTTCTTACAGGCAGACATCAGTAGATGAGCCGTGCTCCATCACATATCCCAGAGGTGAAGTTTTCACAAATAAGCAAACATCTTCCACCAAACCTCTAATATATTAGTTTGATCTCATTTTTCTTCAAAAAATATAAAGCTCACATATTACCTTTATTAATACATGTATTAGCAAGCCATATTTAATTACTCCTTTTTCTTAACACCAAACACCAAAAATAAAATTACATACATTATGTCAAAGTGACTCATTAAAACTATATTTATCATCTCAGAAAGCAGAAATTACAAGAATCAACAATTTTCATTTCAAAGCTATTCAACAGACAAGTTCTCCTGTGCTGTAAAAGGCCTTGATTACCTTCTGTATACACGGTGTATATATACACACACACACACACACACACACACACACACACACTCTGTGCTAATATTTTCTTGTGCTGCTTGAATCGGCAACAAAGTTCCTTAGCTAGAAGACTCAGAAACAATCTTCTTTTGCCTGTCCGCCCTGTGCATGCCTTATACAAAATGTAGGCATTCACCACCGCCAGGTTCAGCATATTGTAGAAAACCGCTACTGGTCACCTGCGTGTTGCTGCTCTTACAGAATACATGCGTGCCATTTGGTCCAACACGTCTACACCACACTGTAAAAGAAGAGAGAGAGAGTCATGAGTATATGTTTTTTCTATAGGCCTGTATAGCACACATCAGAAAACATTGTAGCACTGATGTAAAATTATACACACATTCGCATACCTTCATGTGGTTATAGTTTCTTATTGCTTTGGGTTTCCTCTTTCTGCCGTCACTGATCGTCACATCTTAGTGCATGGAACTAAGAACACACACAGTCTTGGTTTTTTTAGGTCCATAAATTGTGAAGGAGACACCGCCACTTCTAAGCACTGAAGTGGAGAATTCCTCTCGCTGTGCAGTGTCTTTTGCAATTTGAGGAAGTTCACGGCGGACTTTATTCACCGGCACGGTGAATAAAGTCCACAAAACAACGTTACTTGGCACAAGTAACGTTGTTTTGCGCTGCAGTAGTCTGTGCGACAGCGACAGTGAAGTGAAGGAATTGTCCGTTGTGACGTTTCTCCCATCATCCAAAAACAGCTCCACTAGTTTCATGACCACGTTCTCTGCCAGCCTCTCTTCCTTCTGACGACTGGGGTCCTTTCCCAAGTAGATGCACTGCAGACATATTTGGTCTCCAGATCCGTGGCCATCCAGAACTTGATCCCAAATTTGTCTGGCTTGGTTGCGATATACTGTGTGAATGGACACCGAACCTTGGTAGGGAAAAGCTGTTCATCTATGGTCATGTGTTCTCCTGGAATGAAACTCTTAGCACAGTTCTCATTGAAGCGTGTCCAGATGTCAGAGATTGCCTCAAATTTATCTGTTTTCACCCGTTCTGCCCGCGTGTCCTTGTCATCAAATTGAAGGTGTTGCATAATTAAAATGAATCTATCTCGGGGCATTGTCTCTTTGCTTACTGGCACCAAAAATCTTTCTGACCAGCAATCTAGAATGGCACCAACGGGACACATGATTGCTCTTAGGGTCAGGGTTTTTTTTTTTTTTTTTTAATTTTTGCTATTTTTACAGGAACAGGCAGAGGAGAGAACATGTAAAGCTGGAGTGATCACACATGTCACTCATGTCATTGTATTAGCAACTTGTCATTCTGTTTTCACACATTTTTTTATAAATAAAATGGACTTGTGTTTCCATATATTGTGAATGTGACCAAAAACAAATGTGCATTACAGAGGCCATAAATGAATAGGCTGGTGTGGTGGGGCGTGGTCTGCGGTGCCGTGAAGGGAGGGCGGATGCACCTGCACGGCATCCTTAATCACGCCCGCCTAGTTAAAACACGGGGATTCAGGGGTTTGGGTGTGTTGTGTTGAGATGTACATATCCGAATGATACTCCGTGGTCCCGCCGTGCCTTATTCTCGCCACAGCTGGTTCTCAGGAGGGTGTAGGGTCATATAAAGACAAAATTATACAGAATATATATAACATAATATAATAATATGATATATATAATATATAACTAACCAGACCAATTTGTGGTTTGCAAGGACGAGAGGACCATAGTTGGATAAATGTGTCAATTCTAGCTAACAGCAAGATCAGAAATCAGAAACACAATGAAATCAAGGAGTACCAGGGGCTTAAGGACCAACTGGAGGTAAAGTCCAAATTGTCTTAGTAGTAATAGAAGCATGAGGAGCTGCCACCCCAAATCAGGATGAGTGGCTTCAGCAGATTCCAGGCAGAACATCAAGGGTCTCTGTACAGAAGCGTGCAGTTCTAGGAGCAGTAATGGAAGATACTGCATAGAACAATATACATACACAATACATATGAAGTATTGAAGCTGTTATTTATGTTTTACTGTAAAATTCACTGAAGGCTCTGACTACTTGAAAGTAGACCATGATTTGTTAAAAATTACCTGTAAAAATTCAAATTGTTACGATTTGTTCGAGAAGTGAAACTGATAACCTTAATAAAGAAAAGAAAAACAAAGGCAATAAAGTCTGAAGCCTGAGCGTTTGGCTTACAGGGATCATTTGTATATATGTTAAATTTATTTTTCCAAACTTTGGGCATCCACCACTGTAACTGTATGCAAATGACAGAAAACAAATACAAGTAAAATTGGGTCCTTTTACGTTGTGGGGCCCAATTATTTAAACAAAAATAAAGATCAACCATTTTTTTTTAAATCTGCAACATAAGATAGTGAAATAACTACAGATATTTATACCTAACTTATCTTGTCTGTGAACTTGAAAAGAAGTAGGCAGAGAACAATAGAAAATGTTGCTGAGATGAAGAGTTATAATGGTGTCCTCTGGTGGACATGGCCTGAACTGCTAACCAACTTCAAGAAGTCACCCAAAATTGTCTGGATTTATCTTAAAGTTGACACAGCAACAAGTAAAGTACTTATTTTATAAAAGTAATACATGATATATATGACTTTTATATGTTAATTATTTATATATGATAGTGTTTCATGCAGCGCAGTAAGACCAAAAAACAAAAACAAAAACAGAGTGTATTTAAAACAAAATTCTTGTCACCAGTGTTTACCTCTATGGTTCAAATCCTATTTTTCCTTCTGGGTGCGGCTAAAAAAGGCTAAAGACTGGCAGACGTTTTGACTGTGGAGCCACACTTAGCAGTGACATTAAACGAACAAGAATACGACAGGACAAGTGACAAGTTAAACCACTACAGGGCTGCAACAATAACATTAATATCACCTCTTCAAAGCCAGAATACAATTCAATCAGACAACTCAAACACTGGTTGCATATGGTTACCCTTAAAGAAAGTAACTAGAGACAGGCTACATAATCATATATATATATATATATATATATATAAAAAAAACACCCAGCACGCCCCTGTGGGCGGTTTATCCTTCAAGCTCGGGTCCTCTACCAGAGGCCTGGGAGCTTGAGGGTCCTGCGCAGTATCTTAGCTGTTCCCAGGACTGCGCTCTTCTGGACAGAGATCTCCGATGTTGTTCCCGGGATCTGCTGGAGCCACTCGCCTAGCTTGGGAGTCACCGCACCTAGTGCTCCGATTACCACGGGGACCACCGTTACCTTCACCCTCCACATCCTCTCGAGCTCTTCTCTGAGCCCTTGGTATTTCTCCAGCTTCTCGTGTTCCTTCTTCCTGATATTGCTGTCATTCGGAATCGCTACATCGATCACTACGGCCATCTTCTTCTGTTTGTCTACCACCACTATGTCCGGTTGGTTAGCCACCACCATTTTGTCCGTCTGTATCTGGAAGTCCCACAGGATCTTAGCTCGGTCATTCTCCACCACCCTTGGGGGCATCTCCCATTTTGACCTCGGGACTTCCAGGTTATACTCGGCACAGATGTTCCTGTACACTATGCCGGCCACTTGGTTATGGCGTTCCATGTATGCCTTGCCTGCTAGCATCTTGCACCCTGCTGTTATGTGCTGGATTGTCTCTGGGGCATCTTTACACAGCCTGCACCTGGGGTCTTGCCTGGTGTGATAGACCCCAGCCTCTATGGATCTTGTACTCAGAGCTTGTTCTTGTGCTGCCATGATTAGTGCCTCTGTGCTGTCTTTCAGTCCAGCTTTGTCCAGCCACTGGTAGGATTTCTGGATATCAGCCACCTCCTCTATCTGCCGGTGGTACATACCGTGCAGGGGCCTGTCCTTCCATGATGGTTCCTCGTCTCCCTCCTCTTTCTAATATATATATATATATTAATGAGATCATTAACGAAGAGAGGGAAGGTAGTCAGAACTGAGGGGATTGAACTACCAGAAGGCAACATTGCAGACATAGAGGACAGTTACAAGTACTTGGGGATCCCGCAGGCGAATGGGAACCATGAAGAGGCCACTAGAAAAGCTGCAACCACCAAGTACCTGCAGAGGGTCAGGCAAGTCCTGAGGAGTCAGCTGAATGGTAAGAACAAGATCCGGGCCATCAACACGTACGCCCTGCCCGTGATCAGGTACCCTGCTGGGGTAATAGGCTGGCCAAAGGAGGAGATAGAAGCCACTGACATAAAGACAAGAAAGCTCCTTACCATGCATGGAGGGTTTCACCCCAAGTCCAGCACCCTGAGGCTGTACGCTAAGCGGAAGGAAGGGGGCCGGGGACTGGTGAGTGTCAGCACCACAGTCCAGGATGAGACAACGAACATCCAAGAATACATTGGGAAGATGGCCCCAACTGACCGAGTGCTCAGTGAATACCTCAGGCAGCAGAAACCCAAGAAAGAGGAGGGAGACGAGGAACCATCATGGAAGGACAGGCCCCTGCACGGTATGTACCACCGGCAGATAGAGGAGGTGGCTGATATCCAGAAATCCTACCAGTGGCTGGACAAAGCTGGACTGAAAGACAGCACAGAGGCACTAATCATGGCAGCACAAGAACAAGCTCTGAGCACAAGATCCATAGAGGCTGGGGTCTATCACACCAGGCAAGACCCCAGGTGCAGGCTGTGTAAAGATGCCCCAGAGACAATCCAGCACATAACAGCAGGGTGCAAGATGCTAGCAGGCAAGGCATACATGGAACGCCATAACCAAGTGGCCGGCATAGTGTACAGGAACATCTGTGCCGAGTATAACCTGGAAGTCCCGAGGTCAAAATGGGAGATGCCCCCAAGGGTGGTGGAGAATGACCGAGCTAAGATCCTGTGGGACTTCCAGATACAGACGGACAAAATGGTGGTGGCTAACCAACCGGACATAGTGGTGGTAGACAAACAGAAGAAGATGGCCGTAGTGATCGATGTAGTGGTTCGGAATGACAGCAATATCAGGAAGAAGGAACACGAGAAGCTGGAGAAATACCAAGGGCTCAGAGAAGAGCTCGAGAGGATGTGGAGGGTGAAGGTAACGGTGGTCCCCGTGGTAATCGGAGCACTAGGTGCGGTGACTCCCAAGCTAGGCGAGTGGCTCCAGCAGATCCCGGGAACAACATCGGAGATCTCTGTCCAGAAGAGCGCAGTCCTGGGAACAGCTAAGATACTGCGCAGGACCCTCAAGCTCCCAGGCCTCTGGTAGAGGACCCGAGCTTGAAGGATAAACCGCCCGCAGGGGCGTGCTGGGTGTTTTTATATATAATATACATGAATCCTGATATAAGAACAGGAGTAACTTTACTTATGAACGACAGGATGAGTTAATACTGTATGATTCATAGATCACGACTTTCAGGTCCAATTAGTTACAGAATATTATTGTGTGATTAACGATAGGAAAGTGAAAATGAGTTTCTGTTAAAAGTGCTTCATAAATAAATGTTTATAGAAATGGAAAATACAATTCAGTCTGAGAGTTCAAACACATTTCAGATATTTTTAATCAATTGTTCCCCATAGCTCATTGTTTCATATTTTTTAAAACAAAATATAGTCACAGTAGATTAAAGTCTGAATCACTCCAGCTGTGTTTATTACAAATTGTCATACTGAGATATGCTCAGCAGTTTATCACCTCCACACCTTTCTGTTCAACAACTTATATTTAATAAACTGAATATTTAATGCATTCAAAACACAACTGCATGCAGCAAGTAAATAAATTAAAAGCATTATTATTGAGGAATTGAACTGATGTAGATTAAAATAATATTTATGCTACAACAAAGCATTTAAGGATGCAAACGATTCAAAGGAAGAGGAAGCAAGTTTACTTTTAGTTTCAAAGATGCAAGATATGTGAAACCAAAGAATATGAACCAGCAGCCCACCCCTCGCTCTGATAAAGAGTACTGCTTAGTTTGTCTGATGACTCACTTTGTATCTTTTGGTTTGAGCTTTTACTGTCAGCTTTACGCTCAAAGTCTGGACTAAAACAACAATGGAGTTGAGAGATGCTGGTCGTCTGCTTGTGGGTCTCATCTTTTACATTTCAGGTATCAGAGATTATTTATGAGTTCTTATGTAAAAATCGTTAGTTAATATTAACTTAAGAAAAAGATCTTGTAATATTTACAGATGAGGAATTTTAGTTTAGATTAGTTTCTAATGTAAAGTACTGAAAATTATTAAGTAATTAATAACAAAGACATATTAATAAGATAAAAACATTTATTAACTCCCTTCTGTTAAAGGTGTTAATGGAAGAGAAACCAGGATCTGTGCTTTCAAAGGTTCATCAGTGGATCTGCACTGCTCACATCAACATCTGACTTCAAGCAGAAAATGGTTCACTATAGACTGGGATGGTTACAAGTTTGTTCAGAGTGAGCTCTCTGTGGATGGACAACGTGTAACATACAACATGTCTGAAGAGAAAATCCCAACTTTAACCATCAATGATCTAAGAGAGAGTGATGCAAATGCTTACTGCTGTATGAAGACTGCAGACAGTCCAGGAAACTGTTGGCTAAACAGAATTACTCTCCAAGTAGTTACAGGTACAGTGACTTTTACTTATTACTTACTTTCCAAATGACATCATTGTATAAGTTGTTCTCCATCATCCTCTCAGAGCTGCAGGTAAAGGTGATTCCTGCCACAGAGGGACAGACAGTAACACTGATGTGCAGCAGCAGCTGTCCTCTGACTGAAAAGCCTGCAGCCTACATCTGGTACAAGAACAGAGAGTTTCTCTATGAGGACTGGTCTCCCTGGTACCAAGAGCTGCTCAGCAGTGAGGAAGCAGTCACATACTCCTGTGCTGTCAAAGGCTACGAGGATCTCAGAGCCCCTCAAGTCTCTGTGGGTGAGTCATGATGTTTATAGTCCCTACAAACCCTTCAGCAAAAAACTGTAAAAATAACCTCAGTAAAAATATTAAATCTCATTTCTTTTTGTCCAGATTCCATCACACAGACATGCTTCAGTGTCACTTATGCTTATGGAAACATGTGTTCTTATAATCAGACATCAGTGGATGAGCCGTGCTCCATCACATACCCTAGAGGTGAAGTTTCCACAAACAAATTGTATAAACACTTCTCCAAACCTTTATATCATATTCGTTTAAACTGCACAATTATGTGACTTAAATGAGCCGCATGATTATATCTAAATAGTGACGAGAAGTGTATTTATCTTCGATCGACAGAGGTTTATGTTCAGAGAGCTTCTTCCACCTTGGGATTTGTCACACTGACCTGTAACAACAGCTGTAATCTGACTGACCATCAAGCTGTCTACATGTGGTATCACAACAAAATAAACTATCATGAGAATCAACATTTTTCAACTCATAACTCTTCAACAGACACATTCTCTTGTGGAGTTAAAGGTCACACACATCTTCAATCTAAAAAAGTTTGTAAGTGTCAAATCTGTTTTTCTTTTCAACTAATAATGAAACACAGACCAATCAAACAACATTAAATCTTCCATCTATATGTCAGGTGTTCAGGATAAAAACTGCTGGAGAGTGAATTATGTCAGCAGGAGAATCTGTGCTCTGGAAGGATCTTCAGTGAACATCACAAGTGAATACTCACATCCTGATAACATGAAGCCAGAGTTTAAATGTTGGAGTAAAAAATGGAGAAAAGATAAAGTGGAAGTTGAAGAGCTGATTGAGGCTGCAGGTGGTGTGGAGTATCAGGACAACATGAAGAACCAACACATCCTGACCATCAACAACCTGAAGAAGAATGACTCAGGAGGATACACATTCAGATTCAACAAAGATCATGAAGGATGGACACAGTCTGATCTGCCTGGAGTCTTTTTGATTGTCACAGGTAAATCTAAACTCCTCAGTCAGCAGACTTTACTCATTAATATTTCAATATGAGCAGTAGCGCTAGAACTATTCAGATCTTTCTCGGTTATATAACAATGTTAAAATATTCCCTTACAATGAAAAGTTTGTTCTTAATTAAAAGCATGTAAATGCTATGAAAGATAACTATAGTTAAAATATCAAAAGTAAAAACTGGCATTTTGCTTGATTTAATATAATAGTTTTAAAATTATATACAAATGAGTTTTTCGACAAAGAAATAATTTTTGTAACAACTTTCATCTTCAATTGAGGCATTTTAATAAAAGAATTACTTAAACGGTTCAGGAAATACAATCATATTTATACGGTCCCCCATTTTCAGAGGCTCAAAAGGGAACTGGATATCTGATAGCAAGATACATTAAGCAAAGAAAGATCCGGAGTTTATTTCAAGTATTTCATGTTTATTTACTAAAATGTTCTGGAAAAATGAAATATTTGGACAAATGAATCAAGATTCATTTGTACCAGAATGATGGCCAAATGCCTCAAATGCAATAGTGTTTCACAGTCCCACTGGATAAGGTATCATGGGCTGGTTGTGTTGTGCCCTTAAACAGGGGAAATAGTGAGGAGAGGTGAAAGAACGGCACAGACACGCAGCTCTCACTCTCACTCGTCTGTATTGAGTTTCAGAAGCAATACAACCAAAACAATATTCTTATGGATGCACTCAGTCTCAGGACAACTGTATCCAAACTAAGTCACTATTGTTCGCTGCATTAGCTGATGAGAATACTTTAGATAACATGAACTGTAGCATTAGACAAAAACATCTTTTTAACTCGCACATGTTAGCTGACACAGTCACTAACTTTCCACAGCAATGAAATAATACTTTAAGTACTGCATGTCTTTCAGTAGTTAACTTATACAGATAGTAACAGAAAAATCTTCACACAATATGGCGGAATAATAGCGAAAACTAGCATACGCAGCAACAGAGATTAACTGGAACTTCTCAGCAAAATAGTCCGCAATTCACATCTTCCGCTACAATGAACAATGATAACAATGTAATAATCAACAGTAACACACATTTATATAGATTTGTGCATGACAGTTACCTTAAACAGGGGAAATAGTGAGGAGAGGTGAAAGAAAGGCACAGACACCAGCTCTCACTCTCACTCGTCTGTATTGAGTGAAGGAGGAAGCGCGCGAACCCACCTACTGGAGCCCTGAGGCATTAACAATGGATCGATGCACAATCAACCCAGGCAAAACTTTCACTACTTATCTCCCTCTATATTCCCACTGCATATTCTATTCGAAAACAGTCAAAGCAACAAATAAAACATTAATAAGGGCATGACATGAAATGTAAGGAACAGAGATGTACAACTTCAAAACTAATCAAATTTATGATCCACCACATACTCCCCCTCAGAATAGATGTTGTCCTCAACATCCAAATGTTTAACATTTAGCACAAACGTGGAGTTATGACCATTAATATCGCCAAAACCACATACAATAAACCATTGCATACTATAACTGTTTCTTGTACCTTATATGTACTCTACAAAAATAGTTTCACAAGCTGGAACTCTTTTCATACATTCTTTAGTGTGGGTTATTACCCAAAGTCTTTCAGTGTTCTCATACAGTCTGTATGAATTACAGTGTCCATGCAGTTACATTAACACAGTCTGCTGCTGGCTTGTGAACAAAGTCCTTTTAGTGCAGCTTGTCAAAGCAGTCACTCTCTCCTTTGACAAATGTCCATGAGAGTGATACAAGTGGCCGTAGCCATGTGGTGTGCTTTGGATGTGTCTGTTAAGCTGCAAGCACAATATGAATCAGTTCAATGTCCAAAAGTCATGGAACCATGAAGTGTGTATGATGTGATGGTGTTCTCAGGTTATAACAAGCTGGTGAACCAAGCCGATCATATGTGAAGATCTTTGGTGGCTTGCGCTCTCTACTCGGTCGCTGATGCTCTTGCTCACAGGTCCTGCTGTGTTTGTCTGGAACAGGTGCAGGAACAGGTTCCTCCACTGATGGTTCCTCTACATAATTTTCCTCTTGGTCGGGTGGTTGTTCACATTGGTTCAGTACTTCATGTTCATTCTCTGTCTCAGATGACATGTTTTCCACTGTTTGAAGGTGTTTGGCTGGTTCATCAGTGCTCATAGGATTCAGTGTCTCAGGATAAAGTGGCTCAAATGGCTGCTGAGATGACACTGGATAGTACTCATCATCGTCATCCTCTTCCTCAGCTTGTTCCACTTCCTCACTTGTCTCCACGGCTCTTTTCCTTGTTCGTGGTCGCACTTCAGTTTCAACAGGCAGATGGTCACATGGCAGAAGAAGATTGCGATGCAATATCCTTGATCTCCCTTTTGCTTTCTCAGGTCTGAGTTCATAAACTGGGATATCTCTGCTGACCTGACGAACGACTGTGTGAACCACATCATCCCAGTGGTTCCTCAGCTTGCCTGGACCTCCTCGAGGTGTCATGTTCCTTATTAAAACACGATCACCTGGCTGTAATACTGAGCTCTTCACCTTGCTGTCATAATGTCTTTTACTTCTTACAGCTGCTTTATGAGCATTTTCTCTCATGATCTCATATGCTTCTTCCATGCCTTGTTTCCATTTTACCATGTAGTCATGATGATTGCCATCTCCTTGTTCTGAGGTCAAGCTGAACAGCATGTCGATTGGCAATCGTGGGGAGCGTCCGTATAACAAGTAAAAAGGGGAAAATCCAGTTACCTCGCTGCGGGTACAATTATAGGCATAAATCAGTTTGTTAAGCGAGTTCTTCCAGTTAGTTTTCTGACTCTCTGAGAGTGTTTTCAGCATCTGGAGTAGTGTCCTATTAAACCGCTCCACTTGTCCATTCCCTTGGGGATGGTAGGGAGTAGTCCTGGACCCAGCAACTCCACAGTAGTTTTTCAGTTGTGCAAACAGATGATTTTCAAATTCAGCACCTTGATCATGATGTATTCGTGCTGGAAAGCCAAATCTTAAAGCATAGTCATTAAAGATTTTGTCTGCAGCCGTTTTACCTGATTTGGAAGTTGTGGCATACGCTTGGGCGAAGCGTGTGAAATGGTCAATGACTACAAGGATGTATTCATAACCCCCTTTGCACTTGTCAAGGTGCAGGAAATCAATTGAGACAAGTTCAAATGGGTGAGTAGTGACAATATTAGTCAGTGGTGCCCTGCTCTCATGACACGGCTTCTTCTGTTTTATGCAAACACACCTTCTGGTCACATAATCCTCTACTTCCCGTTGCATATAGGGCCAGTAAACCTGGTCCCGTATCAGTGACAATGTTCTCTCTACACCTTGATGGCCCATTTCATCATGTAGCTCCTTTAGTACAGTACTTTTGTGTATTTCTGGTAAGACCAACGGTTTTCTGTTTGCTGCTTTTCTGTGCAAGATCCCATTCTCATCCATCTCCAATTTGTCCCACTCCCTCAGGAGACATATGACCTGTGGGCTGAGTTTTCTTAGTTCTGAACGTGATGGTTTTTCCTGTGTTAGTTTACACTGAGTTACAGGTCCAATAGTCGGATCACTTCTCTGGTCCTGTTTGATCTGGCCTTTTGTCAGTGGAATGATGGAAACATCTGTGGCCATGGCTGAACACCTGACTGAGACACCCATGGACCATGACACATTGGAGTCATCCTGCCTTTCCACTGCCTGTGTGGTTGCTCCAATTACATCGTATGCCATTTCCTCTGTGCATTCATTCATAAACGTTTCCATGTCTACCGGCATCCTGGAGAGGCTGTCTGCATCCACATTTTCTTTACCAGGGCGATATTTAATTGTGAAGTGAAAATCTGCCAGTTCTGCTACCCATCGACACCCTGTTGCATTCAGTTTGGCAGTGGACAGTACATAGGTAAGTGGATTATTGTCGATGTACACGGTAAAGAATGGTGCATAATATAGGTAATCACGGAATTTTTCTGTGATAGCCCACTTGAGAGCAAGAAACTCTAACTTGCCTGAATGCAGATGGTAATTCTTCTCAGCTGCAGTTAAAGTGCGGGAACCATAAGCAATCACACGAAGCTTTCCATTCTGCTTTTGGTACAACACAGCACCTAATCCCTGGTTTGACGCATCAGTGTGAAGGGTGAATGGCTGTGAAAATTCTGGAAAGCCTAGAACAGGGGGCTGAGTTAGACAGTCTATCAGCTGCTCTAGTGCTAACTGGTGCATGTCGGTCCACTCAATAGGTGTACTCGAAGGGACACTACACCTGTTTCGCTTTGTTTGCCACTTTAATCTTGTGTTTCGCTGGGTTTCAGCATCTGCAGGTCCCTTGAGCAAGTCATACAGAGGATTTGCAATTCTGGCAAAATCCTTGATGTATTGTCTGTAATAACTTAGTAGGCCCAACATTGCTCTTAGTTCACCAACAGTACCTGGCCGTTTGTTTTTCAAAGCTGTTACAGCAGCAGTTTCTGCGGAGTCTATCCTGCTTCCCTCTGCTGACACAATCCTGCCAAGGTACCTCACTTCTGTCCTAAACAGGTCACACTTCCTTGGTTTGAGTTTGATTCCGTACTCCCTGAGTCGGCGCAGCACTTTCCTGACATCCTCAACATGATCCTCAAACGTTCTGCTAAAGACAAGGACATCATCGAGGTAAGGCACACATATTTCATCCCTTAGCCCTTCTAAGCACTCCTCCATGCAGCGTTGAAATGCTGCCGGAGCGTTCATCAGTCCAAATGGGATTCTGACCCACTCATACAGGCCCCAGGGGGTCACAAAAGCTGTTAGGTGTTTACTGTCTTTGCCCATGAACCCCTGGTGGTATGCTTTACCCTGGTCCAGTAGAGAAAAGAGAGTGTTGCCACCTAGGTTGTCCATGATGTCTTGTACTCTGGGAATGGGGTGGCGGTCTGGGTGAGTCTTCCTATTCAGTTCTCGGTAGTCAATACACAAGCACAGTGTACCGTCTTTTTTTCTTACACAGACTACCGGAGAGGAGTAAGATGAGTTAGATTTTTCCACCCACCCCTGAGCTATTAGGTCCTGTAGGTAGTTTTTCATTTCCTGATACAAGGGTTTTGGTACAGAGAGATAAGTCCGTGCGACTGGCTCATTATCTTTCAACGAAATGTTCATTTGCAAGTTTTCAACACAGCCTATGTCATCATCAGATTTAGAGAATGACTCTGACTCTTCTCTTAACATCTGACTAACAGCTTGTCTCTGGTGGTCATTCAGGTGAGTCAAGTCGACAGGTGGGTCCCATTGTTCACTTTTAGGTGTGTTCTCACCTGAGCTCTTAGCTTGGATGGGACGGACTGATGCAGTAGGGAGGCAGTCAGTTTTGAATACATTAGCAGGATATATTGATGCAACAGACTGCACAGTTCCAATAACAGTCCTACTTGGCAGTATGATGTCATGGCTAGTGGGATTTTGTACACTAATGACAATTTTTGGTGTCATACCAGTCTTTACTAAAACAAGGGTATCACAGAACTCGAGTCCTTCAGGCCACTGTGGGTTCTCATGAGGCTCGAAGATCAGGGTTCTATCTTCTTTGAAAGGTGGGGCTTGCACTCGACACTCGATTTGGATGGAGCTGTGTTTAGGCACTTCAACTCTCTCATTTGTTGTTCTTACACTGTGCTCACATGGCTGTCCCACTGTCACTGCATTAACAAAAGCTCTTGCGCTACTCTTTCTGAGGTGAGGAAAAGCTACTTTTACTGTTTTCATGAGTTTCTCTTTATTCTTAGTGTTTGTCTTATCCTGTACTCTGTTTGCAACTAGGTGTGAAATCACATTGAAGCCAATTATGGGGCATGACTGTTGGTTGCCTTTTAACACTAACACAGGTATTAGCAGATCTTTATCATTAGCAGCAAGTCTGAAGCTTACCTCGAGCCAACCAATATATGGTATTTCCGTCCCATTGGCTGCTTCAAGTTGCAGTGGTTCAAGTGGGTCTACTAGTTCTGCTATATCTCTTAGTTGGACATCAGGCAAATGGGTCTGTTTCCAGGCTGCATCTACAGCACAAATTTGTGAACCTGTGTCCCAAAGTGCCTGGATTCTTTGGTTGTGCAGAAAGCACTGAATGAGACATTTCTCTCCTACAAGCTCTTTTACAGTAGGCATCTTCACTGGATTACTTCTTTTCCTACACTTTGGTTTGCAACTTGACTGTGTTTCCTGTTTCTTAATAGATGAACATGTATGTGGCTTACAGTACCTTCTGTGCACAGACCAGTGTGTCTCTTGACAGTCTTTTGAGCAGTACAATGTTATTTTATAAACAGAACAACATTTTAACTTCATACTCTCTTCCTTTCCCTCACAGTTAGCACAACATTGGGACTTTTCAATGCTGTCGGTTGCCCCATGTCCCGTGGGAGCAACCTCCCTTAGTTTAAAGGGCTCCCTTTATCTGATTTGGTCAGTCTAGGTGCTTTACAACCTGCATGGAAATGCTCACTACTCCCACACCTAAAACAATGCTGGCAATATGCCTCACCTGCCTGCACACATGCAAAACATCTGGGACGGTTACTTGGTGAGGGATAATATCGCTGTGGTGCGAATCTTTGTTGAAACTGTGCTGTCCCATGCACATGCCCAGGTCCATGTGCTGGGTGGTATTCCTGTGCTGCTGCAGGAGGGTGCTGGTGGTAAAATGGCATGCAGTTTTGTTCAGCCTTAATGGGGAAAGGCTGCTGAGGTGCTGGGGTTGTCTTTTGAATGGTTTCTCTGATTTGGGAAACTTCAGCCCTCAAGTCTTTCAGCAGCACCATGTCAGCACGCATTTCCTTTATTTCTGTTAGAAGATCAGGGGGTAGAGGGGCTGGTTTCTCTTGAGCTGTGCTTCTCTTTCCCACTGGGGAATCATTAGACTGGACAGTATTTACAGCTGTTACTCGTGATGGAGCGGCATGTTTCTTTTTGTCCTGTCTTTCCTTTTCATTTGCGACTGCAATATTTACCTTCTCGAGCAACAACTCATCTGAAGTATTTGTTTGCAGGAGGTAAGGTTGCAGGTCACTTTTAACTCTGTGGCACCTTTCTCCTGGTAATGAGACCTGAGGATTCTCCTAAGAGCAGGTAATGTGAGGTTTTCTTTTCCTTCAAGATAACTCCTTAGCTGCAAGCCTGGCGTGATAGCACGAATTACAGCATCAGTGATTTCTGATTCTGGGTAGCCTCTATTGAGCCCGCTTTCAATTTGTCTGGCCAGACTGGAGAATGTCAGCCTGTCTTTTTGCCCCGGCTCTCCTATTTGGCCTGATATCTTAAAATCTTTGCGCCACATGGAACTGTTTGGTGCTGTTGGAACAATGTTTCTCACTGGGGTGCGAGGACTTAAGGCAGGATTCATGCTATTCCTCATCAAGTCATGCATTTCACCCTCTTTTTGTTGTAAGAGCAGTCTTAATGTCTCTATCTCCTCCTGGCTACTTTCCTGGTCCTGAACAGCTGGATCCACTGTTTCATTCACACCTTGTTTTTTATCCATTTGTATGTCACTTATAATGTCCTGGACATTAAGAAGTTCTGACATACCTTCGTCCTCTCGGGTAGCCAGCTCGGTGCGTTCAAGGTGCTTAACTAAATGCGAGACTAGCTGACTGCGCGTTCTATTAATCACAAACTCTTTTCCTGGTCCTGAGATTTGAAGTACATCACATAATTTAGTCAGCTGCTCTAAAGTCAGTTGATACAATGTTCCTTTAAGCTCCAGCTGTAGCTTTTCTAATTCAGACTCCATGTTGTCAGAGGAGTTAGCACAAGCAGTCAGTTGAGAAATGATCAGACTTAGTTGGCTTTTACTGCCCCCGAGTGGCCACTTTTTCACTTCAGGATACAGATACCAACGTAGGTCTAGTGATGTCTCTGCTGCTTTACTATGCTCCTTTCTGATACCTGGGTCGTCTGGGGGGGATGATCAACGAGAGGATTTCTCTTACAGGTCAGGGATGGTCCTCGAATCAATCATCCCAGCGGTGCCTCCAAATGTTGTGCCCTTAAACAGGGGAAATAGTGAGGAGAGGTGAAAGAAAGGCACAGACACGCAGCTCTCACTCTCACTCGTCTGTATTGAGTTTCAGAAGCAATACAACCAAAACAATATTCTTATGGATGCACTCAGTCTCAGGACAACTGTATCCAAACTAAGTCACTATTGTTCGCTGCATTAGCTGATGAGAATACTTTAGATAACATGAACTGTAGCATTAGACAAAAACATCTTTTTAACTCGCACATGTTAGCTGACACAGTCACTAACTTTCCACAGCAATGAAATAATACTTTAAGTACTGCATGTCTTTCAGTAGTTAACTTATACAGATCGTAACAGAAAAATCTTCACACAATATGGCGGAGTAATAGCGAAAACTAGCATACGCAGCAACAAAGATTAACTGGAACTTCTCAGCAAAATAGTCCGCAATTCACATCTTCCGCTACAATGAACAATGATAACAATGTAATAATCAACAGTAACACACATTTATATAAATTTGTGCATGACAGTTACCTTAAACAGGGGAAATAGTGAGGAGAGGTGAAAGAAAGGCACAGACACGCAGCTCTCACTCTCACTCGTCTGTATTGAGTGAAGGAGGAAGCGTGCGAACCCACCTACTGGAGCCCTGAGGCATTAACAATGGATCGATGCACAATCAACCCAGGCAAAACTTTCACTACTTATCTCCCTCTATATTCCCACTGCATATTCTATTCGAAAACAGTCAAAGCAACAAATAAAACATTAATAAGGGCATGACATGAAATGTAAGGAACAGAGATGTACAACTTCAAAACTAATCAAATTTATGATCCACCACAGTTGCATGGCAGGCAGAGACACAAATACTCACTAACAGAGACGCACACTCAACATGAGGAACCAGCAACGTGACAAGGAACACTGGGAAGCTGGGAAAAACAAGGCACATGTGAAATAAGTCAGACTAATGACAAGGGAAGCAAAACTGAACACAACACAAGAGACTACCAAAATAAAACAGGAACATAACACTGAGACTGAAACACAAATTTAACAGGCCAAAGTAAACACAAAGATAAAACTGAGTAAATATAGGCAACAACAGAAACACAGACATAGGAGGACAGGAAAAACCTGAGAATAACTAACAACGAAATCTTAAACACACATTTAGAATGACACCCTAACCTAAGAAAATATAATATTTAAACTGAAAACTACTCAAAGTCAAATAAATGTTTTATTATTTAACTGAATATGAGGACTGGAGGGTCTGCCTGCAGTCAGGCCTCAATTAAAACTCATGTTTTGTGAGTAATTCATGTTGCGATTTGGAAGAGTTTCATGTCTTGCCTTAATACTATTATTATTACTATTATTATTATTGTTGTTGTTAAATGTTCGTCTTTCAGAGCTGAGAGTGAAGATGAGTCCTTCTGCAGTGGTGACAGAGGGTCAGAGAGTCACACTGACCTGCAGCACCAGCTGTCCTCTGACTGACAACACAAACTACATTTGGTACTTGAACAGTCGACCTCTGACCGCAAGCGAGAACCAGAACAAACATCTGATCCTAGACCCAGTCAGCAGGGAGGATGCAGGAAGCTACTCCTGTGCTGTGAAAACCAACAAAGATATCAGCTCTGCTCCAAAGACTCTCACTGTCCAAAGTATCACAGGAACATGGACAATTGGAGTTTCTGTAATAGTTCTGGTTTCAATACTTCTCCTTTTCTTCTTTTTGATTAGGTACGCAACACGGTGTTTGATTCAAAGTGACAACATTTTATCTCTGGCATGAACTCACTTATTTTTTCTGTTTATTACTTTCAATAATCAGAAAAAAGAGGACTACGAGTCAGTCTTCCACAAACGAAACATCAAACAACATAGTGGAGGTAAAGATTACTGTAGAGTTGGAAAACACATTTTCATACTGAATGATCTTTCTTACAGAGTCAAAGGAGTCAAATCTTTAAGTGAATTATGATGTATCGCTCTTTGTTCTCAGCTAAATCCTGATCCTGTGCGTGAAGACATCTTAGGTGAGCCACAGGTGGAGGATGAAGTCCTCTACAGCAAAGTCTACTTCTTTAAAAACCACACAGATCCTCTTTTGTCTACCATAGAGCCACTTCAGCCAAGAGAAGAGCAGCATGCTGATTACACTGTGGTGAAGTATAGAAATAACACGAGCTCTGATGAAGAATCTGTTGTCCTTTCAACAGAAACAGACCCCACATGGTGTTGAACAAGCCTTTTAACACATCTCTGCAACTGTCATTTAAAATTTTGTGCATCACACTTGAATCTTCATTTTACCTTTTTGCTGTGTTCGACAAAATTAGATTAGGCAGTTCGATGGGCTTCACATGTTACTCATATGAATGGAATAATTCATGATCATGTAAATATTATGCTCATGTATTTTTATTTTTATTCTATTTTAGCAGGTCACGTGCCTTTTGTCTCCCTTTTCTAACCGTGAGAGCAATTACACACAAAGAAAGGTTGTTCACTATAATCCAAGAACAAAGGGATACAACAACTGTAGTGTTTGCTGTGGGGATGACCCTTGTGTGCATGTGCTATTATAGCAGAAGACACTGAAATGCGGGAATGTCACTGCATTATAGCCTTGATTTTGTCACAGTGCAGAATATTTAAGTCCAAGTTGTTACTCTTATTTATTTCGTAACAACTGGAAACCTTGTTATGTCTTTTTCAGAACTGTACATTTAACCATTTCATTGCTGTTAGTAATTTTTATTTCATTGACGGTTTGTTCTTATATCATTATATCACTGGTGAATTTTGCCACTTAGCGCTGCCCTTTGTCACTTTTATATATGTATAAACATATGATGTGTTTTTGTGTATATATGTAAACCTTGTTGAAAATTTGGATTTACAAAGTATGACAATTACAAATACAGATATCAGTGTCACAGTATAAAGACAAATAACCTGATTTAGAAATTATTTTATTTGTGGCAACAAGCAGAGATAAAAGGCTTTTCATCTGTAAACTCCTCACCCAGCCCCCACACTTGCATGTGCATTGCTGCGATTGCAATCAGTTTCTAGCAGAGAGTCTTTTTGCGTGCTAACTCAAAGATAATAACAGGGTTCAGTGGAAAATATTACTGAAAACATAACCTGCAAGCGCCATCTGCAGAGACTGCTGCTGAGATCATGAGCTGTGATAATGGCAGCCTACGGTGGACAGACCACAAACTGCTAAAGAGCAGAACAAGCTAGACTGGTGCTTAATAATGGTGATGTTTTCCAAATGGTCACTATTATTATTAATATTATTGTTATTATTATTATTTTAACAGGCTGTAAACATGCCTTGTAAAAATGTTTGTATTTTAAGCATTTTAACTCTTGTGCCATTTTTTATTGCACTCCATCAGGTTTGAGCAGGAGAGTTTTAGAAAAAGTAATGAATACATACAGCATACATATATATACATAAATGTAGAGGAATAATATCAATACTTAGAACAGTCATTGAGACTGAAAGTTACCTGAACATCTAAAATATTCAGCACAAGACAACTAAGCCCCATTGTTCTTCCTGCAGACAGCAAAAGAACCACAGAGGAAGGACATTCATGTTTACTCTCTTTTCTTTTTGTCCTTGCCTGTCCTGCCCGGCAATCAGAATTATTGTCTGAAGCCCAAGAAAAAGCCCAGCAGATTTATGTTCCCAAGTTGACCAAGTTCCGCTTTTGCTGTCCTGGTCCACTTGATAGTAATAGTTTTTATAGATAGATAGATAAAATAGAGGATTTTTTATTATGAGTTATTACAATCAGAACAGATAGGACGGGGAGAGGAAAGAGAAAGAAAAAGGAAAGAGAAGTTTGGAAGACAGTTAACAGAAGGAGAGGAGAGATAGAGAGAGAAAAGACACTGAAAATCTGCTGAAAAAAAATGAGCAAAAAAAAACAACAGCAGGGAAACCACAGCAACAACCAACATATGCAAAAGTAACAGTAAATAATAAATATTAAATGTTACTGAGCAGCATAGAGTACTAATAATGCATTATGTGTTTAGAGGCAGCAGCCGACCAAGATACTGTGCATCTGTGATTACCTGTTTGTACACCTCTGTGTGTAAGAGCTCTTGTGTTCATAAGATTTCTCCATCTAAATGTCTAATAGTAGGTGTAGGGAGCCATATGCCCCCAGGACATGAAGCAGGAATGGAAGAGACCCAGACCCCCAGACATCCAGTGCTTTCTATGCCTGCTGAACATAAAACAGTCATGTTAGTCCTTCTGTTTTTCCATCCATTATGACCTAGATGAAATTTATTCAAGAAAAAAAACAAGACATACAAAAAAAGTTTTGAGCCTTTGGCTTTTGTTACTGTTATAGGAGGGGTAAATCTGGGATGTCCTTTGGGAACATGGTGGGGTTTCCTCATCCTCACACTCTCTCTTGGTAGAAACGAAGGTTTCTGTGCGTGATGCCTACCATCAGTGTAACGTTGCATTTTCAACTGATATTTCTGAACTGAGTGACGTGCAATGTTATCCAGTGGAGACACAGCAGGAGGCAAAGGGAGGACATCCAGTTTAGTACGCATCTTCCTGCCATACAGGAGTTCATAGGGAGAGAGGGAAGTAGTTACATGCGGTGTTGCATGGTAAACTTGAAGCCAATCCAGCACAGTCTCCTTCCATGGTTTTGACTGCTGGATTGCTGTCTGGATAGAGGTGCGGAGGGCACGATGAAACCTTTCGATTGCTCCATTTGCAGCTGGGTAGTAGACAGATGTTCTGCTGTGGGAGATGCCTCTATTACAGAGGTAAACTGTGTACCATTGTCAGTTACAATGTTCTGGGAGCAGGATTAGTATGTGCAGTTTTGTCATTGAACTGGCAAAGGCGTTTTGTGAGCACAATCCCTTGGTAACTTCCATGTGCCAGTGCAATCAGTTTAGGTCTCACTGAAAGTGGTGCAATGAGCCTTGAGCCTCTGAGAACATAATCACTTAGGGTTGAGAGTGCATTACAGATTTTGTAGTAAGGTGCAAGTGTGACATCAAGTGCTTTGATTGAGGCAGGCCAGCCACTTTATATTTGTGAACGCAAAGCAACCAGTTCAGGGCAAGTTGAACAGGCAGAGTCAGAGTCAGCAACTGGAAGTGAGGACATGGCAGCAGCAACTTGAGCTATCATTTCATGATCTGCATCTGATGTGGGATGGGAAGAAACAGACAGGGGCAGGCGAGAGAGACAGTCAGCTGTATAGTTTGGAGAACCTAGGCAGACCAGCGGGCGATGCACATGCCAGCCCGATTAATCCCTTTGGTGCTCAGCAGTGTTGTCAGAGCTTGGTGGTCTGTCTGCAGAGTAAAACGTCGGCGTCACAAATATGTTCTCCATTTCTCTGCAGCCCACACACAAGCATAAGCTTCTTTTTCAATAGTTGAGTACTTTTGTTGTGTTGCAGACAGTGTGCGGGGAGCAAACGCCACAGGTTTTTCTGTGCCATCAGATTGCACTTGAGCAAATACAGCACCAAGCCCATAGTCACTTGCATCAGTAGAGATCACTACACGCAAGGCAGGGTCAAACAGTAGCAGTGCAGGACTATTCACCAGGAGTTTTTTAACTTCTTCAAAGCTCGCTTGTGCATCTAAAGTCCGTGTGAAGGTGTTCTTGTCGCTAGCACAGGCATGCATAGGGGCTACAACAGTTGCAAAGTTTGGCAAGAACTTGGAGTACCATGACATCAAGCCCAAGAAGGATCTCAAAGCAACAGCATCAGATGGGGGAGGGGCTCTTAAAACAAAATCAATATGCTCCTCATCAGGAAGAATGCCATCAGCAGTGACAACATGACCTAGGAAGCATAGTAATGTCTTCCTAAAATGGCATTTGTTTTCGTTAAGCACAAGTCCAGCATCTTTGAGCTTCTGCAGGATAGTGTTAAGGTTTTGGTCATGCTCAGCTGCACTTTTACTGTAGACAGTAAGGTCATCCAGGTAATTTTGGAGACCTGGGAGGTCTTTTTTAAGGATTTCAGCCATCACTTTTCTGAAAAGCTGAGGGGGCAGAGGCCAGTCCATAAGGTACTCTGCAGAATCTGAAGAGTCCATCATGTGTAATGAATGCTGTCAAATCTCTGCTATCTTCATGCAGGGGCAGCTGGTAGTATGCATTTGCAAGATCAATTGTAGAAAACCTCTTTGCACGCTGTAAGCTGGCAAACAATTCATCTACATGTAGTAAGGGGAAGCAATCAGTGATCACAGCTTTGTTTGGTTCACGGAGGTCTGCATACAGCCTTATTCCACCAGTTTTCCATCCTGTCACAACAATTGTGGATACCCATGGTGATGCATCAATCCGTTAAATGACACCAGCTTTGAGTAAACGATTCAGTTCTGCTGAAACTGAAGCCCTCACAGCAAACGGGAGACGTCGCAGCTTCTGACAGGCAGGTTTGACTGTTGGGTCAACTTTCACTTTATACACAAAGGCACGCACACAGCCAATATCTGGGGCAGCAGGGATGCAAGGAGCAGGTGATTGGTTTGTAAACATCACAAAAGCAGTACGATCAGTACATGGAGGTAGAGCAGTATTGCCTGCAATGCTGACATTCAGTGCTTCCATCAGATTTCTTCCAAGAAGAGGAGTTCCTTTTTTTTACAACAAAGAACACAGCTGAGGCAGATGCATTTCCTCTGCTCACTGTGACTTGCAGGCAACCTAACAGGAATTGTTTTATTTGTGTATGTAACCAGTTGAAGGTCAGGTGGTTGTAGTGGCGTATCACTGAAGTGCTCTTTGTAGATGTGGTTAGGCAAGATAGAAACTGCAGAACCTGTGTACACAATCAGTTCAATGTCCTTAGCTGATGAGATAGGTGTGCTCACATTTATGCTGCATTGCAATCCTTTTGATGCATGCGAAGGATCTGTTAAGTAGAGGACTGTGAGTTGTGGTAAATGGACTTCCCATACATCTTTTTTCTTGGATGAGCAGCAGACACGAGCAAAATGTCCAATTTTATGACACATTTTACATGTAGCTTTGGCAGCAGGACACTGACGAAGGTTGGCTAAATGACTGTTTGAACCACATCTAAAACAGTTCTTAGTGGGTGTGGTTGCATGAGATGGCTTTGCAGGTTGAGCATTGGATTTGTGTTTCTCACTCACGCTCCTGCATGGAGTGTGAGTGAGACTGCACAGCTTGGACTGGAGTACTGCTGTCTGCAGCTATGGATTTAGCTTGTTGAACTGCAGATTCCATTTGTGTTCCCAGTGTAACAGCTTTATCTAGAGTCAAATCGGGTTCAAGCAAATTTCTTTCTCTTATGCTGGGGCTAGACACATGTTCAACTAGCTGTTCACGGATCATTTCTTCTGTCCTGTCATCAAACTCACATTTAGAAGCAAGGTCACGCAAGCTCGCCACATACTGGATAACAGTCTTATGTGAAGCTTGTGTTCGCTTTCTGAAAGCATGTTTTTCCACAACAACATTTACCTTGGGTGAAAAGTGTTGTTCTAGGGCAGTAACAGCAGAGGCGGAAGTATCACCTGTATTTGGCATTGAGCAGAAAATCCTTTGTCCCTCTGTTCCTAAGCAGTGAAGTAAAGTAGCTCTTCTTCGTGCAAATAATTGTTGAACATACGCATCCACATGTTAAAGGCCAAAGCAGGATCTCCAGGGCAAGGCAAAGCAGTGGAGAGGCGTTTGCAGCCATGATGACAAAAAAACTAAGCAGAAAAAAACATGCACATTGAGTTATCAGTTAGCATCTTAACTTTATTCTAACTCTAAATTTTCCCGACTGCACTTTACTCTTATTTCATGACACCACCCTCTAGTGGTGCAATATGGTATAGTCATTACAGGACACGACACTTGCTTATGTCAGCTGTTAGGGAAAATATTCTAAAACACTTCTTCAGTAAAGACTCAGAGAAGAGAAACACACAGAGTTCTTGCTAGCAAGGGCAGCTCCCTACTGAGAGACTCGCACTAAGAAACTGCCCCGGTCTTTATTTATACTTCAGTGTGTGTGTGTGTGTGTGTGTGTGTGTGTGTGTGTGTGTGTGTGTGTGTGTGTGTGTGTGTGTGTGTGTTACTGCTGATCAAAGGGTCAAACATCCTTGGTCAGGAAGAGGGTAGCCTCCCCCTCACCCTAGATGGTTCACCCTAGATAACACGGTGAGGAAGTCCTGCAGTTCATCTAAACAAAGAGCACTTAGACTAAAACAAACGTAACTACGTTAATCCTGCCATAAAACAATAAAACCAGGTACAAGCTCTCTCGTGCTCCCAGGACGTGGGGGTGCATTCCTGGGGTGCACCCCAAGCCTGCAGCCTGTTAGTGATCACACACAATTAATTATATGCCTCTAAGTATACATGGTTTAATATTTCCTAATACAAATAACTACATGCAGTATTCTACCATATGCAAACTTATATCACTAAAAGATTATACTGACTACTAAATACAATTTTCCATTGACATTCCCTCCTGTTGTCAGTAAAACTTAAAGTGAGATACCAGTTTGTAACATCTTGTTGTACATTTTCTGTCACATCGTCATTAATCACACAAAGTCTTCGTGTTCCAACAGGTCGGGGTCATTATCATCATCATCACTTGTCATGGCTATTTATGCAGCAACAGTAGAAAATATTATGCGGTTAATCATGAGTTTTATACATGGCAATATACACGTTACAAAGACACAAAATAAAAGTAAAAATATCCCAACTCCGATGAGTAGTCTTTTTAGCACCTGTAACCAGGAGCCAGTGTAAAGCCAAGAAAACCAGTCACTTGTATCACTTACATAGTCCTGATTTTGGGCCTGCTGGATCTGTCTTAAAACATTCAGGGCGTCAGTCATGTTTGATGAATGTGCGTCTTCTTTATGTAAACGCAGAATGTGTTGTTGAAGAGGACACAAAGTCCCCTTTCTCTGCTAGTATCATAGAGTAGTTCTTCCCTGAGAGTTAGTCCAGGAACATATATATTGTGGGGTATGTTGCCGTGCTGGGTAACAGTCTGTATTTGCCGATTCTGCTTTTGTTCTTTCGTGGATATAACGGTACCTGGCATTGTTCATCCACGGATGAATGTGGTCTTGCGTCATATCCCTTAGGTGAGAGTTGTCGTGTGTCCATCTTCTCTGCCTTCCTCCTGGTTCAGCTGTTTCCGGCACCAGCTGGGGTCCTGTAAAAGTGAGCGTCGTAGTCAAGGTAACCAAGAGGGTCCACCTTCCCATGGTTGCACACAGGTCCGTCACGCCTCGCACTTGGTTGCCCTAGAGTTGATCAGAGGCTGGAGGTTGAAGTGCGAGTTTACCCTACGGGGGCTCAATCAGCACTCCCCCCTCACCACTGAAACAACCAAGTGTGAGATTTCTCTATTGTGCTGTCTTGAGGGTGCCGGGGTTTCTTGGGACCTCGACCTCTTTGCAGTGGCTCTGATAAATCCAGGAGGATCTCTCCGCTATTTTGCAGGCAGTTGAAAAGGTCAGAAGCACTTGAATTGGCCTCTATCAACCCCCATCACCTCACTTCAGGCCTTCATCCTGCGGTAGGAATACTTATGACTCTTCTACTGTCCATCCTCTGCAGAAAAACACCTCTGTGGAAAGGGTGCTGGGTTCAGTTATCTTACTGCTGTTGTGATCCCAGCAGTCTTCAGTGTGCCATCGTATGCACAGTATAGTGGCACAGCATTAGGTGTTGTTCATAGGAAACTGCTGTCATCACCACCATGGCTTCTGGTTCCTGGGCTTTCACAGAATCATGATGCCATCCTTAGATTCCCTCTGCGCTGTCGATGGAGCTTGGCACGCTCTCTCCATCCCTCAAGTTTTCATATTCCAACGCTGTGTGGGAAGTCTCCTCTTGATCTCCCGGAAGCTCAGTAGCACAGCTCTCTGTGTGATGTCCGCTGTGCTGAAGATGATCTCTGATCCTCCTGAAGCCTCTCTCCTGGCCTCAGCTCCCATCTTGTGGACGATCCTCTCAGCCACTCCTTCTCGTCATGCATAGTCCTGATTTCTCAGGAGATTACTGCTGCACCTGTATTTCCTTGCTAGGAAGACAAACTATTTGGAGAGTATGTCAACAATCATCAAACCACATTCTTTAGTTCAGTGAACTTCACTTATAGGCCATCAAAGCCTCATCTGAACATGGGTGCACCACTTGCATATTTGTAAATAAAACGGCTAATCACACAAATCGCTGCAAAAATTATATAAAACAAAATTTAATGTTAATTCCAAAATTTAATGTTAATTCATTGTTTCATATTAGTCCTGGATCCCTTCTCTTGACACATGCACACTCCCATGAGTCAACTCATCAAAATCAGATTCCTGTCTTAAAGAAAAAGATTAGCTAGATCATATCCCAGGCAACATCAGGGCATCTCCTCCCCTGGAGCAGCACCACCCTAGACCTATAATCCTGCAATAAAAATATTAGTGTGTTTTGCATAACACCTGGCTCTGCCAGGAGCCTGCATACACACCATCATGGCCTGGAAAGCAAAATCTGGAAGTGAAATCAAACTTCACACCTATAAACACCTATAAAGTAATAAAGCATTCAGCACTAGCAGGACAAGTGTCATGTGCAGGTTTTCTCAAATCAGTAAACTACAATTATTACCATAATTTGCCTCAGACATGGATCATCCCATGTACTCAGTCAACAGTAATGTAATCAGTGACTTCTCGTAAGCAAAGTCACTCCACTCATATATTATTTATGGGCTCAAGAGTGGCCAGCAAATGAGCCCATATTAACTATTCCATAACACCGCATCTCTTATTTGTTTGTCTCATGTCACTTGTCTGCTTCTGCCGAATCTTTTACATGTAGTCTCAAAAAACAAACATTAGCAACACACATTGATCATCCTGGTGGGCAGGCGCCAGCCATCCACATTCCAGAGGTGCCATAAAAACACCATAAAGTTAGCCATCCCTAGCTGTAGAAAGAATGTCAGTCACATATAAACCCAGAAATCCTATAGTAAAAAAAAACATTAACTAATCCTCTTATAAATCACATGATCAAACACATGAAAAACTGCAATGCTGTAGAAAAGAAAATGCAAATGTTAGCGCTGCGCAGGCATATGCATACTTTGTCACCGTTACCTCTGTAAGCAACACAAGGTAGTGAATAACACCCCTGGTAGATGCACAGACACAGAAAATGGCATTTCAAAGGTTAAACCATCATGCAACCTCGAATGTTGCTGTCATCTTTCTGCTCCTGTAACAAAAACACATAAATTCATCCACCCTTGTGTCCTGTCTAGGTGGGGGTTAACCTTGAGTCGTGGTCAAGTCCTGTCAGCTTTTACCAGTCAGTCAGTTTGTTTTTTATTTCCATTCATTCATTCATTCATTCTTTCTTTGCTGATAGTGGAAACCATCGTCGCATTTAGTTTCCACTTTCAGCAAAATGACGTCATTTCAAAAGAAAAAGAAAAAGAAGAACTTCTAGATCGGATTACCTCGCTGAATCCTTTTTAGGCAGGGACGCTCATCTAATATTGTCCCAAATAAGTAGCTTTCTCCAGAGCCCATTTTAATGTGGAGAAAACTCACTTGTAACGGCTTTCTCGACAGGTCGTATAGCACTTTCAATTCCCGACGTGCAGATCTGCTTAAAGAAAAGAAATAGACAAACAAAATCAGTGCCTGTTCAAAAGATAAAAATGAAAAATAACCGAGGTTATCAAACCAAACTTCCAGTGCACTGTGAAAGTATCAAAATAAAAAGGCCTTGTTATAGTCATGACACAAGCTCCTCATCTCAGGAGGGTAAATCACCATTAGCATGGTTCATCATACCATCATACTAATTGGCAGGCTCAACTTCACAACAAAAGAAAAATCATCAGCTAGATTAACTCCAAACCAACCATCAGCTGCACAACACACACATAAGCCTAATGTCTTATTAGCTATGAGTTTAAACACCAGGTCTGTGCTCTTCACTCATTTAAACCACAGATCTATTTTATTCAATTTTCCTTTTTCCCTTCATCATAAAACATGTGACATGCTGTCATGCACTTCACAAAAGAAGTTTGTTCTGACATAGAGTTGTGTATCTAAATACAGGATTCACTCGCACATCAAAACAGGAAACTCAGTGTTTTAGAGTCTCCACTCAACACACAACAAACATCCCATTCACTCGTGCTAGAATTCAGTCACCTTTCATTAATCTAAAACCGATCAACTAATTTGCATATCAGCTATTAACCCACTAAGTTGACAGGACGACAGAAAAGCATGTTCAAAATAGTATCACAAAAGACAATTTCCCTCATACAGTAAATTACTTGCGCTGCATCAATCAAGCAGGAAGCTTCTCCCAATTTACTATATTAACAACTAAATTTATTGTCTGATCACTGGTTGGTCAAACCAGGATCTTTTTTCCCACAAAAGTTAAACTGTTGTCCTGCAACCTAGAGAGTCAATTTTTTGCATTGGATAAATTCAGTATTTGATAACGAGTGTCTGCTAAATTGACACTATTTTAACACTGATGAAAGATAACAAGCTAATTTTCATTGCATGGGTGTTTGTGTTATTAGGCAGGTCTAATGCATGTCTGTGGAGCTGCATATCCAGCAGAGCATGTTCTTAAAAGCTGCCTTTTCTACACACTTCTCTGCTATTATTTAATCATTTCTCAACTAATGTGCTATGAGTCTTCATGAGTCATTTTGTGTTTGGAATTGTTAGTAGGGTTAATTCATGTTTTGCTTGTTTGTGTGATTTTGTATGTTTCTATTTTCACAATGTTTCAGACTCCTTCACAATTTTCCAACTTAAGCAGTCAGTTTTCTTTTCCCCAGGTTTGCTAACCCAAATTTTGATTTCCCACATTAAATAACAGCATTCCTCTGTGTTCTCACCTAGTCTTCTCACTCTGTGTTCCTCTCCCACTTTCAACAGTCCAACAGCCGGCAGTTCTTCCGCTTTGTCCTGTGTCCCACTGTCTCTTCTTGGCATTTTACTCCACAGGTGGCAAATGTCAAACTCCAACAGTTCAGTTCTCCTCAAACGTTTTCTTCACATGCACAGTGAAGTTTCAGCTTGTTGTAGACACAGTGCCATTCATCTGATCAGTCAGGATGATGGGTTTGCTCTTTTTCTCTGATGCTGTTTGTCCACATTGCTGCTGCTTTGCTCTTTGCTCAGGACTTGCTGCTGTCTTTATCTGCCATGTTATTGCTCTTTGGAGCTGCATTCTTCAGGGAGGAGTGAGCACTTGCTTGTGAGGTTGAGAGACACATGGCGCTTTAAATAAGTCAGCCAGAAACTTGGCCTGCATGTTTCCAATGATGTTAAACTATAACTTTCTTTCGACCGCTGCATGTGGAAAATTGATTCAGGTCTGCTTTTCACCTGAAAGTAACAAACTAAGACATGTTCATTATTATCATCGCTGCTTAATCAACACACATCTCTCTCTCTCTCTCTCTCTCTGTTTTTGTGAACAGTCCTTTCTTAAAAGCAGAAAATAAGATTGTAGTTGTTCTTGGCTGATCAACACAAAACCTTTTTCCTATAATTATTTTTCATCTACAATGTAAATTTTGTCTCTTTTTCACTCTTTTTTTTATATATATATATATTTTTTAAATAGCTGGTGACCTGCAGAATCACCGCTCTCACAATCAAAGGCAATTACTTTTACACAGCGCACAAAAACACTGTGACGTCAGACACATTCACACTCACTTTTTCATCTGCGTAAATAAATCACATGGCTGATGATATGTGCCATGGTGATCCATAAATATGATCACCAGTTTATTTAACTATTTTTCAACCCAACAAAACAAATAAACAAAAACATGATGCTGATGTTATGAACACTCTACACACAAGTCAAGATGCAGGAAAACTGCTCACGGAAACGCTGCACACTCCAGTTATCACAGTTATCACAGTTCTGTTTGTGTGAATTATCTGCTTTCATTATTAATACCAGTTTATAGGTTGTTATCCTTTTTATTATTAGTTTGAATGCATTAAAATTAAGTTGTAATTTAGCTTTTTGTTTATTTTACTTTATTCCTCTTGCATTTATATCTATTCAGTCGGGTCTGTTTCCAACCCTTTTTTAAACTACTTCAAACTACTGTGATCTCTAATTTTTGCTGGGTGAGGGATTATTATGTTCTTCCTAGTCTGAACTGCTCTCTTTACCTGAGCTGCTATCCTATTCTGAGTTACTGTCTTCTTTGTTTCTTACAGTCACGTACAAAATGTCCCTCTTTTCCACACCTCCAGCATGTAGTGTTAAAGCCACTGTTTGGTGTGTGTGTGTAGCCTCTACCTCTTGCTCTTCCACTATGCATTCCTCTCTCTTTCTTTTGGATTAGTCCTGCTCCGGCTTGCTGTTTTTCTAGACATTTCTCATCAGGTGTTAATTTTTCTTGTTTATCACCCATTTTCAAAGATTTTGCTGGGCCGTCGCTGGCACGCTTGACTTCAGAGTGGTTTACTGATATGGCCTTCGACTTCACCCTAACGGTGAAGCGGTATTAGTTTTATGAGATGAAACTCAACCGTTCTCCTGTCACCAGCACGTGAGCCTCAGCAAAGAAAACAAAAATGGAAGTAGTTCAGCAGCGTATTGTGCTGTAAAATCAACTTACTTCCAAACACATACACACACATAGACAGTTGCGCGCTAATTTGTCACGAGATAATTTCAGCTACCTCTAAAACTGGTCGAAACATAGTTCCTTTTGCCAAACTTAAACCTAATTTGTCACGAGATAATTTCAGCTACCTCTAAAACTGGTCGAAACACAGTTCCTTTTGGCGAACTTAAACCTTTTTTACCACATTTCTTTAAACTTTTGCGGCCGTCTTATATACCAAAATAGTGTTTCTCACCCCTGACGTCCCACTGGTGATTCAGATCATTGGACTGAATCCCACCGCCGTGGACCAGATTATAACACCGGCCCAGACCCGAATTTAACGTCCTGGGGCTCTCTCCTCGTCCAAGAGGGCTGTGCACAGGCTTCGGTGCTGGCTCCCCACGGCGTCAGGAATCAGTGCTGGATCCTGGAACAGAGTCACAGATAACAATTCTGATATTTTCTGCTCCGGCTACGAAGGACCAAATAATGTTAGGGAAAATATTCTAAAACACTTCTTCAGTAAAGACTCAGAGAAGAGAAACACACAGAGTTCTTGCTAGCAAGGGCAGCTCCCTACTGAGAGACTCGCACTAAGAAACTGCCCCGGTCTTTATTTATACTTCAGTGTGTGTGCGTGTGTGTGTGTGTGTGTGTGTGTGTGTGTGTGTGTGTGTGTTACTGCTGATCAAAGGGTCAAACATCCTTGGTCAGGAAGAGGGTAGCCTCCCCCTCACCCTAGATGGTTCACCCTAGATAACACGGTGAGGAAGTCCTGCAGTTCATCTAAACAAAGAGCACTTAGACTAAAACAAACGTAACTACGTTAATCCTGCCATAAAACAATAAAACCAGGTACAAGCTCTCTCGTGCTCCCAGGACATGGGGGTGCATTCCTGGGGTGCACCCCAAGCCTGCAGCCTGTTAGTGATCACACACAATTAATTATATGCCTCTAAGTATACATGGTTTAATATTTCCTAATACAAATAACTACATGCAGTATTCTACCATATGCAAACTTATATCACTAAAAGATTATACTGACTACTAAATACAATTTTCCATTGACATCAGCCAACCAAAAAAACTGTCTTTGAATACTGTTCGCTTCTTCTGCTTTCAACTGGAGTGCATTACCACTGAGTTACTTTGCATCTGCTCTTAATATTTGGCCAGTCACTCACCTAACCAAACTACTGCCAGGGTGAAAATGAATAATACCTTACCACTAAATCAGGGGAGAGCAAATGTAGTTTCACATTGTGTGTGTGTGTGTGTGTGTGTGTGTGTGTGTGTGTGTGTGTGTGTGTGTGTGTGTAGTGTAGAGTAGAATAGGGCTTTGGAGTTGACGTCACGCCGCAATGCATTGTGGGAGCGCAGCGCCATTTTCGGGGTCTACGAATCAAAAAAACACACTGTGTTGGAACGACGACTACAAGAAAGATGCTTAAAAGCAGCTCAAAAGAGAGTGAACTGTATAGAGACCGATTGCGTCCAGAGGCGAAGCAGCGGTACTTGCAGAAAATAGCGTGCATTGGAAATGTGGACCCGTATGAAATATGGCCGTGGAGTAGAAACCCCGAACACCTAGCGCTACTGACGTAGCCTGACATATACCTTGTCTGTGGAGTCAGCGCGTACAAGTCGTCATTCAAACAAAGGTAAGTCAGCTCGAGTACTGCGTGTGAAATGCGTTTGATTTCCCTGCAAACATTCACATTAGTGCAGCATAAATTCATTCATGAGGGGAAATTACAGTGAGAACATGTGGAGGCTGTTAGAGGGATAACAGTGAGTTCAGTGCATTGATGTGACATTGTCCTGAAGGATTTAGTTATTCTTTATGGTTAAAGAAATTGCACTAATTTATTCATATTTATTATAAATAATCCTAATTATACATCTTGCTTCCATGTTTGTATCCTGTGTCACTAAAAATACATTTTATTTTAGTTTTATACATTGATTAATGACCTGCAGAATCTCCTTATCATATTAAGTGATTCATAATTGTCACTTTATGCTTTCCCCATCTCTAAAGTGATGACATCCTTGCATTACATACTTTAGGTTCATTCTCTGCAGGCAGGTTTCTGACAGAGAACAGACAGATTTACACTATAACATGCAGCGATGGACACATAAAGAAATGAAAAATCACATGTATGTGCTAACTTTCTAAACACTTTGTTACATTTATGATAAAGTAGATAAAACACATTTATGTCGGCCATGGCTCATTAGTTCTTGTCTTTAAATGAACTTTGTCTGTGTGTGTTTCAGGTACTGCACTCTCAAAGACTGAATGAACCAGCATTGCAGCCATGGGTCACTGTGAGCATCACAGGGAAGGTTGAAGTCGCCCACTGCAGCTGTATGGCCGGAGTCGCAGAGAACTGCAGCCATGTCGCTGCTCTTCTGTTTAAAGTAGAAGCAACAGTCTTGATCGTGGCACAAGGACTGTTACAGATGAACCTGCTTACTGGGTTTTGCTGGGTAATGTGACCAAGATACAGCCAGAGGTTGGCCATAAGATAGACTTCTCCTCTTCAGCTGCCCAAAAAAAGGCTCTTGATCAAAACATAAACAGACCATCCGTAGTGACAGGTAAAAGAAGCCGTCCTCAAAAAAGGAAAATCCCACCTGCTACTGTGGAGGAGTCTAGATGTATGCCTGTAGTGCACTGCCGTGTAAATAATTTGCATTTACTGAATATGTACTGACTGAGTCCCACTGTTCAAAAGTTGAATAAAGAAACAAACTAATTTTTGCCTCTTTTTATTTTATTTTATTAAAACCACCTTATAGAGCATCACATCAGTAACAGTGTAGAATCCATGTCATTTATAGTTTACAAATGACAAAATGTTTACACAAAATCATGAGTGTTTACATGATATCACCCACTACTAACATTACTTTATTTACTGTATCTTTTGAAAAAATAACAGCACAAGACTTAAGAACATTTAACAGGAGCAGGTTTCATTCTTCCCTGGTTTTATTATCACACTGTTCACCAAACGCAGCAAACCTTCACCATCTTATCCAGGAGGGTCACCTCTTCACCCTCACATGGAAGAAGTAATCTGATTGGCATGGTGGTTTGTTTGAAGCAGGTCCCTCGTGTAGCGCTGGGACCCAGTCACGATGTTTCATCCATTTCATAGGCTGGTTTGCTGCAATAATGCCAAATAATTAGCAACTCTATAAATAGACGGTAGTTCTGCAAAATCACTCAGTAGGATGTTTGTTCTAATTTGCTATGACCTCAGAGTGCATTGAAAATGAAACTAATAGGCTATAAAGAGTGATATGAACATATTTAGAACTTACCGTAATGAAAATGTCTGGAGCACCAACAGATATTTGGAGATGGAAGAGAACTGGAGCTCGTCTCACAGCTGCTATCCAGGCTGGACGCCTTCGTTTGCTAACATCGATACACGAGCTGCCTCATGTTGCTTCCAGGTTGGGAAAGAATGAAAAGATAAACCCTTTTCAAGCTTATTTTCTTGCTGGTCGTGCGATCGAACATTGCAGCCGACCACACAGCAAATACAAACCATGGCTGTTGTGTGTGCCTTCGCTCCCTTTTCACTTGCGCTAGACCCCCAAAATGGCGGATCGGGCCAAAATCCTTTCCACGCCCACCCCCGTGACATCACGCTCCAAAGCCCTATAGAAGAGAAAAGAATGCCTTATTTTCCCTATACAGTTGTACAATGAGATAGAGGGCATCTCCTACTCAGTACAAACATGCTGGGTGGGGACAGTTCTGCAGCACTATATACGCATGGACAGTATTAACAGAGAAAAAATATACAAAGTTTACAAATATACAAACCAGTTTTAAAAAGTAATATGTAATAAATAGTGTTATGTATATACTAGAGATGGCACATACTACTTTTTTATGTCTGAGACCGTTACCGATATCATAAATTTGGATATCTGCCAATACCAATATAAATCCGATGTAGCGTATTTTATAATCAACATAATGTTTTTTTCAAATATGTTGCTGCATTTTGTATAGGTTCATACTGAAGTTTTTAAAAAACAAAACAAAACAAAAAACACTGAAGCTATTCAGCAAAAAATACACTGCACCCAAAATATTTCATAGTTCAGCAATTCTGCTCAATCTAATAAACTTAAACTTACATCATCCTTCCTATTCTGGTATTTTAAAGAGTACTTAGCAGAAATATTAAGCAACCTAACTAATAGGTTTGCCAACTCCCAGCTAGAGTTGGATGTCTCGAGACCGGTCTTGGTCTCGAGACCACTTTTACGTGGTCTTGGTCTCGTCTTGGTCTCGTCTTGGTCTCGACGTACTTTTGTCTTGGTCTTGTCTTGGTCTCGACGTACTTTGGTCTCGGTCTTGTCTTGGTCTCGACGTACTTTGGTCTCGGTCTTGTCTTGGTCTCGCTGTCTTGCTGTCTCAGGTCAACATAGTGGTCGGGAGATTTGGAGTCAACAGTATCCATCACACACAGCGTAATGTTCGATAATGTATCATGTGGAAAAGCTTTATCTCTGAGAGCCGTGCTTAGAGAGTGCTTTGTAGTGAATCAGAATAGTCAACTCCCATTGAGCGAGAGCCGGCTCCTCAATTAATTTCCTTTCGCTGCTCAGCTGTCACACAGCGACACACAGTGGCTCAGCCATGCTCAAATCCCTCCACATTGTGGCATTTTATTATTTTGCCTTTCGCGCCCTTCACACACAACTAAATGCAACCCGTTAGATTGAGTCAGTTACAGAAATTTCAGCGACTTCGTCTGTCATAAAGTTTGCGTTCATAGAACACAAAGAGTTTTTGGTAAATGCAAAAAAGAAGCATTCGGCAAAGTGCAGGTTTTGTAAAGTCTCCTTGACCGAGACAGCCGGGACTACCTCAACCTTCACCAGGCACCTGGAGCGCAAACACCCTCAAAGGTAAGTTAGCCGGTAGCCATCTATCCATCTTCAAACTCTTCTAACTACCTTTCCAACCTCAGATGACCAGGTCATGTTTATGTAATATTGTTATTTATAATGTGTTCTTCAAACATTATAAATTATGTAGGGACAGTTTTTTTGCAACCGTCCCTGCAGACTTAACTTTAACTTAACGTTACGTTACATGCTATGTACAGGTAGCTAGCGCTAGCAGTGGCTATCAGCTACTTAAACAATTTTCATTAACTTTAGGTATTTTGGTGAATTCATTGAGCAGAAATATATCGAAACCATTTCAGTGAGCACTTTAAGGGCTGGTATGGTGCTTTGTTGTGGACTTTAATGGGCATATTTATATGGTTGCTGACTCGTAAGGACGGGCGTTTCAAGAGTGTCCCTATAACATTGCTCGGCTAACAGCAGTGTTCTCGACAGTGAAGACCAGATCAGAGCGGTCTATGGCTCTGGTCCAGATAGCACGGATCGCAAAACTGAGTCCTAAGGTTCTTAAATCGAACTTAAGGACCTTTGACTATGACTTTCTTAGGTGTTTTCTACTATGTTGCCCTACTAAACCAGTCCAGTGTGTAGGGGCTATTTTAGCATTATTAGACACAGTTATTTTGTATTGGTGTAACTTCAGACTTTATTGAGTAGTTCATTTCTTGTCAATACAGCTGTGTCTGATAGCTGACTGGCAGGAGGAGGCTTAATGCAACCTGCAAAGTTAATGCACAGACATTTTGTCTTTTGTAGATTCCATTCAACTGTTTTTCTGTTCTTCTTATTTAAGGTCTTGCAACCCTGAACACTCCAGTATTTTCATTATTACTAGTTGTGCCTAATGATCTATATGTGTCACACTGGATTAGATTAGGTTATTTTGTATGCAAAGGTCTGCCCTCATTGATAGGTTTAAAATTACTGTGCTTGTAAGATACAGTAGTTTTTGTGGTTGAATAGAAACCGATGTTTTACAGATTCCTATTTCCCTGTTTTGTAGGTACTTGGAGTACAAGGCAGGATCTGCAACATCAGTGATAGCGGTCAATCCCACACAGCCTCAATTATCATTGTTTGCTCCAAGCATCCACTTATTTTCCCCAAATTCACCCAGGCAACAGGCCATCACCCAGTCCATCTTCCAGGACCTTATAGTTGGATGCTCTCTCCCCTTGTCTATCATTGAGAATCCACATTTTAGACACTTCCTGAATGTCTTGGATAGCAAATACACTCCTGTGTCTAGAACCACCTTGACAGAGAAGCTGATACCTCACCTTGTCACTAAATTGAAGGGTGACATAATCAAAGCCCTGGAAGTCCAGCCAAATGTAGCAATAACAACAGACCTCTGGTCTGACCGGAGGCTTCGTACTTTCCTGGGAGTTACTGCTCATGCTGCCTGCAAGAACAAGGACTCTTACAGTTTACAATCATTTTTGCTTGACTGTAGGCGTTTCACAGGGAAGCACTGCGGCGAACGAATCGCCTCAGCATTTGACAGAATAGTTGAGGAGTATGGCATTGGCCATAAAATAAGCTACATTCTGACGGATAATGCATCCAATATGAAGCGGGCCTTTAAAGTCAAGATGCCAGAAGTAGAGCACCCTGAAGGTGACAGCAGTGATGACCTCGATGATGAAACAATGTGGGAGGATGCAGAAGGTTCTGATCCATGGTCAACGGGTGAACGTCTTTCTTGCTTCGCCCACTCGCTGCAACTTGTAATCAGTGATGGGATGAAAGAGGTAAAGGCAATAGCTAGAGCCATTGCCAAAGCCAGCAAGTTTACAAACCTGCTGCACAGCAGTAGTAACCACAAAGACTTGTTTGAGGCACACTTTGGCTCCAATAAGTCCATCCCAGCAGGAAACAACACCCGCTGGAATAGCACCTACAGACAGTTAAAGGCTCTGATCACACTTGACCACGGGGCCATCACTGAAATGTGCAGCAATACAGAGAATTTAGTGTTTTCAACCCGAGAGTGGGCTCAGCTGAAAGACCTTTGTGCTTTGCTTGAGCCTTTTTCTGATGCAACAGACCTTACAGAAGGTGATCATCAGGTGACTATTAGCATGGTGGTCCCCACTGTTCTGGACTTGAAGAATCATCTTATAAAGATGGAAGTACAAATGCCCCAGGCCGTAACTATAGTCAGGGCACTGAAAAGATCTTTAGAGAAACGGTTCTCTGGAATTTTCAGGCAGATTTGCATGGACGAAAAGGATCCAGAAGAGCCGTTTAGCCATCGGATCTACTTCCTTGCCACCATGCTCGACCCCCAGTTTGGACTGACCTGGGTAGATTTAGATGTGCAAAATGGTGAAACCGGACCAGCGCTGAAGAGGTTCAGAGATGACATTAAAAAGTCATTAATAGGTTACTGTATAATAATAATAATTTATTGTTATTGTTGTTTTTGTTGTTCCACTTAATATCACTGTCTTTGGTTTTATAGCATCATTAGAAGCATCCTGTCTAATCCTGTCTTTGTATGTGTGTGTGTGCACCCTTTTCCAGACCTTTTGATCACAGAGGTAGACAGAGACGGACCTACAGCACCAACAGAAGAAGACACAGAATTATCAGATAGTGACTCAGCGCCACCCCCAAAACAACGTCTTCTTTCACGCTACAAGGCATTTAGGTTGCAACGCAGCACAAGCCAGGACTCGAGCACTGATGCACAAATAAGCAAGTACCTAGACGGCATAAATGACTCTGACTGTGATGCACTCACCTTTTGGTCAAAAAACAAAGAGCGTTTCCCCAGTCTACACAGTGTTGCCTTGAAGGTCCTCTCTGTCCCTGCCTCTTCTGCCCCAGTTGAGAGGGTTTTTAGTAGAGGAGGCATTCTAATGAGACCCCACCACGCACGGCTAGGCTATAAGATGTTGCAATCTTTAGTTTTCTTGAAGTGCAATCAATCACTGTTTTAAAATGTGAACTGTTTTCTCTCACTCCTCTCTGAAAATATGCTGTTTGTTCATTATATATTTGTTCATAAGATATTTGTTATTTGTTCATAATGTCTGTGTTCTATTGTTCCTGCCCTACTGAACAACAGGCTTGATTTCATTGGCAGTGTGTTGTAATCTCATGCCACTGAAGACATCAAGATGCCAGAATCTTTTAAGCACTTGTTCTTATTCTTATTAATGCACAATTTGTATTGGTATGTAATATTTGTAGTTTGCATCTGATTCATGTGAGGTGTGCACATGTCTTTATATTGTTTGATTACAGAATTTTACTTAAAATGGTGTTGTTTGACTAAATAAATGTGACCATTGACTTTTAAATAACATCTGCATATCACTTTGTGTTGACAGGCCTTATCCATTTTAGGGAAGTTGGTATCATACAGTGTAATTTGGCTAGTACTACTACAATAGGACATGATGCAATTTCAAGTTTATAATCTTCAGTTTGATGTTACAATTTTATCTATATATAAAGTATAACTGAAACCAGTTACATATTTCATATTTTAGTTGTTGGAGGTGATCGCTGTTTTGTCAGATGACTTTGGGGCCAGTCAGTACCATCATGTCAGCCCTCAAAAGCACACAAAAGTTAGTCTTTTTTTGTCCCGGTCTTGGTCTCGTCTCGACTTGGTCTTGGTCTCGGTCTTGGTCTCGATACCCTCTGCTCTTGGTCTTGTCTTGGTCTCGATACCCTCTGGTCTTGGTCTTGTCTTGGTCTTGGATTAGGCGGTCTTGACTACAAGTCTACTCCCAGCAAAAAAAAAAAAAATAGGGAACCACCCCCCACCTTCCACCTCATAATGCTTAATTGACGTAGTCAACTTTAATTTAATGCACGCGTAAGAAAATGTACAGAAATCAATAATTTTTCTACAATAATTAAATAGATTCAACATCTTTCTTCAACAAAATTGCAGACTGCACAGATGGTATCTTCCCAAAGGAAAAGGTACTACAGCTTGCTAGGTTATAAATTTGACTTAATAGTTCCTATATCAAATAATGAATTTTTATACATTTTACATCAGATGAAAACTTTGGTTGTAGGATTCAGATAATTATTTATGAAAAGCTAGACATGACAATTAGAAAGAAAATTCTGGCCCCCTGGCAAACATTTGCTGATGCACCTGTAGCACTTCCTTTAGGGAAGCAGGCTGAACATGTTGAAACCAGGGTGGAAGCCGTCGTTGATGACGTTTGCTGCTCTGTTGAGGCAGCGGGAGGAATAAATGTCCATCAGGGAGGGGAGAGGGCAGCCGATGATCTTTTGTGCTGTCATGACTACACTCTGAAGCCTCGGTCTATCCAACTCAGTGCAGCTGCCGTACCATACCGTGATGCTGTAAGTTAGCAGGCTCTCAATGCACGAGTGGTAGAGGGTCAGCAGCAGGTTGGAGTTCAGCTTGTACTTCCTGAGGGCCCTCAGGAAGTGCAGGCAACGTTGGGCCTTTTTTTTTTGTTTTGTTTTTTTTTGCCTGTCCCGTTTGGTTCTTTTGCCATCAGAATTATTGTCTAAAGGCGAGGAAAGATGCCCAACGGATTTACTTTACCAAGTTGACCATCCCAGCCTTGCCGTAATGGTCTATTTGATTCACCTTTTATTGTTTATTTTATTTTATTTTTTATTTTCACTTGCTAGTTACGGGACAGACTTTAATGAGGAAAAGAAAAGGGAGAAAGGAAGAGGGGGAAAAAACTGCGGAGAAGAGGGACGGGGATAAAGGGCAAAAAAAACCCAAAAACCAACTAAATAAGCAGACACACAAAAAAAAATGCATATATCAATCACCTGGATCGCCTGTTGAGAAAGAAAAAAGAAAACAAGCAGAAGAAAACGAGAGCAATACAATAAACAACATCACGATGATATATGGGAATATAACAGTAAATATTAAATATTAAACATTATTGTGCAGCACGTAATATCGACAGCGCACAGTGTGCTTTGAGGTAGGAGCCAAAAAGGGTGTCGTTTGTGTGTGTGAGCACCCGTGTGTACACCTGTGAGCATGAACACGTTTGTTTTTAAAAGGTTCCTTCATGTAATGATCTGCTAGAGGGTGTGGGGGGGCCACAGCCCCGTCCTCCAGGGCATGAAGCAGGTATGGAGGAGATCAAGACTCCAGACATCCAGAGGCCCCCAGAACACAAGAGACCAAGGAAGACCAACAGAGGGGCAGCCGCGCCACTGTCCCAGAAAGAGCTGAGGAGAGTCCCAGATGAGGGCTCACTCAGCAGCTGCGGAGCAGAAGCCAGGGGGGGTTGCAGTGATGTGCCCGTGAGCTCCGCCGGCAGCCAGCTGCGCCAGAGTGACTGAACCCCAGGCCGAGAGGCCGAGGGCACCCCACCCCCGAAGTGGCCCGAGCGAGCCCCAGGCTCCAGGCCCTGATAAGCAGCCACCAAGGAGTGAGCCAGTGTGTACCTGGGCGCCCACCCCCGGACACAAAGAACCACCAACGCGCTGATGTCTGAGGGCGTCTGCCACTGGCAGGGGAAGTGGTGGTGGGTGATAGGCCTCCATACCTTAGAGGGCCTGAGATGTCCCCAGAGAGGTGGCGTCTGATACCCGACCTGACATATGGACACAGACAAACAGGCACACACAGATACAAACATCCATTCCCACCCTCATGCTCTCATATGCACTTACTCCACACTCAACCAACGTGGAGACAGACATATAGAGACACTGTACACATGATCACACTCCCCAAGCGTACTCTAAGAACCGGGTCTAGGTACCTTTGCCCCTGGAGGGGGGAACTGCACCCAGACCCAGGTGGTGTTACCCTTTTTCCCTGCGGTGGCGAGAAGCAGACCGTCCCGAGTCCGCAGCAGCAGGGAGGCCCCACATTCCAGACCCCAGTCGGATGGCCAACTCCTCCTCCCGGCCCCCCGCTCCAGCAGGTCGCAGAGAATGGGGGTGAGAGAAGACTCCAAAACCTCCCTCCGCCCACTCATATGTAGTGTTGATGCATGTGTGTTCTAAGGTGCATTTAAAACCCAGGAGGGCATGGAGCTACCTGCCAGAGAGCAGCAGGTAAGCGCATAGTCCCTCCTGCTAGCCCTCAATGTCTGTATTTAAAATTGAGAGGTGGGCAACGACGCCAGGGGTGAGGTGTACACCCTGATGGTCTTTTGGAGTCCGTGTAGCGTGCCCACCCCCAAGATCCTATATGTATGTGTTATGAGAGTGTGAGTAATGTGAATGTCTAAGTTGTGAGATAAAATTAAGGCACAAGAAGCCAGAAGGGGACAGAGGGGGGGATGCCTCCCCTGCACCCTGGTGACACACCTTTACCCCAAGGACCTGCATGTGTGGGTGGTTGTGGTGGAACGGGAAGAGGGAGGCAGCTGGAGATGGGGAGGGAAGGAAGGGAGGGGCAAGTGACCCCTCCCTGGGGCCAGCTCCCCCGCTGAACCCAGTAGGCACCTCCATACTCCGCAACCCGCCAGGGAAAGGGGACCCAGGCCCATCCGGACCGGGGCCCAGAACAGCAGCGCCGCCCAGCCCCACAGAGCCCGGGACAGCCCACCTGACCCCACCACAGAGAAAACTGCACCCACCCCGTCATCCACTCATCTTCCAGACTACACAAGACAATAGACGCCCAGGCTGAGATCTTCCTCCACCTCTCCTATATCTCCCCCTCCTGCAGAGTGAGTTCCTGAAGAGAGGAGAGCTCCTGCAAGGTGTAACACCCCCCCACCAGTTGAAGAGCCCCCCAGGTGGCTCGATGCACTGGCAGCACCCTGCGCCAGGGCCGGGCCCCCATACACCCACCCGCCCACAACCCCAGCAACATACCAACCAGGACCCAAGCCCCCGAGGCCCAGCCAGGGCCCCAGCCCAGAGACGGAGCGCCCCCAGAACCTCACGCCCGTCCCAGACCCACCCAGGGGCAGCCAGGCTACCAGGTCAGTAACCCACGTCCGTCAGCACAGACCCTCCCCTAGCCATGCTGCACGCAGCCACGAGGAAACCGTCACCTAAGAGCCAACAGAGCCCCTAATAGGCCATGACCGCTACCCCGGGTTGAGCCACCCAAGGAAGATGCTCCTGGGGAACCCCCCGACGAACGTTGGGCCTTCTTGATGACCACTGAGATGTTATCTGTCCAGGAGATGTCAGCAGAGATGAGGACACCAAGGAACCAGAAGGAGTGGACCCTCTCCACACAGTCCCCGTGGATGTAAAGGGGGGGGGGGGGGGGGGGGGGAGGTATGTCAGTGCTGTGCCTCCTGAAGTCAACAATGACCTCTTTGGTTTTCTTAGTGTTCACTGGCATGTTGTTCTCTGAACACCATGCTGCCAGCTTCAGGACTTCCTCTCTGTAGTCTGCCTCCTCTGCCTTTGAGATGAGTCTGACTACTGTGGTGTCATCAGCAAACTTGATGATGAGTTTGTTGTTGTGGGTCGAACTGCAGTGGTGGGTGTAGAGAAAATACAGGAGGGGGCTCAGCACACAGCCCGGTGGGGAGCCAGTGCTCAGTGTGCGATTTGAGGAGACATTAGGGCCAAGTCTTACAGTGTGTGTGTCTGTGTTTGAATCCATTTCTCACCCCAACCACACACCTCACCTCTGTTTTACTGTTCTGATACATGTCCTCCAGCAGCCTCACCCTCTCTGTCCCACTGCTGTCCTCCTCATACAGTACCAAGGTTCCTTTCTTGTCACGCTATGTCCTCTTCTTCTTTTACTAAGATGAATTCCTTCTAAAGAAGGAAGGACATTTTTATATAATAACTTAACGCCATCTGTCATCACCTACAAAACAACAACCTACCTTGTTGTCATGACAGTGATTAGGCATACAAAAACAGCTGTACCATCAATGTTTCTGAATAAAGTTGAAGGATGAGGAGAAGGTTGAGGAGAGCCATGCTTTTAGAACATGTAAGCAGGAAAGCATACATGTTCTTTAAGGTTCACTTCTTTGTTTCATTTAAAAACTTTGATGTCTGCTAATGAAAGTTTCTGGTAAAGGGATGACTGGACACACAAAAAACATCTAAAACATCTATGGATTAAAAGGTCAGATAAAGCAAAGTCCAACTGGAAATGGTACACTATGCACAAGCAGGGCAACAAGTATGTTCTCTACAGACGAAACCAGGGTCGTGGGCGTGTCTGATGGCTTCCCCACACAGGTGATCAAGGATGTGAGAGAAAATGATGCAAACATTTACTACTGCAACAAGTATAGAAACAACCAAGAACACTGCTGGGACAGGAGAGTTAAACTCATTGTTTCAGTATGATGCTTGCAAACAGTGATTATTTTATGATTATCACACCGATGAATGCATATCCTCTCAGAGCTGAAGGTAAAGGTGATTCCTGCCTAATCACGACCTGAAAACAGCTCCATCTTAGCAGTGATAGAAAATTGAAATTCAGAGAAACGCTAAAGATATTTGAGATAAAATGAATGAAAATTTTGGTTCCCACAAAATATGAATAGAACAGAGTAAAAGAGGGTACAAATATTACTGAACAGTACACACAGCTTTTAGAGGCTCACACTGCTACCATTCATATAATACCCCCCCCCCCCCCCCCCTCTCTCTCTCTCTCTCTCTCTCGTCCAAACATGGATGAAGTATAGACCCAGTGAAGACATTTGATGTGTTATAAAAAAAAATTTAATCGTTTTTCTTCTTTTTTCTATTTCTGTATACTAATATAGGCCAGTCACTGCATCTTTATCAGTAAATCTTATTGTTCTGATTTTTTTTAATTTAGACTTTACAAAGGTGAGTATACTAGTAATATATAAAAACACACATGTATTTATTATATATAGCAATAGACTACCTTTACTGCTCATTTACTGAAGTATATTTACAGATGAATGAAATGAAATGATATTTTGAAAAATAAAAATATCACGCCTGTTAGTGGTTCTGGTAAGTTTCTTTTTCTGCACCACAATAACCATTAATGCCGCACCATTGTTGTTACTCTGCCAATAGTAACAACTTTGGGTTTTTTGATGAAAATGTAATGAAATGTGGTCATGTAGCATATTTAATTGGGATGCTTTGTAAATTTTAAAAATAACAAAGACAAGAAGTGTGACAATACACAAAAAACCCCACTATAAATTCAAAAGTAAGAGTCCAATAGCTGCTGCAAACATGCATTCTTCACTAGAGGGCTCTGTTGTGAAAAAAAAATTATCATAAAGGAGGAAGTGACTTTGGTCGTGTTAAAACGTGTTTGTCCTGCAGACACGCTGAAATCAGCTCTGTATTCAGGTTTTCCTCTTAGACAGCTCATGAATTTGAACATTTATTCACATTTCTGATATTTTATAAATTTTGATATTAACAGAAGTCATAGCAAGGACTAAATTATATTCACATAATCAACTTTTTGATTAGAAGACAAAATCTACAGCAGCCATGTTGTTGGCAGAAGCTGGATGTTTGTTTCTGGGTTTCATTCTGTGTCTGTCAGGTAGGAATAATTTGTTTCTCCTCCTCATGATGACTGTGATGATGTTTCTGGAATCTAGAAAAAGATGCAGAAAGTTACAAGTTTTTCTCAGAAGTTAAATTAAAGTGAATTTCCTAAAAAAAACCTCACTTAAGAGATTTACTGTTAACATGATTTTTTCTTGTTTTGAAGTTCTGAACTGTCAAGTGTATCAAAGCACCAGATTGTGATCATTTACAGTAACATGCTGTCATCACAGATTAGCACAGAAAAGAAAGTTAGCATAAATGTTCACCATGTTTTCTAATCACATGTTGTGTTAAAGGTGTTCAGGGAAAACCAAACAGCATCTGTGCCTTGAAAGGTTCATCAGTGAATCTGCCCTGCTCACATCAACATCCCACTGCAAGAAATGGCTGGTACACTGGACACGATACTGTCTCCAAGATAATGTTCTCAGTAGAGGAAACACATGTAAAGTACAGCATGTCAGCAGAGAGTAATTTCACTCTAACAATCAATAATCTGACAGAGAGAGATGCAAATTTTTACTGCTGCATTAAAACTGCTGACAGATCAAAGTGCCAACAAAGTGGAATTCATCTCCAAGTTACAGGTACAGTTCTTTTTACAAATGCATCACAAATGAATGAGTTTATGAATGATCAGTGTATTCATGTTGGTCATGTGACCTCTCAGAGCTGCAGGTAAAGGTGATTCCTGCCACAGAGGGACAGACAGTAACACTGATGTGCAGCAGCAGCTGTCCTCTGACTGAAAAGCCTGCAGCCTACATCTGGTACAAGAACAGAGAGTTTCTCTATGAGGACTGGTCTCCCTGGTACCAAGAGCTGCTCAGCAGTGAGGAAGCAGTCACATACTCCTGTGCTGTCAAAGGCTACGAGCATCTCAGAGCCCCTGAAGTCTCTGTGGGTGAGTCATGATGGACACCTCCTCATCATGTTATGAGATGTTAAACACAAACACTTTACTCTTCAGACTCTAATGAATTTACAGAAAGTTGTTGGTTTTTCTCAGGTTCCATCACAGAGACCTGCTTCAGTGTGACCTATGCTAAAGGGAGAATGTGTTCTTCTCAGCAGACATCCGTGGACGAGTCCTGCTCCATCACATATCCCAGAGGTGAAGTTCTGGACAAACTGCACTTTGAAACTTCATTTTTATTTGTTAATTTATTTGACATGACAGAGATGAACTGGTGGAAAATGTGTTCATCATCTCCCAACAGAAATTCATGTCCAGAGGACTCCTGCTGAACACAGAGGTATCATCAGACTGACCTGTAACAGCAGCTGTTTTCTGACTGAGCCTCTGATTTCCTTTGTGTGGTATGAGAACAGAAAGCCTACAGTGCAGGAGGGAAAACAGATTCTAGTTTCCAGATCTAATCATGACAGTTTGTCTTGTGCTGTAAAAGGTCTTGAGGATGTGCGCTCTGCTGACGTCTGTGAGTAAACTTATTGTCTCTCCACTTACAAAGTATTACCACCACTTCTTGCAATTAAGACTAATCATCACACTGGTTTCCTGTAAAGTTCAGGATCAGTTTTAAAACGTTGGTGATCACATCACAATTCTCAGCTGCAGATCCAAAACTCTCCCTCTTCAGATCTGCTCATCTATGATACTAACAGTATTCATCTCCTGACTTCTGCTCAGCTTTTTCAGTCTCAGCCAAGAGTAACTCAGTCTGTCATTTTGCCCAGTGTATTTCTTTCTTCTTTTATATATATTTAATGTTATTATTTTATTATTGCTTTTGTTAATTATTTGGTTGTTTTTATTATAAGTATACTTTAAAGTGCTTTTTACTTGTTGTTGTGTTTAAATGTGTGATAGAAATAAACTGATTTGACTAATTAAGTTAAAATATCTCTTCTCTGTTTCATTGATATTTCAGGTGTTAGTGATGATTCCTGCTGGGCGTTGAATTATGTCCACAGCAGAATCTGTGCTCTGGAAGGATCTTCAGTCAACATCTCCAGTAAATACTCACATCCTGACTACCAGCAGATACAGTCTAAATGTTGGTATAAAGTCAAGAGAAATGCTGAGGAGGACATCAGGAGGAACCTGACTGAGGATGCAGATCATGTGGAGTATGATGACAGCATGAAGAACCAACAAATCCTCAGATTAAAGAAGCTGAAGAGAGATGACTCAGCAGAATACAGGTTCACCATCACAACAGGAAATGAAGAAGTGAAACAGTTTGATTTTCCTGGAGTTACTCTGATTGTCACAGGTAATTATGGTTTGTCTTTCTTCGTATAAAAATAATAAAAATAACAGTCAACACAAAATCCTCTGCAATGCTTTCAGCTGAATTAACAAGATGAAAATGCATGAATTTTCCTCAGCTGATGATGCGATAAGAAATATTTTATTTAGTCAAAAGGCTACAGATATTTGCCTTTTATTGCTTCTTGCACTCTTCAGAAGTTAGTGAAAACCAAAAGCACCAAATCTTGTTTTATCTTTAATGAAAACTACTTTGTGTTACATTTACTGACTAGTCTGAGTGTTTTTCAGAGCTGAGAGTGAAGATGAGTCCTTCTGCAGTGGTGACAGAGGGTCAGAGAGTCACACTGACCTGCAGCACCAGCTGTCCTCTGACTGACAACACAAACTACATTTGGTACTTGAACAGTCGACCTCTGACCCCGAGAGAGAACCAGAACAAACATCTGATCCTAGACCCAGTCAGCAGGGAGGATGCAGGAAGCTACTCCTGTGCTGTGAAAACCAACAAAGATATCAGCTCTGCTCCAAAGACTCTCACTGTCCAAAGTATCACAGGAACATGGACACCAGCAGCTGCAGGAGTTTCTGCAGCTCTGCTGGTTTTAATACCTCTCACTGTCTGCTGGTGGATCAGGTGAACGTTACTGTGTTATCTCTAAGACCAGTTATGTTTAAAGTGTGATGTGAAATGTTTTACCCATTCACTGATTTGTTTCTTTTATGCAACAGAAAAAAGAAGACTTCCAGTCAGTCTCCAAGAGGAGAAATGTCAGAATCAGTGCAGCAGGTACGAAATAAGATTCAAATAATTCTGCTGTGTTAGAAAAACATCCCCTCATCTTTCCTTTTTTCCTCACACGATCATTTATTCTGGAAAAAAGCTTAAACTTATTATATGTCTGCCTTTTTCTGAGTAACCAACTGTAGCATTCTTTTCAGTGTCCCTACCTACACCCGATGTTCATGTTCATCATTGTATCAAATAAGTCAGATATACATCAGCAATCCTTACCACACATTACATTAATATCATCTTCAACTAGATTTGTAATTGATTGGACATTGAACAGTCGTGATGTTTACCACTGACAGGAAAAATAATTTTTGAGTTCATTGCCATTTTTGTCCCGTCTGTTTCTCATTGTTATATCATGACCTCTGACCTTAATTGACACAATTGAGACCTGAAGTTCTTTAGAGGTTGTTTTTTGGGGGGGTTAGGTCTCTTAACTTGTTTCAGTTTGTCAGACAGGTTCTATTTGAGAATCTCAGTGACAGTGCAGTACAGTGACAATGTAACAAACAACAAACAACCAGCTATGAGTTATTGATGCAGTTTGTTATAAATTTATAAGAACTGTCTCGTCTCCTCAGATGAACGTTGACTCCATGTATGAAAACATCTCAGCTCAGTCAGCAGAGCAGGATGATCATCACTACAGCAGACTGGACTTCAGTGAGAACCACACAGCTGACCTCTACTCCACCATTGAGCCACTGTATGCTCAATAAAGAAACGTTTGTTACCATGATGATTTCAACTCCAGTGATATTACTTTACCATCACAGCAGAGAAACTGCAGCATCTGGATCTGTCTGTGGGTTACACTTTCTTCACTGGAATATAAAATAAAGGTAGAAATAAGTAGAAATTGAAATCAATTGAAATTGAAAAGCTCAAGTAGAAATTCTCAAGCTTTTGAATTAAAACATATTTGGTAATGATGTACGTCTGTCACAAAAACCTGCAAAAAATGACGCAACCGTTTAAAAATTCTGCTATGTCCAAAAGCCCACGAGTGTGCATTTACTGATCACCCACTTAAAGGGTGCTATTTTTGATAACTTTGTTAGACATTGTATTACTTTGTGTGCTTTGGGTGTCACTAATAAAAACATCAAAGCCATTGTGTCCGCAGGTTTGTCTTCTGTTAGGTTTTTGTCTGTACCACAAAATAACCACTAACACTGTCCCCTGTCTCTGCTTTCATTGTCAGCACTGTCAGGTTTTTGATGAACATATAATAATATGTAGCCATGTCACATGTTTAACTGAGCTGCTTTGAATGCAGTTTGTCTGGAGAAAGACTCACAAAATTAAAATCTTTTTTCAGCCTTTCAGGTAGGAATGAACTATTTAAGTAAAGAGCAGATTCACTGTTTGACATGATTTGTTCTGTATGACCTCTCAATTGTATTTAAGTACCAGATTTGGACTCTTTAACACTAAAGTGTTTTCTTCACACAATTTGAAGTCCATCATTATACAATGAGAAAGATGAAACAAAGATGACAAGTGAAAAACATTCAAAACAGTTGCCAATCTTCATAGGGGTAGACGTCCCAGACAATTCACCCCAGTCAGACCACATAAGGCTCAGAGAAACTGCAAATCCCCCCAGGAACTACAAGACTCCAAAGGCCTCAGTTAGCATGTTAAATATTAATATTCATCTAAGTGCAATTAGAAAAAGACTGAACAAATATGGTCAATACAAATAATGAACAGCACCACATTTGGAGAGCATCTCAAACTAATTAAGCACACAAGTCATATACACTGAACGAGGGCTGATGATATGGGCAGTTTTGCCTACACAGAACCAGGACACCAGGGCTGAACTGGGCAGCTGAACTGCTGCTACGCCATATATCTTAAGGCACCCGGGCCCTCACGTATCTGCGATACGCACCTTGAAGAACAGAATTTAATTTTGAAGAAATGAGAAAGGATAAGAGTTGACAAGTTAAGAGAAAACAAAAAACAAAAAGAAAAAATAGTAAAATCAAAAGAATCGGTATGTTAGCTGTTGGGGCTGCTGTCACTGCACTGTCAGCAGTACAATCAGTAACAACTACTAACAAGCCCTCACAGTCACAGTGGGGTGCTTTTGTAGGGACAACAATCCCAATAAAAAAGTGAGGAAGAGACACAGGAAGTTGAAATTAATGTATTAAGAAAATAAATGATTATGAAGTGAGATATTCAGGGATTCAGGTAAAATGAATGGGAACTTTGACCATGAGCCACTCTTAATAGCTAAGGTGTGGCTTCTGATTGTCACAAGCTGCTGTGCAGCTAAGGCGTCCTAAACCAACGACAACGTGATTTAAACTTGATTCAAATAAATAATCAAACAAAATGAAGTATATTCATAATATGTGTATCGGAGCTCAGTGACCTTCCAGTCACTGAGGTGGCCATGGCCCTCACATTTGACTCTAAAATATTTTAAAGTCCTCTGTCTGACAGCTAAAGCCTAGAGTAAAATGAGTCATATAAAGGACAGTGAACCCAAGCTCAGCAGCAAATCTTCAACAGAATGGCTTAAAAAGAAAAGAATCAAAGTGTTGCAATGGTCCAGTCCAGTCTTTCCAGACCTTAGGGGTGGCTGTAGCTCAGGTGGCAGAGCAGGTGGCAGAGCAGGTCAGCCACTAATCAGAAGGTCGGTGGTTCGATCCCAGGCTGCATCCTGGCTGCATGCCAAATGTCCTTGGGCAAGATACTAACCCCGTGTTTGCCTACTGGTGGTGGTCAGAGGGCCCGGTGGCGCCTGTGTCCAGCAGCCTCGCCTCTGTCAGTGCGCCCCAGGGCAGCTGTGGCTACAATGTAGCTTGCTATTGCCAGTGTGTGAATGTGTGTGTGAATGGGTGAATGACTGAATGTAGTGTAAAGCGCTTTGGGGTCCTATGGACTAGAAAAGCGCTATACAAATGCAGGCCATTTACCTTAGCCTGATGGAAAAACTGTGTTGAGTCATTAAGAGGGATGTGCATAAAAACATGTCTGCAAACTGAAGCAATGCTGTAAAGAAGGGTTGGCCAAAATTCTTCTGCGATGATGCAGTTCCTTATAGGAACTGAAACTAAGATATTTAAAGACTTAGCAGCTCTTGAACTTGAGACACTCTGTCTCTGTCAGGCTCTCTCACACCAAATAAGAGGAAGCCTCAAAACTTTGTCAGATTTAGCTTCATATAAAGGCAAGCAAACCAGTAAATTGTCTGAAATCAGGCGTACTAAAATCCAGGAACTTTTCACTGGACACAAATAAATGTGTTCAGTTCTAATAAATGTTCTATTTTAGGTATTATCACTTTGTACATTATTGTGGATGGAACAGAAGGTAAAAATCTTGATCCCAGACTCAGAGGACTCAGAACTGGTTCATCATCACCATCATCTCAGCTGCACCTAATATATTCTTGATGGTCTGGTTGTATTAAAGGTTCTTTTTATTGCACAGCTTAAGGGAAAATTTCAGTGACTTGGATGCCTTTTGAAACTGCTGGAGTGAGAATGAGGAACGAGACAAAAAGAAAAGAGAAGGAATGCAACAGTCAAATGATGATGTCACAGTCAGTATACATTTCCTCTGTACTCACAAATCACAGAAGAATAAGCTGTATAAAATCTGTATTAATTTATTTTTTAAACTTCCTGGTGACCTTGACTTTGAGGTAAAGCTCACACCTTGACCAGTTACCAGTAAAGAATTCAAACTCATGTTTTTCGTAGATGCACCTGCAGCTAAGGGGTAAAAGGAGCTCAAAGTTTCACTTAAATTTATTCATGAATATCTCGACTGGTTTTAGCAACACTTACTTAAGCTACGCTGCCATCTCCTGGCAAAACTGACTATCACTACCACATCAGTTGAGAGGAAGAACCGTTAAAATCATAACACAAATTTTTAAAAAGTAATGTATATTTACTAAGGTGATAATCAACATTTAAAATTCCCACCAGTAAAAGGCTGAGATTTCTTCTTTGACTCTTATGTCTTTTCTTTTCCCTTTCTTTGATTTTGTGAACTTTATGCTTCGAAGATGAAGATGAATCTTTTGAAAGATGCTCATTAAACTTTTCTGGGTTTCATCTTGTACATCTTAGCTATAAGTGATTATTAAGTAAGGTTTACGTTACTTACTCATTACATATTTAGTAAATTAATAATCTGAATTTATGCTGGATTAATTAATTAATTAATTAACTAATTAATTACTATTACTGTGGTCTCAGAGGTCCATCAGTGGATCTGCACTGATCACATCAACATCTGAGTTCAAGCAGAAAATGGTTCACTGTACACTCGGATGGTTACAAGTAAGTTCAGAGTGAGCTCTCTGTACGTGTAACGCAGAAACGGCCCTAACCAATCTGGCGCCCTAGGCAAGATTTTAGGTGGCGCCCCCCTACATCAGCAGTGTAGTGTAATGTTGTAACAAATAATATTTCTATTAAATAAGCTTTACTTTGCATTTTAATTAACGTGGGATTATTTTTTGTATTTAGAAATAATAGTACCAACTTTTTTTTTTTTCAACATTTGTGGCACTGGACGGCGCCCTTAGCATTTGCCTATACGGCCTATGCCACGGGCCGGCCCTGGTGTAACGTACAACATGTCTGAAGAGAAAAACCCAACTTTAACCATCAATGACCTGAGAGAGAGTGATGCAAACACACTTTTACCAAGAGCTGCTCAGCAGTGAGGAAGCAGTCACATACTCCTGTGCTGTCAAAGGCTACAAAGATCTCAGAGCCTCTGAAGTCTCTGTGGGTGAGTCATGATGTTTATGCCATTTTTACAGGAACAGGCAGAGGAGAGAACATGTAAAGCTGGAGTGATCACACATGTCACTCATGTCATTGTATTAGCAACTTGTCATTCTGTTTTCACACATTTTTTTATAAATAAAATGGACTTGTGTTTCCATATATTGTGAATGTGACCAAAAACAAATGTCCATTACAGAGGCCATAAATGAATAGGCTGGTGTGGTGGGGCGTGGTCTGCGGTGCCGTGAAGGGAGGGCGGATGCACCTGCACGGCATCCTTAATCATCCTAGTTAAAACACGGGGATTCAGGGGTTTGGGTGTGTTGTGGTGAGATGTACATATCCGAATGATACTCCGTGGTCCCGCCGTGCCTTATTCTCGCCACAGCTGGTTCTCAGGAGGGTGTAGGGTCATATAAAGACAAAATTATACAGAATATATATAACATAATATAATAATATGATATATATAATATATAACTAACCAGACCAATTTGTGGTTTGCAAGGACGAGAGGACCATAGTTGGATAAATGTGTCAATTCTAGCTAACAGCAAGATCAGAAATCAGAAACACAATGAAATCAAGGAGTACCAGGGGCTTAAGGACCAACTGGAGGTAAAGTCCAAATTGTCTTAGTAGTAATAGAAGCATGAGGAGCTGCCACCCCAAATCAGGATGAGTGGCTTCAACAGATTCCAGGCAGAACATCAAGGGTCTCTGTACAGAAGCGTGCAGTTCTAGGAGCAGTAATGGAAGATACTGCATAGAACAATATACATACACAATACATATGAAGTATTGAAGCTGTTATTTATGTTTTACTGTAAAATTCACTGAAGGCTCTGACTACTTGAAAGTAGACCATGATTTGTTAAAAATTACCTGGAAAAATTCAAATTGTTACGATTTGTTCGAGAAGTGAAACTGATAACCTTAATAAAGAAAAGAAAAACAAAGGCAATAAAGTCTGAAGCCTGAGCGTTTGGCTTACAGGGATCATTTGTATATATGTTAAATTTATTTTTCCAAACTTTGGGCATCCACCACTGTAACTGTATGCAAATGACAGAAAACAAATACAAGTAAAATTGGGTCCTTTTACGTTGTGGGGCCCAATTATTTAAACAAAAATAAAGATCAACCATTTTTTTTAAATCTGCAACATAAGATAATGAAATAACTACAGATATTTATACCTAACTTATCTTGTCTGTGAACTTGAAAAGAAGTAGGCAGAGAACAATAGAAAATGTTGCTGAGATGAAGAGTTATAATGGTGTCCTCTGGTGGACATGGCCTGAACTGCTAACCAACTTCAAGAAGTCACCCAAAATTGTCTGGATTTATCTTAAAGTTGACACAGCAACAAGTAAAGTACTTATTTTATAAAAGTAATACATGATATATATGACTTTTATATGTTAATTATTTATATATGATAGTGTTTCATGCAGCACAGTAAGACCAAAAAACAAAAACAAAAACAGAGTGAATTTAAAACAAAATTCTTGTCACCAGTGTTTACCTCTATGGTTCAAATCCTATTTTTCCTTCTGGGTGCGGCTAAAAAAGGCTAAAGACTGGCAGACGTTTTGACTGTGGAGCCACACTTAGCAGTGACATTAAACGAACAAGAATACGACATATTAATGAGATCATTAACGAAGAGAGGGAAGGTAGTCAGAACTGAGGGGATTGAACTACCAGAAGGCAACAAGTACCTGGGGATCCCGCAGGCGAATGGGAACCATGAAGAGGCCACTAGAAAAGCTGCAACCACCAAGTACCTGCAGAGGGTCAGGCAAGTCCTGAGGAGTCAGCTGAATGGTAAGAACAAGATCCGGGCCATCAACACGTACGCCCTGCCCGTGATCAGGTACCCTGCTGGGGTAATAGGCTGGCCAAAGGAGGAGATAGAAGCCACTGACATAAAGACAAGAAAGCTCCTTACCATGCATGGAGGGTTTCACCCCAAGTCCAGCACCCTGAGGCTGTACGCTAATGTTGTTCCCAGATCCCGGGAACAACATCGGAGATCTCTGTCCAGAAGAGCGCAGTCCTGGGAACAGCTAAGATACTGCGCAGGACCCTCAAGCTCCCAGGCCTCTGGTAGAGGACCCGAGCTTGAAGGATAAACCGCCCGCAGGGGCGCGCTGGGTGTTTTTATATATAATATACATGAATCCTGATATAAGAACAGGAGTAACTTTACTTATGAACGACAGGATGAGTTAATACTGTATGATTCATAGATCATGACTTTCAGGTCCAATTAGTTACAGAATATTATTGTGTGATTAACGATAGGAAAGTGAAAATGAGTTTCTGTTAAAAGTGCTTCATAAATAAATGTTTATAGAAATGGAAAATACAATTCAGTCTGAGAGTTCAAACACATTTCAGATATTTTTAATCAATTGTTCCCCATAGCTCACTGTTTCATATTTTTTAAAACAAAATATAGTCACAGTAGATTAAAGTCTGAATCGCTCCAGCTGTGTTTATTACAAATTGTCATACTGAGATATGCTCAGCAGTTTATCACCTCCACACCTTTCTGTTCAACAACTTATATTTAATAAACTGAATATTTAATGCATTCAAAACACAACTGCATGCAGCAAGTAAATAAATTAAAAGCATTATTATTGAGGAATTGAACTGATGTAGATTAAAATAATATTCATGCTACAACAAAGCATTTAAGGATGCAAACGATTCAAAGGAAGAGGAAGCAAGTTTACTTTTAGTTTCAAAGATGCAAGATATGTGAAACCAAAGAATATGAACCAGCAGCCCACCCCTCGCTCTGATAAAGAGTACTGCTTAGTTTGTCTGATGACTCACTTTGTATCTTTTGGTTTGAGCTTTTACTGTCAGCTTTACGCTCAAAGTCTGGACTAAAACAACAATGGAGTTGAGAGATGCTGGTCGTCTGCTTGTGGGTCTCATCTTTTACATTTCAGGTATCAGAGATTATTTATGAGTTCTTATGTAAAAATCGTTAGTTAATATTAACTTAAGAAAAAGATCTTGTAATATTTACAGATGAGGAATTTTAGTTTAGATTAGTTTCTAATGTAAAGTACTGAAAATTATTAAGTAATTAATAACAAAGACATATTAATAAGATAAAAACATTTATTAACTCCCTTCTGTTAAAGATGTTAATGGAGGAGAAACCAGGATCTGTGCTTTCAAAGGTTCATCAGTGGATCTGCACTGCTCACATCAACATCTGACTTCAAGCAGAAAATGGTTCACTATAGACTGGGATGGTTACAAGTTTGTTCAGAGTGAGCTCTCTGTGGATGGACAACGTGTAACATACAACATGTCTGAAGAGAAAATCCCAACTTTAACCATCAATGATCTAAGAGAGAGTGATGCAAATGCTTACTGCTGTATGAAGACTGCAGACAGTGCAGGAAACTGTTGGCTAAACAGAATTACTCTCCAAGTAGTTACAGGTACAGTGACTTTTACTTATTACTTACTTTCCAAATGACATCATTGTATAAGTTGTTCTCCATCATCCTCTCAGAGCTGCAGGTAAAGGTGATTCCTGCCACAGAGGGACAGACAGTAACACTGATGTGCAGCAGCAGCTGTCCTCTGACTGAAAAGCCTGCAGCCTACATCTGGTACAAGAACAGAGAGTTTCTCTATGAGGACTGGTCTCCCTGGTACCAAGAGCTGCTCAGCAGTGAGGAAGCAGTCACATACTCCTGTGCTGTCAAAGGCTACGAGCATCTCAGAGCCCCTCAAGTCTCTGTGGGTGAGTCATGATGTTTATAGTCCCTACAAACCCTTCAGCAAAAAACTGTAAAAATAACCTCAGTAAAAATATTAAATCTTATTTCTTTTTGTCCAGATTCCATCACACAGACATGCTTCAGTGTCACTTATGCTTATGGAAACATGTGTTCTTATAATCAGACATCAGTGGATGAGCCGTGCTCCATCACATACCCTAGAGGTGAAGTTTCCACAAACAAATTGTATAAACACTTCTCCAAACCTTTATATCATATTCGTTTAAACTGCACAATTATGTGACTTAAATGAGCCGCATGATTATATCTAAATAGTGACGAGAAGTGTATTTATCTTCGATCGACAGAGGTTTATGTTCAAAGAGCTTCTTCCACCTTGGGATTTGTCACACTGACCTGTAACAACAGCTGTAATCTGACTGACCATCAAGCTGTCTACATGTGGTATCACAACAAAATAAACTATCATGAGAATCAACATTTTTCAACTCATAACTCTTCAACAGACACATTCTCTTGTGGAGTTAAAGGTCACACACATCTTCAATCTAAAAAAGTTTGTAAGTGTCAAATCTGTTTTTCTTTTCAACTAATAATGAAACACAGACCAATCAAACAACATTAAATCTTCCATCTATATGTCAGGTGTTCAGGATAAAAACTGCTGGAGAGTGAATTATGTCAGCAGGAGAATCTGTGCTCTGGAAGGATCTTCAGTGAACATCACAAGTGAATACTCACATCCTGATAACATGAAGCCAGAGTTTAAATGTTGGAGTAAAAAATGGAGAAAAGATAAAGTGGAAGTTGAAGAGCTGATTGAGGCTGCAGGTGGTGTGGAGTATCAGGACAACATGAAGAACCAACACATCCTGACCATCAACAACCTGAAGAAGAATGACTCAGGAGGATACACATTCAGATTCAACAAAGATCATGAAGGATGGACACAGTCTGATCTGCCTGGAGTCTTTTTGATTGTCACAGGTAAATCTAAACTCCTCAGTCAGCAGACTTTACTCATTAATATTTCAATATGAGCAGTAGCGCTAGAACTATTCAGATCTTTCTCGGTTATATAACAATGTTAAAATATTCCCTTACAATGAAAAGTTTGTTCTTAATTAAAAGCATGTAAATGCTATGAAAAATAACTATAGTTAAAATATCAAAAGTAAAAACTGGCATTTTGCTTGATTTAATATAATAGTTTTAAAATTATATACAAATGAGTTTTTCGACAAAGAAATAATTTTTGTAACAACTTTCATCTTCAATTGAGGCATTTTAATGAAAGAATTACTTAAACGGTTCAGGAAATACAATCATATTTATACGGTCCCCCATTTTCAGAGGCTCAAAAGGGAACTGGATATCTGATAGCAAGATACATTAAGCAAAGAAAGATCCGGAGTTTATTTCAAATATTTCATGTTTATTTACTAAAATGTTCTGGAAAAATGAAATATTTGGACAAATGAATCAAGATTCATTTGTACCAGAATGATGGCCAAATGCCTCAAATGCAATAGTGTTTCACAGTCCCACTGGATAAGGTATCATGGGCTGGTTGTGTTGTGCCCTTAAACAGGGGAAATAGTGAGGAGAGGTGAAAGAACGGCACAGACACGCAGCTCTCACTCTCACTCGTCTGTATTGAGTTTCAGAAGCAATACAACCAAAACAATATTCTGTATCCAAACTAAGTCACTATTGTTCGCTGCATTAGCTGATGAGAATACTTTAGATAACATGAACTGTAGCATTAGACAAAAACATCTTTTTAACTCGCACATGTTAGCTGACACAGTCACTAACTTTCCACAGCAATGAAATAATACTTTAAGTACTGCATGTCTTTCAGTAGTTAACTTATACAGATAGTAACAGAAAAATCTTCACACAATATGGCGGAGTAATAGCGAAAACTAGCATACGCAGCAACAGAGATTAACTGGAACTTCTCAGCAAAATAGTCCGCAATTCACATCTTCCGCTACAATGAACAATGATAACAATGTATTAATCAACAGTAACACACATTTATATAAATTTGTGCATGACAGTTACCTTAAACAGGGGAAATAGTGAGGAGAGGTGAAAGAAAGGCACAGACACGCAGCTCTCACTCTCACTCGTCTGTATTGAGTGAAGGAGGAAGCGCGCGAACCCACCTACTGGAGCCCTGAGGCATTAACAATGGATCGATGCACAATCAACCCAGGCAAAACTTTCACTACTTATCTCCCTCTATATTCCCACTGCATATTCTATTTGAAAACAGTCAAAGCAACAAATAAAACATTAATAAGGGCATGACATGAAATGTAAGGAACAGAGATGTACAACTTCAAAACTAATCAAATTTATGATCCACCACAGTTGCATGGCAGGCAGAGACACAAATACTCACTAACAGAGACGCACACTCAACATGAGGAACCAGCAACGTGACAAGGAACACTGGGAAGCTGGGAAAAACAAGGCACATGTGAAATAAGTCAGACTAATGACAAGGGAAGCAAAACTGAACACAACACAAGAGACTAACAAAATAAAACAGGAAAGTAACACTGAGACTGAAACACAAATTTAACAGGCCAAAGTAAACACAAAGATAAAACTGAGTAAATATGGGCAACAACAGAAACACAGACATAGGAGGACAGGAAAAACCTGAGAATAACTAACAACGAAATCTTAAACACACATTTAGAATGACACCCTAACCTAAGAAAATATAATATTTAAACTGAAAACTACTCAAAGTCAAATAAATGTTTTATTATTTAACTGAATATGAGGACTGGAGGGTCTGCCTGCAGTCAGGCCTCAATTAAAACTCATGTTTTGTGAGTAATTCATGTTGCGATTTGGAAGAGTTTCATGTCTTGCCTTAATACTATTATTATTACTATTATTATTATTGTTGTTGTTAAATGTTCGTCTTTCAGAGCTGAGAGTGAAGATGAGTCCTTCTGCAGTGGTGACAGAGGGTCAGAGAGTCACACTGACCTGCAGCACCAGATGTCCTCTGACTGACAACACAAACTACATTTGGTACTTGAACAGTCGACCTCTGACCGCGAGCGAGAACCAGAACAAACATCTGATCCTAGACCCAGTCAGCAGGGAGGATGCAGGAAGCTACTCCTGTGCTGTGAAAACCAACAAAGATATCAGCTCTGCTCCAAAGACTCTCACTGTCCAAAGTATCACAGGAACATGGACAATTGGAGTTTCTGTAATAGTTCTGGTTTCAATACTTCTCCTTTTCTTCTTTTTGATTAGGTACGCAACACGGTGTTTGATTCAAAGTGACAACATTTTATCTCTGGCATGAACTCACTTATTTTTTCTGTTTATTACTTTCAATAATCAGAAAAAAGAGGACTACGAGTCAGTCTTCCACAAACGAAACATCAAACAACATAGTGGAGGTAAAGATTACTGTAGAGTTGGAAAACACATTTTCATACTGAATGATCTTTCTTACAGAGTCAAAGGAGTCAAATCTTTAAGTGAATTATGATGTATCGCTTTTTGTTCTCAGCTAAATCCTGATCCTATGCGTGAAGACATCTTAGGTGAGCCACAGGTGGAGGATGAAGTCCTCTACAGCAAAGTCTACTTCTTTAAAAACCACACAGATCCTCTTTTGTCTACCATAGAGCCACTTCAGCCAAGACAAAGAGCAGCATGCTGATTACACTGTGGTGAAGTATAGAAATAACACGAGCTCTGATGAAGAATCTGTTGTCCTTTCAACAGAAACAGACCCCACATGGTGTTGAACAAGCCTTTTAACACATCTCTGCAACTGTCATTTAAAATTTTGTGCATCACACTTGAATCTTCATTTTACCTTTTTGCTGTGTTCGACAAAATTAGATTAGGCAGTTCGATGGGCTTCACATGTTACTCATATGAATGGAATAATTCATGATCATGTAAATATTATGCTCATGTATTTTTATTTTTATTCTATTTTAGCAGGTCACGTGCCTTTTGTCTCCCTTTTCTAACTGTGAGAGCAATTACACACAAAGAAAGGTTGTTCACTATAATCCAAGAACAAAGGGATACAACAACTGTAGTGTTTGCTGTGGGGATGACCCTTGTGTGCATGTGCTATTATAGCAGAAGACACTGAAATGCGGGAATGTCACTGCATTATAGCCTTGATTTTGTCACAGTGCAGAATATTTAAGTCCAAGTTGTTACTCTTATTTATTTCGTAACAACTGGAAACCTTGTTATGTCTTTTTCAGAACTGTACATTTAACCATTTCATTGCTGTTAGTAATTTTTATTTCATTGACGGTTTGTTCTTATATCATTATATCACTGGTGAATTTTGCCACTTAGCGCTGCCCTTTGTCACTTTTATATATGTATAAACATATGATGTGTTTTTGTGTATATATGTAAACCTTGTTGAAAATTTGGATTTACAAAGTATGACAATTACAAATACAGATATCAGTGTCACAGTATAAAGACAAATAACCTGATTTAGAAATTATTTTATTTGTGGCAACAAGCAGAGATAAAAGGCTTTTCATCTGTAAACTCCTCACCCAGCCCCCACACTTGCATGTGCATTGCTGCGATTGCAATCAGTTTCTAGCAGAGAGTCTTTTTGCGTGCTAACTCAAAGATAATAACAGGGTTCAGTGGAAAATATTACTGAAAACATAACCTGCAAGCGCCAACCAAATACCCATCTGCAGAGACTGCTGCTGAGATCATGAGCTGTGATAATGGCAGCCTACGGTGGACAGACCACAAACTGCTAAAGAGCAGAACAAGCTAGACTGGTGCTTAATAATGGTGATGTTTTCCAAATGGTCACTATTATTATTAATATTATTGTTATTATTATTATTTTAACAGGCTGTAAACATGCCTTGTAAAAATGTTTGTATTTTAAGCATTTTAACTCTTGTGCCATTTTTTATTGCACTCCATCAGGTTTGAGCAGGAGAGTTTTAGAAAAAGTAATGAATACATACAGCATACATATATATACATAAATGTAGAGGAATAATATCAATACTTAGAACAGTCATTGAGACTGAAAGTTACCTGAACATCTAAAATATTCAGCACAAGACAACTAAGCCCCATTGTTCTTCCTGCAGACAGCAAAAGAACCACAGAGGAAGGACATTCATGTTTACTCTCTTTTCTTTTTGTCCTTGCCTGTCCTGCCCGGCAATCAGAATTATTGTCTGAAGCCCAAGAAAAAGCCCAGCAGATTTATGTTCCCAAGTTGACCAAGTTCCGCTTTTGCTGTCCTGGTCCACTTGATAGTAATAGTTTTTATAGATAGATAGATAAAATAGAGGATTTTTTATTATGAGTTATTACAATCAGAACAGATAAGACGGGGAGAGGAAAGAGAAAGAAAAAGGAAAGAGAAGTTTGGAAGACAGTTAACAGAAGGAGAGGAGAGATAGAGAGAGAAAAGACACTGAAAATCTGCTGAAAAAAAATGAGCAAAAAAAAACAACAGCAGGGAAACCACAGCAACAACCAACATATGCAAAAGTAACAGTAAATAATAAATATTAAATGTTACTGAGCAGCATAGAGTACTAATAATGCATTATGTGTTTAGAGGCAGCAGCCGACCAAGATACTGTGCATCTGTGATTACCTGTTTGTACACCTCTGTGTGTAAGAGCTCTTGTGTTCATAAGATTTCTCCATCTAAATGTCTAATAGTAGGTGTAGGGAGCCATATGCCCCCAGGACATGAAGCAGGAATGGAAGAGACCCAGACCCCCAGACATCCAGTGCTTTCTATGCCTGCTGAACATAAAACAGTCATGTTAGTCCTTCTGTTTTTCCATCCATTATGACCTAGATGAAATTTATTCAAGAAAAAAAACAAGACATACAAAAAAAGTTTTGAGCCTTTGGCTTTTGTTACTGTTATAGGAGGGGTAAATCTGGGATGTCCTTTGGGAACATGGTGGGGTTTCCTCATCCTCACACTCTCTCTTGGTAGAAACGAAGGTTTCTGTGCGTGATGCCTACAATCAGTGTAACGTTGCATTTTCAACTGATATTTCTGAACTGAGTGACGTGCAATGTTATCCAGTGGAGACACAGCAGAAGGCAAAGGGAGTACATCCAGTTTAGTAACCAACTTTCTTCCATACAGGAGTTCATAGGGAGAGAGGGAAGTAGTTACATGCGGTGTTGCATGGTAAACTTGAAGCCAATCCAGCACAGTCTCCTTCCATGGTTTTGACTGCTGGATTGCTGTCTGGATAGAAGTGCGGAGGGCACCATGAAACCTTTCGATTGCTCCATTTGCAGCTGGGTAGTAGACAGATGTTCTGCTGTGGGAGATGCCTCTATTACAGAGGTAAACTGTGTACCATTGTCAGTTACAATGTTCTGGGAGCAGGATTAGTATGTGCAGTTTTGTCATTGAACTGGCAAAGGCGTTTTGTGAGCACAATCCCTTGGTGACTTCCATGTGCCAGTGCAATCAGTTTAGGTCTCACTGAAAGTGGTGCAATGAGCCTTGAGCCTCTGAGAACATAATCACTTAGGGTTGAGAGTGCATTACAGATTTTGTAGTAAGGTGCAAGTGTGACATCAAGTGCTTTGATTGAGGCAGGCCAGCCGCTTTATATTTGTGAACGCAAAGCAACCAGTTCAGGGCAAGTTGAACAGGCAGAGTCAGAGTCAGCAACTGGAAGTGAGGACATGGCAGCAGCAACTTGAGCTATCATTTCATGATCTGCATCTGATGTGGGATGGGAAGAAACAGACAGGGGCAGGCGAGAGAGACAGTCAGCTGTATAGTTTGGAGAACCTAGGCAGACCAGCGGGCGATGCACATGCCAGCCCGATTAATCCCTTTGGTGCTCAGCAGTGTTGTCAGAGCTTGGTGGTCTGTCTGCAGAGTAAAACGTCGGCGTCACAAATATGTTCTCCATTTCTCTGCAGCCCACACACAAGCATAAGCTTCTTTTTCAACAGTTGAGTACTTTTGTTGTGTTGCAGACAGTGTGCGGGGAGCAAACGCCACAGGTTTTTCTGTGCCATCAGATTGCACTTGAGCAAATACAGCACCAAGCCCATAGTCACTTGCATCAGTAGAGATCACTACACGCAAGGCAGGGTCAAACAGTAGCAGTGCAGGACTATTCACCAGGAGTTTTTTAACTTCTTCAAAGCTCGCTTGTGCATCTAAAGTCCGTGTGAAGGTGTTCTTGTCGCTAGCACAGGCATGCATAGGGGCTACAACAGTTGCAAAGTTTGGCAAGAACTTGGAGTACCATGACATCAAGCCCAAGAAGGATCTCAAAGCAACAGCATCAGATGGGGGAGGGGCTCTTAAAACAAAATCAATATGCTCCTCATCAGGAAGAATGCCATCAGCAGTGACAACATGACCTAGGAAGCATAGTAATGTCTTCCTAAAATGGCATTTGTTTTCGTTAAGCACAAGTCCAGCATCTTTGAGCTTCTGCAGGATAGTGCTAAGGTTTTGGTCATGCTCAGCTGCACTTTTACTGTAGACAGTAAGGTCATCCAGGTAATTTTGGAGACCTGGGAGGTCTTTTTTAAGGATTTCAGCCATCACTTTTCTGAAAAGCTGAGGGGGCAGAGGCCAGTCCATAAGGTACTCTGCAGAATCTGAAGAGTCCATCATGTGTAATGAATGCTGTCAAATCTCTGCTATCTTCATGCAGGGGCAGCTGGTAGTATGCATTTGCAAGATCAATTGTAGAAAACCTCTTTGCACGCTGTAAGCTGGCAAACAATTCATCTACATGTAGTAAGGGGAAGCAATCAGTGATCACAGCTTTGTTTGGTTCACGGAGGTCTGCACACAGCCTTATTCCACCAGTTTTCCATCCTGTCACAACAATTGTGGATACCCATGGTGATGCATCAATCCGTTCAATGACACCAGCTTTGAGTAAACGATTCAGTTCTGCTGAAACTGAAGCCCTCACAGCAAACGGGAGACGTCGCAGCTTCTGACGGGCAGGTTTGACTGTTGGGTCAACTTTCACTTTATACACAAAGGCACGCACACAGCCAATATCTGGGGCAGCAGGGATGCAAGGAGCAGGTGATTGGTTTGTAAACATCACAAAAGCAGTACGATCAGTACATGGAGGTAGAACAGTATTGCCTGCAATGCTGACATTCAGTGCTTCCATCAGATTTCTTCCAAGAAGAGGAGTTCTTTTTTTTACAACAAAGAACACAGCTGAGGCAGATGCATTTCCTCTGCTCACTGTGACTTGCAGGCAACCTAACAGGAATTGTTTTCTTTGTGTATGTAACCAGTTGAAGGTCAGGTGGTTGTAGTGGCGTATCACTGAAGTGCTCTTTGTAGATGTGGTTAGGCAAGATAGAAACTGCAGAACCTGTGTACACAATCAGTTCAATGTCCTTAGCTGATGAGGTAGGTGTTCTCACATTTATGCTGCATTGCAATCCTTTTGATGCATGCGAAGGATCTGTTAAGTAAAGGACTGTGAGTTGTGGTAAATGGACTTCCCATACATCTTTTTTCTTGGATGAGCAGCAGACACGAGCAAAATGTCCAATTTTATGACACATTTTACATGTAGCTTTGGCAGCAGGACACTGACGAAGGTTGGCTAAATGACTGTTTGAACCACATCTAAAACAGTTCTTAGTGGGTGTGGTTGCATGAGATGGCTTTGCAGGTTGAGCATTGGATTTGTGTTTCTCACTCACGCTCCTGCATGGAGTGTGAGTGAGACTGCACAGCTTGGACTGGAGTACTGCTGTCTGCAGCTATGGATTTAGCTTGTTGAACTGCAGATTCCATTTGTGTTCCCAGTGTAACAGCTTTATCTAGAGTCAAATCGGGTTCAAGCAAATTTCTTTCTCTTATGCTGGGGCTAGACACATGTTCAACTAGCTGTTCACGGATCATTTCTTCTGTCCTGTCATCAAACAAACATTTAGAAGCAAGGTCACGCAAGCTCGCCACATACTGGATAACAGTCTTATGTGAAGCTTGTGTTCGCTTTCTGAAAGCATGTTTTTCCACAACAACATTTACCTTGGGTGAAAAGTGTTGTTCTAGGGCAGTAACAGCAGAGGCGGAAGTATCACCTGTATTTGGCATTGAGCAGAAAATCCTTTGTCCCTCTGTTCCTAAGCAGTGAAGTAAAGTAGCTCTTCTTCGTGCAAATAATTGTTGAACATACGCATCCACATGTTAAAGGCCAAAGCAGGATCTCCAGGGCAAGGCAAAGCAGTGGAGAGGCGTTTGCAGCCATGATGACAAAAAAACTAAGCAGAAAAAAACATGCACATTGAGTTATCAGTTAGCATCTTAACTTTATTCTAACTCTAAATTTTCCCGACTGCACTTTACTCTTATTTCATGACACCACCCTCTAGTGGTGCAATATGGTATAGTCATTACAGGACACGACACTTGCTTATGTCAGCTGTTAGGGAAAATATTCTAAAACACTTCTTCAGTAAAGACTCAGAGAAGAGAAACACACAGAGTTCTTGCTAGCAAGGGCAGCTCCCTACTGAGAGACTCGCACTAAGAAACTGCCCCGGTCTTTATTTATACTTCAGTGTGTGTGTGTGTGTGTGTGTGTGTGTGTGTGTGTGTGTGTGTGTGTGTGTGTGTGTGTGTGTGTGTTACTGCTGATCAAAGGGTCAAACATCCTTGGTCAGGAAGAGGGTAGCCTCCCCCTCACCCTAGATGGTTCACCCTAGATAACACGGTGAGGAAGTCCTGCAGTTCATCTAAACAAAGAGCACTTAGACTAAAACAAACGTAACTACGTTAATCCTGCCATAAAACAATAAAACCAGGTACAAGCTCTCTCGTGCTCCCAGGACGTGGGGGTGCATTCCTGGGGTGCACCCCAAGCCTGCAGCCTGTTAGTGATCACACACAATTAATTATATGCCTCTAAGTATACATGGTTGAATATTTCCTAATACAAATAACTACATGCAGTATTCTACCATATGCAAACTTATATCACTAAAAGATTATACTGACTACTAAATACAATTTTCCATTGACATCAGCCAACCAAAAAAACTGTCTTTGAATACTGTTCGCTTCTTCTGCTTTCAACTGGAGTGCATTACCACTGAGTTACTTTGCATCTGCTCTTAATATTTGGCCAGTCACTCACCTAACCAAACTACTGCCAGGGTGAAAATGAATGATACCTTACCACTAAATCAGGGGAGAGCAAATGTAGTTTCACATTGTGTGTGTGTGTGTGTGTGTGTGTGTGTGTGTGTGTGTGTGTGTGTGTGTGTGTGTGTGTAGTGTAGAGTAGAATAGAAGAGAAAAGAATGCCTTATTTTCCCTATACAGTTGTACAATGAGATAGAGGGCATCTCCTACTCAGTACAAACATGCTGGGTGGGGACAGTTCTGCAGCACTATATACGCATGGACAGTATTAACAGAGAAAAAATATATAAAGTTTACAAATATACAAACCAGTTTTAAAAAGTAATATGTAATAAATAGTGTTATGTATATACTAGAGATGGCACATACTACTTTTTTATGTCTGAGACCGTTACCGATATCATAAATTTGGATATCTGCCAATACCAATATAAATCCGATGTAGCGTATTTTATAATCAACATAATGTTTTTTTCAAATATGTTGCTGCATTTTGTATAGGTTCATACTGAAGTTTTTAAAAAACAAAACAAAACAAAAAACACTGAAGCTATTCAGCAAAAAATACACTGCACCCAAAATATTTCATAGTTCAGCAATTCTGCTCAATCTAATAAACTTAAACCTACATCATCCTTCCTATTCTGGTATTTTAAAGAGTACTTAGCAGAAATATTAAGCAACCTAACTAATAGGTTTGCCAACTCCCAGCTAGAGTTGGATGTCTCGAGACCGGTCTTGGTCTCGAGACCACTTTTACGTGGTCTTGGTCTCGTCTTGGTCTCGTCTTGGTCTCGACGTACTTTTGTCTTGGTCTTGTCTTGGTCTCGACGTACTTTGGTCTCGGTCTTGTCTTGGTCTCGACGTACTTTGGTCTCGGTCTTGTCTTGGTCTCGACGTACTTTGGTCTTGGTCTTGTCTTGGTCTCGACGTACTTTGGTCTCGGTCTTGTCTTGGTCTCGACGTACTTTGGTCTCGGTCTTGTCTTGGTCTCGCTGTCTTGCTGTCTCAGGTCAACATAGTGGTCGGGAGATTTGGAGTCAACAGTATCCATCACACACAGCGTAACGTTCGATAATGTATCATGTGGAAAAGCTTTATCTCTGAGAGCCGTGCTTAGAGAGTGCTTTGTAGTGAATCAGAATAGTCAACTCCCATTGAGCGAGAGCCGGCTCCTCAATTAATTTCCTTTTGCTGCTCAGCTGTCACACAGCGACACACAGTGGCTCAGCCATGCTCAAATCCCTCCACATTGTGGCATTTTATTATTTCGCCTTTCGCGCCCTTCACACACAACTAAATGCAACCCGTTAGATTGAGTCAGTTACAGAAATTTCAGCGACTTCGTCTGTCATAAAGTTTGCGTTCATAGAACACAAAGAGTTTTTGGTAAATGCAAAAAAGAAGCATTCGGCAAAGTGCAGGTTTTGTAAAGTCTCCTTGACCGAGACAGCCGGGACTACCTCAACCTTCACCAGGCACCTGGAGCGCAAACACCCTCAAAGGTAAGTTAGCCGGTAGCCATCTATCCATCTTCAAACTCTTCTAACTACCTTTCCAACCTCAGATGACCAGGTCATGTTTATGTAATATTGTTATTTATAATGTGTTCTTCAAACATTATAAATTATGTAGGGACAGTTTTTTTGCAACCGTCCCTGCAGACTTAACTTTAACTTAACGTTACGTTACATGCTATGTACAGGTAGCTAGAGCTAGCAGTGGCTATCAGCTACTTAAACAATTTTCATTAACTTTAGGTATTTTGGTGAATTCATTGAGCAGAAATATATCGAAACCATTTCAGTGAGCACTTTAAGGGCTGGTATGGTGCTTTGTTGTGGACTTTAATGGGCATATTTATATGGTTGCTGACTCGTAAGGACGGGCGTTTCAAGAGTGTCCCTATAACATTGCTCGGCTAACAGCAGCGTTCTCGACAGTGAAGACCAGATCAGAGCGGTCTATGGCTCTGGTCCAGATAGCACGGATCGCAAAACTGAGTCCTAAGGTTCTTAAATCGAACTTAAGGACCTTTGACTATGACTTTCTTAGGTGTTTTCTACTATGTTGCCCTACTAAACCAGTCCAGTGTGTAGGGGCTATTTTAGCATTATTAGACACAGTTATTTTGTATTGGTGTAACTTCAGACTTTATTGAGTAGTTCATTTCTTGTCAATACAGCTGTGTCTGATAGCTGACTGGCAGGAGGAGGCTTAATGCAACCTGCAAAGTTAATGCACAGACATTTTGTCTTTTGTAGATTCCATTCAACTGTTTTTCTGTTCTTCTTATTTAAGGTCTTGCAACCCTGAACACTCCAGTATTTTCATTATTACTAGTTGTGCCTAATGATCTATATGTGTCACACTGGATTAGATTAGGTTATTTTGTATGCAAAGGTCTGCCCTCATTGATAGGTTTAAAATTACTGTGCTTGTAAGATACAGTAGTTTTTGTGGTTGAATAGAAACCGATGTTTTACAGATTCCTATTTCCCTGTTTTGTAGGTACTTGGAGTACAAGGCAGGATCTGCAACATCAGTGATAGCGGTCAATCCCACACAGCCTCAATTATCATTGTTTGCTCCAAGCATCCACTTATTTTCCCCAAATTCACCCAGGCAACAGGCCATCACCCAGTCCATCCTCCAGGACCTTATAGTTGGATGCTCTCTCCCCTTGTCTATCGTTGAGAATCCACATTTTAGACACTTCCTGAATGTCTTGGATAGCAAATACACTCCTGTGTCTAGAACCACCTTGACAGAGAAGCTGATACCTCACCTTGTCACTAAATTGAAGGGTGACATAATCAAAGCCCTGGAAGTCCAGCCAAATGTAGCAATAACAACAGACCTCTGGTCTGACCGGAGGCTTCGTACTTTCCTGGGAGTTACTGCTCATGCTGCCTGCAAGAACAAGGACTCTTACAGTTTACAATCATTTTTGCTTGACTGTAGGCGTTTCACAGGGAAGCACTGCGGCGAACGAATCGCCTCAGCATTTGACAGAATAGTTGAGGAGTATGGCATTGGCCATAAAATAAGCTACATTCTGATGGATAATGCATCCAATATGAAGCGGGCCTTTAAAGTCAAGATGCCAGAAGTAGAGCACCCTGAAGGTGACAGCAGTGATGACCTCGATGATGAAACAATGTGGGAGGATGCAGAAGGTTCTGATCCATGGTCAACGGGTGAACGTCTTTCTTGCTTCGCCCACTCGCTGCAACTTGTAATCAGTGATGGGATGAAAGAGGTAAAGGCAATAGCTAGAGCCATTGCCAAAGCCAGCAAGTTTACAAACCTGCTGCACAGCAGTAGTAACCACAAAGACTTGTTTGAGGCACACTTTGGCTCCAATAAGTCCATCCCAGCAGGAAACAACACCCGCTGGAATAGCACCTACAGACAGTTAAAGGCTCTGATCACACTTGACCACGGGGCCATCACTGAAATGTGCAGCAATACAGAGAATTTAGTGTTTTCAACCCGAGAGTGGGCTCAGCTGAAAGACCTTTGTGCTTTGCTTGAGCCTTTTTCTGATGCAACAGACCTTACAGAAGGTGATCATCAGGTGACTATTAGCATGGTGGTCCCCACTGTTCTGGACTTGAAGAATCATCTTATAAAGATGGAAGTACAAATGCCCCAGGCCGTAACTATAGTCAGGGCACTGAAAAGATCTTTAGAGAAACGGTTCTCTGGAATTTTCAGGCAGATTTGCATGGACGAAAAGGATCCAGAAGAGCCGTTTAGCCATCGGATCTACTTCCTTGCCACCATGCTCGACCCCCAGTTTGGACTGACCTGGGTAGATTTAGATGTGCAAAATGGTGAAACCGGACCAGCGCTGAAGAGGTTCAGAGATGACCTTAAAAAGTCATTAATAGGTTACTGTATAATAATAATAATTTATTGTTATTGTTGTTTTTGTTGTTCCACTTAATATCACTGTCTTTGGTTTTATAGCATCATTAGAAGCATCCTGTCTAATCCTGTCTTTGTATGTGTGTGTGTGCACCCTTTTCCAGACCTTTTGATCGCAGAGGTAGACAGAGACGGACCTGCAGCACCAACAGAAGAAGACACAGAATTATCAGATAGTGACTCAGCGCCACCCCCAAAACAACGTCTTCTTTCACGCTACAAGGCATTTAGGTTGCAACGCAGCACAAGCCAGGACTCGAGCACTGATGCACAAGTACCTAGACGGCATAAATGACTCTGACTGTGATGCACTCACCTTTTGGTCAAAAAACAAAGAGCGTTTCCCCAGTCTACACAGTGTTGCCTTGAAGGTCCTCTCTGTCCCTGCCTCTTCTGCCCCAGTTGAGAGGGTTTTTAGTAGAGGAGGCATTCTAATGAGACCCCACCGCGCACGGCTAGGCTATAAGATGTTGCAATCTTTAGTTTTCTTGAAGTGCAATCAATCACTGTTTTAAAATGTGAACTGTTTTCTCTCACTCCTCTCTGAAAATATGCTGTTTGTTCATTATATATTTGTTCATAAGATATTTGTTATTTGTTCATAATGTCTGTGTTCTATTGTTCCTGCCCTACTGAACAACAGGCTTGATTTCATTGGCAGTGTGTTGTAATCTCATGCCACTGAAGACATCAAGATGCCAGAATCTTTTAAGCACTTGTTCTTATTCTTATTAATGCACAATTTGTATTGGTATGTAATATTTGTAGTTTGCATCTGATTCATGTGAGGTGTGCACATGTCTTTATATTGTTTGATTACAGAATTTTACTTAAAATGGTGTTGTTTGACTAAATAAATGTGACCATTGACTTTTAAATCTGCATATCACTTTGTGTTGACAGGCCTTATCCATTTTAGGGAAGTTGGTATCATACAGTGTAATTTGGTTAGTACTACTACAATAGGACATGATGCAATTTCAAGTTTATAATCTTCAGTTTGATGTTACAATTTTATCTATATATAAAGTATAACTGAAACCAGTTACATATTTCATATTTTAGTTGTTGGAGGTGATCGCTGTTTTGTCAGATGACTTTGGGGCCAGTCAGTACCATCATGTCAGCCCTCAAAAGCACACAAAAGTTAGTCTTTTTTTTGTCCCGGTCTTGGTCTCGTCTCGACTCGACTTGGTCTTGGTCTCGGTCTTGGTCTCGATACCCTCTGGTCTTGGTCTTGTCTTGGTCTCGATACCCTCTGGTCTTGGTCTTGTCTTGGTCTTGGATTAGGCGGTCTTGACTACAAGTCTACTCCCAGCAAAAAAAAAAAATAGGGAACCACCCCCCACCTTCCACCTCATAATGCTTAATTGACGTAGTCAACTTTAATTTAATGCACGCGTAAGAAAATGTACAGAAATCAATAATTTTTCTACAATAATTAAATAGATTCAACATCTTTCTTCAACAAAATTGCAGACTGCACAGATGGTATCTTCCCAAAGGAAAAGGTACTACAGCTTGCTAGGTTATAAATTTGACTTAATAGTTCCTATATCAAATAATGAATTTTTATACATTTTACATCAGATGAAAACTTTGGTTGTAGGATTCAGATAATTATTTATGAAAAGCTAGACATGACAATTAGAAAGAAAATTCTGGCCCCCTGGCAAACATTTGCTGATGCACCTGTAGCACTTCCTTTAGGGAAGCAGGCTGAACATGTTGAAACCAGGGTGGAAGCCGTCGTTGATGACGTTTGCTGCTCTGTTGAGGCAGCGGGAGGAATAAATGTCCATCAGGGAGGGGAGAGGGCAGCTGATGATCTTTTGTGCTGTCATGACTACACTCTGAAGCCTCGGTCTATCCAACTCAGTGCAGCTGCCGTACCATACCGTGATGCTGTAAGTTAGCAGGCTCTCAATGCACGAGTGGTAGAGGGTCAGCAGCAGGTTGGAGTTCAGCTTGTACTTCCTGAGGGCCCTCAGGAAGTGCAGGCAACGTTGGGCCTTTTTTTTTTGTTTTTGTTTTTTTTTGCCTGTCCCGTTTGGTTCTTTTGCCATCAGAATTATTGTCTAAAGGCGAGGAAAGATGCCCAACGGATTTACTTTACCAAGTTGACCATCCCAGCCTTGCCGTAATGGTCTATTTGATTCACCTTTTATTGTTTATTTTATTTTTTTTTTAATTTTCACTTGCTAGTTACGGGACAGAACGAGATCGCGGATACAAGCGGCGGAAATGAGCTTCCTCCGAAGGGTGGCTGGCCTCTCCCTTAGAGATAGGGTGAGAGGTTCGGCCATCCGGGAGGGGCTTAGAGTAGAGCAGCTGCTGCTCCACATCGAAAGGAGCCAGCTGAGGTGGTTCGGGCATCTGGCAAGGATGCCCCCTGGGCGCCTCCTGGGCGAGGTGTTCCAGGCATGTCCCACCGGGAGGAGGCCCCGGGGCAGACCCAGGACACGCTGGAGAGATTATATCTCTCGGCTGGCCTGGGAACGCCTTGGTATTCCCCCGGACAAGCTGGAGGAGGTGGCTGGGGAGAGGGAGGTCTGGACCTCTTTGCTTAGGCTGCTACCCCCGCGACCCGACCTCGGATAAGCGGATGAAGATGGGATGGGATAGTTACGGGACAGACTTTAATGAGGAAAAGAAAAGGGAGAAAGGAAGAGGGGGAAAAAACTGCGGAGAAGAGGGACGGGGATAAAGGGCAAAAAAACCCAAAAACCAACTAAATAAGCAGACACACAAAAAAAAATGCATATATCAATCACCTGGATCGCCTGTTGAGAAAGAAAAAAGAAAACAAGCAGAAGAAAACGAGAGCAATACAATAAACAACATCACGATGATATATGGGAATATAACAGTAAATATTAAATATTAAACATTATTGTGCAGCACGTAATATCAACAGCGCACAGTGTGCTTTGAGGTAGGAGCCAAAAAGGGTGTCGTTTGTGTGTGTGAGCACCCGTGTGTACACCTGTGAGCATGAACACGTTTGTTTTTAAAAGGTTCCTTCATGTAATGATCTGCTAGAGGGTGTGGGGGGGCCACAGCCCCATCCTCCAGGGCATGAAGCAGGTATGGAGGAGATCAAGACTCCAGACATCCAGAGGCCCCCAGAACACAAGAGACCAAGGAAGACCAACAGAGGGGCAGCCGCGCCACTGTCCCAGAAAGAGCTGAGGAGAGTCCCAGATGAGGGCTCACTCAGCAGCTGCGGAGCAGAAGCCAGGGGGGGTTGCAGTGATGTGCCCGTGAGCTCCGCCGGCAGCCAGCTGCGCCAGAGTGACTGAACCCCAGGCCGAGAGGCCGAGGGCACCCCACCCCCAAAGTGGCCCGAGCGAGCCCCAGGCTCCAGGCCCTGATAAGCAGCCACCAAGGAGTGAGCCGGTGTGTACCTGGGCGCCCACCCCCGGACACAAAGAACCACCAACGCGCTGATGTCTGAGGGCGTCTGCCACTGGCAGGGGAAGTGGTGGTGGGTGATAGGCCTCCATACCTTAGAGGGCCTGAGATGTCCCCAGAGAGGTGGCGTCTGATACCCGACCTGACATATGGACACAGACAAACAGGCACACACAGATACAAACATCCATTCCCACCCTCATGCTCTCATATGCACTTACTCCACACTCAACCAACGTGGAGACAGACATAAAGAGACGCTGTACACACGATCACACTCCCCAAGCGTACTCTAAGAACCTGGTCTAGGTACCTTTGCCCCTGGAGGGGGGAACTGCACCCAGACCCAGGTGGTGTTACCCTTTTTCCCTGTGGTGGCGAGAAGCAGACCGTCCCGACTCCGCAGCAGCAGGGAGGCCCCACATTCCAGACCCCAGTCGGATGGCCAACTCCTCCTCCCGGCCCCCCGCTCCAGCAGGTCGCAGAGAATGGGGGTGAGAGAAGACTCCAAAACCTCCCTCCGCCCACTCATATGTAGTGTTGATGCATGTGTGTTCTAAGGTGCATTTAAAACCCAGGAGGGCATGGAGCTACCTGCCAGAGAGCAGCAGGTAGTCCCTCCTGATAGCCCTCAGTGTCTGTATTTAAAATTGAGAGGTGGGCAACGACGCCAGGGGTGAGGTGTACACCCTGATGGTCTTTTGGAGTCCGTGTAGCGTGCCCACCCCCAAGATCCTATATGTATGTGTTATGAGAGTGTGAGTAATGTGAATGTCTAAGTTGTGAGATAAAATTAAGGCACAAGAAGCCAGAAGGGGACAGAGGGGGGGATGCCTCCCCTGCACCCTGGTGACACACCTTTACCCCAAGGACCTGCATGTGTGGGTGGTTGTGGTGGAACGGGAAGAGGGAGGCAGCTGGAGATGGGGAGGGAAGGAAGGGAGGGGCAAGTGACCCCTCCCTGGGGCCAGCTCCCCCGCTGCCCAGTAGGCACCTCCATACTCCGCAACCCGCCAGGGAAAGGGGACCCAGGCCCATCCGGACCGGGGCCCAGAACAGCAGCGCCGCCCAGCCCCACAGAGCCCGGGACAGCCCACCTGACCCCACCACAGAGAAAACTGCACCCACCCCGTCATCCACTCATCTTCCAGACTACACAAGACAATAGACGCCCAGGCTGAGATCTTCCTCCACCTCTCCTATATCTCCCCCTCCTGCAGAGTGAGTTCCTGAAGAGAGGAGAGCTCCTGCAAGGTGTAACACCCCCCCACCAGTTGAAGAGCCCCCCAGGTGGCTCGATGCACTGGCAGCACCCTGCGCCAGGGCCGGGCCCCCATACACCCACCCGCCCACAACCCCAGCAACATACCAACCAGGACCCAAGCCCCCGAGGCCCAGCCAGGGCCCCAGCCCAGAGACGGAGCGCCCCCACAACCTCACGCCCGTCCCAGACCCACCCAGGGGCAGCCAGGCTACCAGGTCAGTAACCCACGTCCGTCAGCACAGACCCTCCCCTAGCCATGCTGCACGCAGCCACGAGGAAACCGTCACCTAAGAGCCAACAGAGCCCCTAATAGGCCATGACCGCTACCCCGGGTTGAGCCACCCAAGGAAGATGCTCCTGGGGAACCCCCCGACGAACGTTGGGCCTTCTTGATGACCACTGAGATGTTATCTGTCCAGGAGATGTCAGCAGAGATGAGGACACCAAGGAACCAGAAGGAGTGGACCCTCTCCACACAGTCCCCGTGGATGTAAAGGGGGGGGAGGTATGTCAGTGCTGTGCCTCCTGAAGTCAACAATGACCTCTTTGGTTTTCTTAGTGTTCACTGGCATGTTGTTCTCTGAACACCATGCTGCCAGCTTCAGGACTTCCTCTCTGTAGTCTGCCTCCTCTGCCTTTGAGATGAGTCTGACTACTGTGGTGTCATCAGCAAACTTGATGATGAGTTTGTTGTTGTGGGTCGAACTGCAGTGGTGGGTGTAGAGAAAATACAGGAGGGGGCTCAGCACACAGCCCGGTGGGGAGCCAGTGCTCAGTGTGCGATTTGAGGAGACATTAGGGCCAAGTCTTACAGTGTGTGTGTCTGTGTTTGAATCCATTTCTCACCCCAACCACACACCTCACCTCTGTTTTACTGTTCTGATACATGTCCTCCAGCAGCCTCACCCTCTCTGTCCCACTGCTGTCCTCCTCATACAGTACCAAGGTTCCTTTCTTGTCACGCTATGTCCTCTTCTTCTTTTACTAAGATGAATTCCTTCTAAAGAAGGAAGGACATTTTTATATAATAACTTAACGCCATCTGTCATCACCTACAAAACAACAACCTACCTTGTTGTCATGACAGTGATTAGGCATACAAAAACAGCTGTACCATCAATGTTTCTGAATAAAGTTGAAGGATGAGGAGAAGGTTGAGGAGAGCCATGCTTTTAGAACATGTAAGCAGGAAAGCATACATGTTCTTTAAGGTTCACTTCTTTGTTTCATTTAAAAACTTTGATGTCTGCTAATGAAAGTTTCTGGTAAAGGGATGACTGGACACACAAAAAACATCTAAAACATCTATGGATTAAAAGGTCAGATAAAGCAAAGTCCAACTGGAAATGGTACACTATGCACAAGCAGGGCAACAAGTATGTTCTCTACAGACGAAACCAGGGTCGTGGGCGTGTCTGATGGCTTCCCCACACAGGTGATCAAGGATGTGAGAGAAAGTGATGCAAACATTTACTACTGCAACAAGTATAGAAACAACCAAGAACACTGCTGGGACAGGAGAGTTAAACTCATTGTTTCAGTATGATGCTTGCAAACAGTGATTATTTTATGATTATCACACCGATGAATGCATATCCTCTCAGAGCTGAAGGTAAAGGTGATTCCTGCCTAATCACGACCTGAAAACAGCTCCATCTTAGCAGTGATAGAAAATTGAAATTCAGAGAAACGCTAAAGATATTTGAGATAAAATGAATGAAAATTTTGGTTCCCACAAAATATGAATAAAACAGAGTAAAAGAGGGTACAAATATTACTGAACAGTACACACAGCTTTTAGAGGCTCACACTGCTACCATTCATATAATACCCCCCCCCCCCCCTCTCTCTCTCTCTCTCTCTCTCTCGTCCAAACATGGATGAAGTATAGACCCAGTGAAGACATTTGATGTGTTATAAAAAAAAATGTAATCGTTTTTCTTCTTTTTTCTATTTCTGTATACTAATATAGGCCAGTCACTGCATCTTTATCAGTAAATCTGCTTGGTCTGATTTTTTTAAATTTAGACTTTACAAAGGTGAGTATACTAGTAATATATAAAAACACACATGTATTTATTATATATAGCAATAGACTACCTTTACTGCTCATTTACTGAAGTATATTTACAGATGAATGAAATGAAATGATATTTTGAAAAATAAAAATATCACGCCTGTTAGTGGTTCTGGTAAGTTTCTTTTTCTGCACCACAATAACCATTAATGCCGCACCATTGTTGTTACTCTGCCAATAGTAACAACTTTGGGTTTTTTGATGAAAATGTAATGAAATGTGGTCATGTAGCATATTTAATTGGGATGCTTTGTAAATTTTAAAAATAACAAAGACAAGAAGTGTGACAATACACAAAAAAACCCACTATAAATTCAAAAGTAAGAGTCCAATAGCTGCTGCAAACATGCATGCTTCACTAGAGGGCTCTGTTGTGAAAAAAAATTATCATAAAGGAGGAAGTGACTTTGGTCGTGTTAAAACGTGTTTGTCCTGCAGACACGCTGAAATCAGCTCTGTATTCAGGTTTTCCTCTTAGACAGCTCATGAATTTGAACATTTATTCACATTTCTGATATTTTATAAATTTTGATATTAACAGAAGTCATAGCAAGGACTAAATTATATTCACATAATCAACTTTTTGATTAGAAGAGAAAATCTACAGCAGCCATGTTGTTGGCAGAAGCTGGATGTTTGTTTCTGGGTTTCATTCTGTGTCTGTCAGGTAGGAATAATTTGTTTCTCCTCCTCATGATGACTGTGATGATGTTTCTGGAATCTAGAAAAAGATGCAGAAAGTTACAAGTTTTTCTCAGAAGTTAAATTAAAGTGAATTTCCTAAAAAAAAACCTCACTTAAGAGATTTACTGTTAACGTGATTTTTTCTTGTTTTGAAGTTCTGAACTGTCAAGTGTATCAAAGCACCAGATTGTGATCCTTCACAGTAACATGCTGTCATCACAGATTAGCACAGAAAAGAAAGTTAGCATAAATGTTCACCATGTTTTCTAATCACATGTTGTGTTAAAGGTGTTCAGGGAAAACCAAACAGCATCTGTGCCTTGAAAGGTTCATCAGTGAATCTGCCCTGCTCACATCAACATCCCACTGCAAGAAATGGCTGGTACACTGGACACGATACTGTCTCCAAGATAATGTTCTCAGTAGAGGAAACACATGTAAAGTACAGCATGTCAGCAGAGAGTAATTTCACTCTAACAATCAATAATCTGACAGAGAGAGATGCAAATTTTTACTGCTGCATTAAAACTGCTGACAGATCAAAGTGCCAACAAAGTGGAATTCATCTCCAAGTTACAGGTACAGTTCTTTTTACAAATGCATCATAAATGAATGAGTTTATGAATGATCAGTGTATTCATGTTGGTCATGTGACCTCTCAGAGCTGCAGGTAAAGGTGATTCCTGCCACAGAGGGACAGACAGTAACACTGATGTGCAGCAGCAGCTGTCCTCTGACTGAAAAGCCTGCAGCCTACATCTGGTACAAGAACAGAGAGTTTCTCTATGAGGACTGGTCTCCCTGGTACCAAGAGCTGCTCAGCAGTGAGGAAGCAGTCACATACTCCTGTGCTGTCAAAGGCTACGAGCATCTCAGAGCCCCTGAAGTCTCTGTGGGTGAGTCATGATGGACACCTCCTCATCATGTTATGAGATGTTAAACACAAACACTTTACTCTTCAGACTCTAATGAATTTACTGGAAGTTGTTGGTTTTTCTCAGGTTCCATCACAGAGACCTGCTTCAGTGTGACCTATGCTAAAGGGAGAATGTGTTCTTCTCAGCAGACATCAGTGGACGAGTCCTGCTCCATCACATATCCCAGAGGTGAAGTTCTGGACAAACTGCACTTTGAAACTTCATTTTTATTTCTTAATTTATTTGACATGACAGAGATGAACTGGTGGAAAATGTGTTCATCATCTCCCAACAGAAATTCATGTCCAGAGGACTTCTGCTGAACACAGAGGTCACATCAGACTGACCTGTAACAGCAGCTGTTTTCTGACTGAGCCTCTGATTTCCTTTGTGTGGTATGAGAACAGAAAGCCTACAGTGCAGAAGGGAAAACAAATTCAGTTTTCCATCTCTCATCCAGACAGTTTGTCTTGTGCTGTAAAAGGTCTTGAGGATGTGCGCTCTGCTGACGTCTGTGAGTAAACTTATTGTCTCTCAACTTTCAAAGAACTAAAGCTTTTGTTTCTCAAAATATTATCACCCCTTCTTGCAATTAATACTAAGTCTATTAGTCATCACACTAGTAAATCCAAAACGGTTCATTCTGTTCATCTGGACATAGCATTTTCAGTAGGAGAAACGTTTCGTCATTCATCTAAGTGACTTCTTGAGTCTCAGCTCACTGCAGTTTTCCCCAACCTCATAAACTGTACATTTCCACAATGACTGAAACTAGGTCAGTTTCTTGATCATTAATGAGTGATAAATTATTTTGTAAATGTTGGTGATCACATCACAATTCTCAGCTGCAGATCCAAAACTCTGGACTCATCTCCCTCTTCAGATCTGCTCATCTATGATACTAACAGTATTCATCTCCTGACTTCTGCTCAGCTTTTTCAGTCTCAGCCAAGAGTAACTCAGTCTCTCATTTTCCTGAATATATTTCTTTTCCTGATTTATATATTTTTAATGTTATTATTTTATTCTTATAAATTATTTAGTTGATTTTGTATTTTTTATCACTAATTATTACAGTAATTTAAAGTACTTTTTAGTTGTTGCGTTGTACTTTGTTGTCAGTTGTTAGCCGACCCACAACATCTGTTATGTTTAAATATATAATATAAATAAACTGATTTGACAAATTCAGTTAAAATATCTGTGTCTTATCGATATTTCAGGTGTTAATGATGATTCCTGCTGGGCGTTGAATTATGTCCACAGCAGAATCTGTGCTCTGGAAGGATATTCAGTCAACATCTCCAGTAAATACTCACATCCTGACTACCAGCAGATACAGTCTAAATGTTGGTATAAAGTCAAGAGAAATGCTGAGGAGGACATCAGGAGGAACCTGACTGAGGATGCAGATCATGTGGAGTATGATGACAGCATGAAGAACCAACACATCCTCAGATTAAAGAAGCTGAAGAGAGATGACTCAGCAGAATACAGGTTCACCATCACAACAGAAAATGAAGAAGTGAAACAGTTTGATTTTCCTGGAGTTACTCTGACTGTCACAGGTAATTATGGTTTGTCAGTAAGCAAGAGTAAAAATATTATATTTTTCAAACCTACTAGCTCTTAATAGGTACATGTTGTGTTACAAAAGAATATGAAGAGCCATCATTCAACTGTGTCTTACATATGTAATGTAAGTCATCGCACAGATCCAACCAAATGCATGATGCAATCATCAGATTTCTCGAGCCATTCATTTCTTCTGCATATCCATTTTCAAGTTTCAAGGTCCCATCCAAGGTAGTGGCAGTGAATGTAAACAGCAGTAAAACTATAAACATCTAATCTTTACTGCCACTGTTGTGTATTTGTGAATTTTGCACTATATATGCACTAGCCATACTACAGTGATGTTTTAAGTGCAAAAAAGGAAAATATTGTACTTCTGAGTCAAAGGCGTCTGGGAAGGGATCTCGCATTTACGACACCAACTCTCTGCCATCTATAATCCAGTTTTGAGATCCCTTCCCAGACGCCTTAACGCCCACTCACGTCTGGGAAGGGATCTCAAAACTGGATTATAGATGGCAGAGAGTTGGTGTCGTAAATGCAAGATCCCTTCCCAGACACCTTAACGCCCACTCACATCCTGGGCCATCTGACCTCAGGAATTCGCATGATAAGGTGGGGCCAGGTTTCACAATGAACACACCCGAAACTCTGGCTGATTGGGACCCACACCCAGTTTCACACCTTGGCTCAGGCGATTAGAGGATCATCAGGGGGTCCTTTGTCCCTCTGTGGGGGGTTACTCCCACTAGGTTTATATCTGGGACTCTCCACCATTTGACCTTAGAACTGAAGAAGCTTCTCGGATGAGAGGTGAAACGTCTTCAAGCAACTGTTATGACCCAGTGATGTGTTTGTTGGTGTTGTGCCTCCCACCGGAGGATGGTGGCGGTATTTTCCCTTTTTTCTCTCCTAGGAGGTGGACACCTGGGCGTGGCTGCTAGGTATCTGGGTGGAGTCTCTACACACCTTCCGACTGGATAATTGATGGACCACCTCCAGTACTTAACGTCCGGATGACAGTCACCTGGGAGTGCTGTTTGGAACCCTGTTGACTCGGTCACAGAGTTGTGTGTTGTGTCATTGTAGTGCAGGCTGGAGTATTCACGTGTACCTCTAGCCTTGCCATGTAAATAATTGTAAATAAGTTAACCAGTGGCGGTCACTTTTTTTGTTCCTTTGCTGTATAACTTTCACTGTCGCAGCCTAGTAGGCGTGAGAAGCCGTTTTCTTTTGTTGAACAAGTTTTCTCCTGTTTTTCGTTAGATAGTTAGGTAAGTGACTTGTCTTTTGTTTTGGCTTCTTTTTATTTTGGTGTAGGGAAGACTAGGGATTGTTTTATAGGGAGTTTTGTTTATTGTTTTGGCATTGCTCACTGCTGATGAAAATAAATGGCTGCTTAAATACTTAAAAAAGGTGTCGTTGTTGGGGTTTGTGCGTGGGTGGGAAGTGAGTGGGGCAAACTATTTGTTACGTTTATTTACTTGCCGGGACCAGAACGTAACATATTGGGGGCTCGTCCCTTTGGTGGTTCTTTTTGTGGCTTGTTTTCTTGGTTGGCGGTTTTTTCTTGTGTGGGGGGTGTGTGTGTGTGTGTTAGGATGGAGTTTAAGTTGGAGGACTTCACTCTGAGCCCGTCTGCGGAGAAGTTGGACAGGTGTAAAAAGGCTGACCTCTTGCTTGTTGCTGAATTCTTTGATGTGACTGTGCCGTTGACTGCGAAGAAGAAAGAGCTTAGGGAGCTCCTGTGTGTCCAGTTGACGGACAGGGGGTTGTTTGGTGAGCCGGGTCCTGCAGGGGGGGTTGAGCTGGGGGCTGTTGCTGGTGTTTCTGCCCCACTGAAAAATCTCCCTTTTCCACCTAGCCCTTCTGTGGAGGAGCTGCGGTTAACGCTGCGCATTAAGGAGGTGGAGCTAAAGAAACAGCAGTTGGAGGTGGACGCTATGCACTTGAGGATCAGGGCTCTGGAGGTAGAGAGGGGAGCCTCTGTGTCTGCCAGCCCTCCTGTACCTCGGTTAGCCCCGCAGTCACCATCCCCGCAGGTACCCTCCCCGGAGTCATCATCCCCGCAGATACCCTCCCCGGAGTCATCATCCCCGCAGTCGCCATCTCCGCAGCCACCGGCCCCGATGCCAGGTGGTGGCTTTGATGTGAGTAAACACATCAAAATGGTGCCGGCGTTTCGGGAAACTGAGGTGGATTCGTATTTCACAGTGTTTGAACGTATCGCAGGTGCGCTGCACTGGCCAAAGGATGTGTGGTCTCTTTTACTCCAATGTAGATTGGTGGGGAAAGCTCAAGAGGTATGCACCGCTCTTTCTCTGGAGGACAGTTTTGACTATGATACGGTGAAGGCTGCTGTCCTGCGCGCTTACGAGCTTGTGCCAGAGGCTTACAGGCAGAGATTTAGGAATGGGAAAAAATCCGCCAACCAGACCTATGTGGAGTTTGCCAGAGAAAAGAAAACTCTGTTTGATAAGTGGTGTCATGCTAGAGCAGTAAACACCTTGAATGACCTGCGTGAATTGGTGACGTTGGAAGAGTTCAAAAACCAACTACCAGACACTGTGGTAACCTACTTAAACGAACAGAAGGTTACGACTCTCACCGCTGCTGCTATACGGGCTGATGAGTTTGTGTTGACACACAAAGTGGTGTTTTCGGTTCCTGCTCACAGTTTTCCGTCTTCCAGTAGCCCGCCCAGATGGTCTCCAAGGGGCACCCGCCGTGCCATCCCCTCATCCATTGAGAACCGCGTGTGTTTTTTTTGCCATGAGCAGGGACACCTTATTGCGGTTTGCCCTGCTCTGAAGAGAAAAGAAATGACCAGGGAGGGTACATCTCCTTCCCCAATAAACCTTCTACAGACAAACTCTCCTACTTGGGGGGAGGTGATGGCACCCGAAAATGATAAAGTAGATAAGGAGTTTAAGCCGTTTGTGTCAAACGGCTTTGTTTCCTTGATAGGAGAAGATCGGCGGACTCCTGTCAGTATTTTGCGAGACACTGGTGCGAAACAGTCGCTCATTCGTGAGGGGGTCTTACCGTTTTCAGCTCAATCCTGTTGTGGGGCGGATGTGTTAGCCTGGGGAGTTAGGATGTGTGTAATACGGGTTCCTTTACACTTGGTGCAGCTTTCGTCTCAGTTTTTGTCTGGTGAGGTTAAGCTTGGGGTGCGACCCCAGTTACCGGTTGCAGGTATTGACATCATCTTGGGAAACGATCTAGCTGGCGGCACAGTTTTTCCGTCGCCAGAAGTAGTCGATATACCACTTACAGATAACAGTGGTTTCGATCGTGCCACATCAAAGGCTGTTCAAACCGTCAGTGTAACGACATTTAGGCAGAGGAGAGGTGCGAGTGGATCCCAGCAGCAGCAGCAGCAGAATAGGAGGCAGCCCAAGGGGACGAGAAGAACAAATATTCAAACCACAAGGGTCGCTGAAGCCACCATGCAATCAGACCCAAGTAGATTCACTTTTCAGGACAGTCAGCAGCAAAATGCTGAAACCAGGCCACCTGCTAGAAAAAGACAAGGACCTCGACGGCATAGGGACCGCAGAAGAGGCCAGCTGATGGTGGCTAATGCTCCATCTCCCACCCTTAAATTTGACACAGACTTTGATTTTGATTCCTCCAACGCGCAATTCATTAAGGAGGCGCTTGAGAAGAAGTTACAGGAGGGGCTGAATCTAAAAGATGGGAATTCTGAGGGAAGGGAAAAGGAGGGGCTGCAGCTGAGTTCAGGGGAGGATCATTTTGGTCCAAAGTGCTACTATGACAAAGCAAAGTTTTTCTTTGACAACATCTCATCTGATAATGGGCTCAGACTGACGTGGGCAGAGGAGCGAAAGAGCAATCTGGAGACTTTTGGTGTCCCTGGGCGGTTCCTGAGGGGCCAAGGATTCAGAGGTGGACGCCAGTGTTTTGGGGGCGGGTGCAGTGCTCGTGCAGGAGGATGAAAATGGCATTGACCACCCAGTCTGTTTCTTTTCTAGAACATTTCTAAAACAGCAACCGGCGCCTCATGCGTTGGTCCTTACTCCTACAGGATTTCAACATTGAGATCCGATATATAAGAGCTTAGAGAATGTTATGGCTGATGCCCTCTCTAGGTCGTAAATCAAACATCTTTGTGTGGGGTTGGATGTTTGATTTTTTTTGGGTGGGGGAAACTGTTATGACCCAGTGATGTGTTTGTTGGTGTTGTGCCTCCCACCGGAGGATGGTGGCGGTATTTTCCCTTTTTTCTCTCCTAGGAGGTGGACACCTGGGCGTGGCTGCTAGGTATCTGGGTGGAGTCTCTACACACCTTCCGACTGGATAATTGATGGACCACCTCCAGTACTTAACGTCCGGATGACAGTCACCTGGGAGTGCTGTTTGGAACCCTGTTGACTCGGTCACAGAGTTGTGTGTTGTGTCATTGTAGTGCAGGCTGGAGTATTCACGTGTACCTCTAGCCTTGCCATGTAAATAATTGTAAATAAGTTAACCAGTGGCGGTCACTTTTTTTGTTCCTTTGCTGTATAACTTTCACTGTCGCAGCCTAGTAGGCGTGAGAAGCCGTTTTCTTTTGTTGAACAAGTTTTCTCCTGTTTTTCGTTAGATAGTTAGGTAAGTGACTTGTCTTTTGTTTTGGCTTCTTTTTATTTTGGTGTAGGGAAGACTAGGGATTGTTTTATAGGGAGTTTTGTTTATTGTTTTGGCATTGCTCACTGCTGATGAAAATAAATGGCTGCTTAAATACTTAAAAAAGGTGTCGTTGTTGGGGTTTGTGCGTGGGTGGGAAGTGAGTGGGGCAAACTATTTGTTACGTTTATTTACTTGCCGGGACCAGAACGTAACACAACTTAAAGAAGTCCAGACGCTTTTCTTTGCAAGCTCCTTTGTCTACGATGACCTGGATGACTGAGAACCTTCACAGACACATTGTACTTCTGACATATCTTGATTAAGGCATAATACATAATGCCTATGCTTAATTTCATCAGTTGACCAAACCCATGTCTTTGTGAGATAGAGTACTCAGAGAGAGCGCACACAGACACAGCTCCAGCATGCAGAGAGACTGAAGCCTGGATTTGAACCAGGTGTGAGGCAACAGTGCTAACCACCTTCTCACCCACTCATAAAATGTTTATGCTATGTTAATGCTGACTTAATTTTATTTCTAAACACTACCTGAGGTAGAAACTCTGCATTTCCTGTTGACAGGGGATTTCTTAAAATCACCCCACAATTCTTCAGCTGAGACACTTGAGTTAGAAAACACAAACACTGCAGTTGTCTTTACTTGCGAGGACAAGTGACAGAGCGCTCCTACACGTAAGAGACACTCACGGACTTGCACTCTGTCACCGTCTGCTTTCTTTATTTATACAACAGGAATTAATACATTCGTTCAGTGACATGAGCATGTGCATATGTGATTGTGTGTGTGTGTGTGTGCGTGCGTGCGTGCGTGCGTGCGTGCGTGCGTGCGTGTGTGTGTGTGTGTGTGTGCGTGTGTGTGCACAAGGTCAGAACTGCTTGTTCAACTTCTTACTATCGCTGTGGATAGATTCAGATACAAATATCAGAACACGTTTCATAAAGAACAATCAGTTCTGAGCAATGAAAAGATCATCATGCAGCATTCTATCACAAATAAACTTATATCATTAAAAGCTTATACTGACTGAACAAATACAATTCTCTATTGACACCTGTATAGTGTCTTCATGTTTTTCACCCATGCATGTTCTGATGTTAGTATGATCAGTTAGGAAAGAAAAAAGAAGAAACTATTTTAGCCAGGCAAAAATGTTTCTGCTATATTATTCTTTATTATAAAATCTGAATTAATTCAAAATAAAAACAGAATGCAGTGATTTGTAAAAATCACACAATATAAAACAGAAAACAAATCAAGCATATAAGAATATATTTTTCTTATGAATTTGATGCCAGAAATGTTTCTCAAAAATGTTGGGACAGGGCAAGAGTAAAGCAAATTGGAGGAAGTTTTGCAGCTAAGTTTCATTGGCAACAGGTCTGTAATAAGAAATAAAAAGAACATGTAGAATTTCTTACATGTAAAAATGGGCAGAGGTTCACTAACCTGCAAAAAACTGCATGTACAAATTGTGAAAATTTTCAGAATAATGCTGCTCAGTCTGTATCAGAGCCTAGACTCTGATTGTAGAGGTGAAGAAGGTGGCTCGAATGGAGCTTGGGTGCTTGAGTGTTAGAGATGCAGGGGGGGTGGGTTATGCAAAGGCATTTGCAAAGGAGAATGACAGATATGGTAAATGGTAAATGGCCTGCATGGCCAGCGCTTTTCTAGTCCCTAAGGACCCCAAAGCGCTTCACACTACATTCAGTCATTCACCCATTCACACACACATTCACACACAGGCGATGGCAAGCTACATTTTAGCCACAGCTGCCCTGGGGCGCACTGACAGAGGCGATGTGCAATGAAATTTAATGTATGAAGCATGAATGCTGATTGGCCTGGAGAAGGTGACTGGACAAGACCAGTGATGGCACAGTTTGACAGTGTGGGAGAGTTGGAGTGATTAAGCTTAGATTTAGCTGGTAGCACCTAGAAGTGGACAGATGTGAGACCATAGAAACTTATGCATAATGTTCATTCAAATGTAACCTGAGATAAACAACAACACATGGCATATCTGTGCCACTATCCATCCATCCATCTTCATCCGCTTTATCCGGGGCCGGTTCGCGGGGGCAGCAGCCTAAGCAAAGAGGCCCAGACCTCCCTCCCTCTCCCCAGCCACCTCCTCCAGCTTATCCGGGGGAATACCAAGGCGTTCCCAGGCCAGCCGAGAGATATAATCTCTCCAGCGTGTCCTGGGTCTGCCCCGGGGCCTCCTCCCGGTGGGACATGCCTGGAACACCTCACCCAGGAGGCGCCCAGGAGGCATCCTTGTCAGATGCCCGAACCACCTCAGCTGGCTCCTTTCGATGTGGAGCAGCAGCTGCTCTACTCTGAGCCCCTCCCGGATGGCCGAACTTCTCACCCTATCTCTAAGGGAGAGGCCAGCCACCCTTCGGAGGAAGCTCATTTCTGCCGCTTGTATCCGCGATCTCGTTCTTTCGGTCACTACCCACAGCTCGTGGCCATAGGTGAGGGTAGGGACGTAGATCGACCGGTAAATTCAGAGCTTCGCTTTTACACTCAGCTCCCTCTTCACCACGACGGACCGGTGCAGCGTCTGCATTACTGCAGCTGCAGCCCCAATCCGTCTGTCGATCTCCGGCTCCCTTCTCCCAACACTCGCGAACAAGACCCCGAGATACTTGAACTCCTCCACTTGGGGCAGGAACTCATCCACGACCCGGAGTGGGCACTCCACCCTTTTCCGGCTGAGAACCATGGCCTCAGATTTGGAGGTGCTGATCCTCATTCCCGCTGCTTCACACTCGGCTGCGAACCGTTCCAGTGCGAGCTGGAGCCCTCACCCGATGAGGCCAACAGAACCACATCATCTGCAAAAATCAGAGATGAGATTCTCTGATTCTTCTCCAAGTACACAAAACACATGTTGACTGGTTGGGCAAACTCCCATGCACCCTCAAGTATCCTGGAGAGGATAAAGAGCTGGTCCAGTGTTCTGCGACCAGGACGAAAACTGCATTGTTCCTCCTGTATCCTGGGCCACTATTTATTCCAAAAAATACTAAGCAAAAGGCAGGCACTAACTCGCGATAGGGGAAATCCATGAAGTAGTCAGCTTTATTTCTGTACAATTATTATACATGTTACTGCTACTACCTGCTACTATACTATAATCATAAAATGTTGCTAGTTTTTAACACACTGCTTCTGCATTTTGTTTTCATTTTAGTTTAAAAAAAATAATAATACAGTGTAATGTATCATATGTTACAGGGTGGCTGTAACAGGTCACCAACTAACTGGAAGGTTGGTGGTTCAATCCTAGTCTGCTCCAGTCTGCATGCCAAGTATCCTTGGGCAAGATGCTAAACCCATGTTGCTCTCCAATGCATCCATCAGAGTATGAATATATGTGGATGTTAGTTATGAAGCACTGAGAAATGGTAGAAAAAAAGTGTGAATGGGTGAATGCACAAGTTGTGTAAAGCACTTTGAGTGCTCAAAATAGAGTAGAAAAGTGTTATATAAGAACCACTTCATTTATCATTTTGTTCTTATTCACAATTCACATTTAATGCATAAGCCACAGAGGAGATTTGCTATAAAAGAGATTTCTTTGACCAACGTTTCTCTTTCAGAGCTGAGAGTGAAGATGAGTCCTTCTGCAGTGGTGACAGAGGGTCAGAGAGTCACACTGACCTGCAGCACCAGCTGTCCTCTGACTGACAACACAAACTACATTTGGTACTTGAACAGTCAACCTCTGACCCCGAGAGAGAACCAGAACAAACATCTGATCCTAGACCCAGTCAGCAGGGAGGATGCAGGAAGCTACTCGTGTGCTGTGAAAACCAACAAAGATATCAGCTCTGCTCCAAAGACTCTCACTGTCCAAAGTATCACAGGAACATGGACACCAGCAGCTGCAGGAGTTTCTGCTGCTCTGCTGGTTTTAGTACTTCTCACTGTCTGCTGGTGGATCAGGTGAACATCAATGTTTTGTCTCTCACATCAACCAGATTCAATCTCAAGTTCACACACTAACCTGTTTCTATATTCATCTGTTTCACTGACCAGAAAACAGAGGTCAGGAAATGAAACAATGGAGAACTTCACGGTAAAGAAAATACATTTAATAATCTTGCTTCTGTATAGGGACAGTCTTTTCCACATTTAATCCTACCACTCCTCTTTTTCACCACTTAATTTGAAATGTTTGTTCTGTTTTGCATCACTTACACTTTGATTTCAAGTATGAAAGCTTCTCACCTCCGCTGACAGAGGAGGAACCTGACTACAGTGAAATCTGCTTGTCCAAGAATAAAACAGAGACTCTCTACTCCACTATTCAGCCATTTCAACCACAAAAGCAGGACCATCACCCCTATGATGTCGTGGACTTGAGAAACAAGACTGCTCCTGAGTGAGTATGTTCTGTGGATATAAATCACACTTTAATTGAATTATTTTAATTAATGCACTAGTTTTCTTACTTTCAGGCTCAATGAACAGGCTCTGGACACCTAGAAACTTTACAACACATCAACCTAAAGAAGATAAAATATAACAACACATCTGGCTGTACAGGACTTGAGTGAATTTGTTGAGATGTTGGCCTTTTTTTGATGAGTATTTACGTGTTGTGGGTGCTCTTGACAGCATTAATGGATACACTTATAGGAATTGAAACTAAGTGACTAGGGAGGCTGAGCAGCTCTTGATCTTGAGACACTCGCTCTCAGGCTCTGCCTCACACCAAATAAGAGGAAGCCTCAAAACCTGTGCTTTTTGTATAGTGTGTAATTAAAAGCACTAGTCTTTCACACATTACAAAATCTCAGTTAAGTCTTGGAATTTTCCACTGAATATATAATGAACTGTTTCCCAAAAATGTGCCATTTTAGGAGTTATTACTTTTTAGTATCAAACTGGGAGTCTTATTTAACCTTTTTAACTATCATCTACTGTTTTAATCAAAACTGTTGACTAGCAGGTTTGCAAGTCAGAGATGTTTTGCCAGGTTATGGTTATGTTATGCAAGCAAGTTACTCTTGTAGACTTTTAGGCATTGCAGAGACACTACAGAAGAAAGAGACTGGTTACTCCAAGACTGCAGAGTTGACAACAGGATAAGAGGTCATAGAAACACAACTTCCAGGTGGGGGAAAGTCCAACTCCAGTCCTCTAGAGCTACTGTCCTGCAGCTTTTAGACGCGTCCTTGTTCTGACACACCTGAATCAAATGAATGGCTTGTTACCAGGCCTTTACCAAACTTGATGGCATGCTGAAGAGGTAATCCAATCATTTGATTCAACTGTATTGGAATAGGGATGCATCTAAAAGCTACAGGAGAGTAGCTCTCGAGGACTGGAGTTGGACACACAGGATTTAGAGATTCATAAATGACTTCCCAAGTTCCCAGATGTAATTCTGTCAAGTTTCAAGACTTGCTGGAAGCATTCTGGAGCAAGATAACGAAAATAAATTCTCAACCAACATGAAACATCTGCCGTCAGATGACATATACCCAGTTAATTGGATATTTTAATAAAATATAGTATTAGTAAGTAACTCTTTTTTCAACTTTTGCTTTTATTTAGGCTACAGTTATGAATTTTATGTTTTAATAAGCCGGGGTCCCTATGATTTCTTGTCTACTTTTATAGTTACACATAATATGTTTTATAATATCCAAAGGTTCTCATGTGTTTTCAGTATTTGCCATAATCATGTGCATTATGTTATTTTTTTGGTTTGTAATATGACTACTTTTGAAAATATAGGTAATTTGACATGCACATTATCATTACAATTAATGTCCATGGTTTTTCACTTTTGTGTCTACTTCTGTCTTTATAAAAGTTGAGTTAAATTAAACCTGTGCTCCAATGTTTTTTTGATGGCCACACTTCTTAATAAAATATAGGAGTGTAGCCTGACTGGGATTATTTAAAACAAGACCAATTTCAAATGTTATTCATACATTTTATTAACATACCATTGTATTACAGGATTAAGTCAGGTAAAACAGATGAATAAAAGAATGCTAAGTAATTCCTTGCCTACTTCTTCTGCAAAAAAACAAATCAGTCATAGGAGTGTTCCTGTAAGTGCTGGAGTGAGAATGAGGAACAAGAGAAAAAGAAAAGAGAAGGAATGCAACTCTTTTCTCGATGGTCACTTGACACTGTCTTAGACAGTATACATTTCCTCTTTACTCAGTCCACAAAAGGATAAGCTGTACAACCTTTTCACTGGTTAATGTGTTAAAAGTAAACTTGAGCAGCAGGATAAGGTGACCAGATGCTGTAAAACATCTTTAAAGAGGCTTTAGCACGTCAGGTGTTTCCTGTGTTAGTTTTCCATATATACTGCTTTGCACTCAATTTCAGAGTAATAGTGAAAGGAACTTTGGTTAAACTGACTCATTCAGTTGTGATTTTCTTGTGCTTTCAGTTCTCCACTAATATTTTTCCACATACTGGAGGACCTCCCTCTTTTCATACACTACACTGCATCGCTCACCTCTTCCAGCAGCACCTCCTGAGACAGCTGGGGACTCAATCTGCACACAGTGATTACTAGATAATGGAAACAGACAGTTCTTTAAAGAGAGAAAAGTGAAAGTTTGCTGGTTCACTTCCAGCTAGAGACACAAATCCCCATTGAGCTTGCATCTGGTTTAAAAATGCCAAATCCAACATGCAGAGCTACCTGCAGTTAACCCTTTTGTCACAAGACAGCAGCAAACGTTTGTTGACATTCAGACTTTGGCTAAAAGACAATTCCAAATCATGTATCATGTACTTGTATTAGGAGTGTGACAGTTAAACTGAGCCAGCTGAAGTCTCTAGACCTGTGATGCTGTAAAAATATTTTGTGTGTTTTGAAATTCTGCATCATCCATGTGAGACTGCAGCATTTGGGTTCCCAGATGTTTGTAGAAGCTGAAAAGCTTATTTTAAAATTGAAAAATGTTCACACAAACATCTTTCCTTGACCCTGCAGCGGTGAGTTCTTCCCTCCACACCACTCAAGCTGCTGTAGTTATCTTTTGATATTCAGTTTCACCTCATCATGAAACTGAATATCACATCAGGTTTGTTTTTGATTGAGTGTCATTCTGCCTGTAAACACGATAGCTCAAAACCTGAATTAACTTAATGAGTCATTTGTTGAAAATTGACAAAAAGCATAGACAAGTATAACTTAAACAAACTATGAACCTTACAAGTGTAGTGGGTATTGTCAACATATATAAAACCTTTCTAAGGTTATAAAGTAACTTTATTTGTTAAAAGTTTTTTTTTAAAAATGCTCATGTTTAATTGTATATTGTATTGAGGCTCTTATTTTGTGTTCTAATTTTAATTTTGTTTCTTTTATATTTATTTGTTTTCCATCCATCCATCCATCCGCTTCTGCTTATCCTTTTCAGGGTCACAGGGGGCGCTGGAGCCTATCCCAGCTGTCATAGGGCGAGAGGCAGGGTACACCCTGGACAGGTCGCCAGTCTATCGCAGGGCCAACACACAGGGACAGACAACCATTCGCACTCACATTCATACCTAGTGACAATTTGTATTAATCAATTAACCTATCCCCACAAGCTGCATGTCTTTGGACGGTGGGAGGAAGCCGGAGTACCCGGAGGGAACCCACGCAAACACGGGGAGAACATGCAAACTCCACACAGAAAGATCCCGGCCTGATGTTGTAATTGAACTCAGGACCTTCTTGCTGTGCGGCAACAGTGCTAACCACCGTGCCACCGTGCTGCCCTTTATTTGTTTTTATTTATTTAAATTTATTAAAATTTTATTTTTATTTCCATATCATTCACTTTGGTCAGTGGTTGCTGTTTTTAAAGTGCTTTATAAATAAAAATAGGATGTCACTCAGTCAAGGAATGTTCGACTGATGCCACTCTCCAGTGACATGCGGCGAGTGCTACGCTGTGGGCTCTTGCTGAATGAAGCTAGGACAGCCACTGATGTTTCTTCATTAGTGACAGTTTTCTTGCGTCCACATTTTGGAAAATCCAACACTGAACCAGTTTCACGAAACTTAGCAAGCAGTTTGCTAACTGTAGCATGGGAGATGGGTGGTCTCGTAGGGTGTCTTGCATTGAAATCTGCTGCAATGACCCGGTTACTGCGTTCACCAGATATCAACACAATTTCGATCCGCTGCTCACGTGTTAACCTGTTCGACATGTCAATGGCTGTGAACAAAGAGAAACTTGTAAATAACTCATGAAAGAATAAAGTTACATTGAAACCAAGCACACCATTGTTTTTCTTGTGACATTACCAATAAGTTTGATGTGTCACATGACCCTCTTCCTATTGAAAAAACAAAAGTTGTATCCAAGATGGCCGACTTCCAAATGGCCACCATGGTCACCACCCATCTTGAGGAGTTTTCCCCCTCACATATACTAATGTGCCACAAACAGGGCTTTAATATCACCAACCATTCCCATGTTATTACATTGTATCCATATAAATGGCCCACCCTGTGCTATTTTAAACTTTGTTTCTCACTGCCATTGTTTGAATTGACATTAAGGCTTTATTTTTTTATTTTATTTTTTTTAAACTGTGCTTAAAATGTGACTTACTTAGGTTTACTACTTTGTTTGTATTGGCAACATTTAGGAAACCATTATGGTATATGTGGATTATAAATATAGTAAACTAGTAAAGTAAACTAGTACCACGGGCAGCAGCCAAAGCAAAGACCAAGACCTCCCTCTCACCAGCCACCTCCTCCATCTTATCCAGGGGAAAACCAAGGCTTCAGAGGCCAACAGAGAGATATAATCTCTCCAGCATGTCTTGGGTCTGCCCTGGGGCATCCTCTCAGTGGGACATGCCTGGAACTAGCAAAAGCTTGTAACCATAGGTGAGGGTAGGAACGTAGATCAACCAGTAAAAATGTGTTACCATGGCAACTGAGGCTTTGTGTGGATTACCGTCTGTTGAATTCAAGGACTAGGCAGGATGCTTTTCACCTGCCTTGAATTGAGGAGTCCTTGAATGTTGCTCTGTTGCTGTGTTAAGATCATTCTTAGGGTTTGCTAGCTATTATCACCGCTTTGTCCCAAGTTTTGCCTCCCTAGCTCATTCAGAGCTTCAGGAATGAGGTTTTGCATGACTTACATAATGGGCATAGTCACCAGGGGATAGACAGAATTGAAAACTTGATACAGAAGAGATGTTATAGTCCAGGTGTGTTTAGAGGTTGAAGATCATTGTCAGCAACACTGTGTTCAGACTAAGGCAGTTTATTCCAGACCTAAAACAACCATGGGTCACCTCATGGCTGGGAGGCCTAATCAGATTCTAGCAATTAATTTCTAATGCCTTGAACCCTCTGTTGATGGTCATATAAATGTATTGATTCTTACTGATGTGTTCTCCAAGTTTACTGAGTCCATTGCCACTAAGGATAATTCCTATTGAAATAGGTACCTCTCCAAGGCCACATTTAGCTTTTGAAAAGCTTAGTTCAAGTTCTCATCATATTATGAGATGCTAAACACTAATACTTTACTGTTCAGACTCTTCAGAAAGCTTCTCTTGTGCTGTTAAAGATGTTGAGCATCCATTGTTAAATAACTGGATAACAAGTAGATATGAAGATTAGTATTAAAGCCAGTGTGATGTGATGATTTCAACAATTTAAACAGAAATGAAGTCACTATAAAATGGCTCCTGTGAGAGTTTAGGATGTTGGACTTTGCTTATACATCATAAAAGTATTGTTAATTAAAAATAAAACACACATATATTTTGTATTTTAAATATGTAACAGCAGTACATGTATTCTGTTACTCCCCAACACTGTATAAAACCTAAATCAAGCTGTCTTAGAAAGTTTAGAAGGCCAAATAGCACTGCTTAGACCAGGCATTCACACAGCCCCAGATTCCTGTGATTATAAAGAGGAAAAACAGCCCCGCCTACCAGAGGTGGTTCCCAGACTCAGGTCTTACCTGTCACGTTAATGAGAATTACATTAACATGAATCCAATATGATTTTTAATTTCTGCTGCAGTATATCAGTTCTACACTAGAGGTCTCTTTGTAGTGAAAGAAATGATTGATAAACAAGGAAGCGACGGTATTAAAACTGAATGCAGCTTGGAGAAACACTTAAATCAGCTCTGCATTCAGTCTATCCTCTTAGATGGCTTTTGATTGATTCTGGTTTCTGATATTTTTTCAAGTTTAAAATAAACAGCGGCAGTAACTAGGCCTTTAAAATATTCATACAGCCAACTTTTTCTCATTAGAAGTTAAATTTAATAACAGCCATGTTATTGGCAGAAGCTGGATGTTTGTTTCTGGGTTTCATTCTGTGCCTCTCAGGTAAGAATAATTTGTTTCTCTTCATGATAACTGTAAGGAATATGTGTCAGGAATGTAGAAAAAAGACGCAGAGAGTTACAAGTTTATTTAAGAAATGAGAAAAGTCTCAGTTACTTGTTCTGCTGTTCTGAAATCTGAAATATATCAAAGCACCAGATTGTGATCCTTCACAGTAACATGCTGTCATCACAGATTAGCACAGAAAAGAAAGTTAGCATAAATGTTCACCATGTTTTCTAATCACATGTTGTGTTAAAGGTGTTCAGGGAAAACCAAACAGCATCTGTGCCTTGAAAGGTTCATCAGTGAATCTGCCCTGCTCACATCAACATCCCACTGCAAGAAATAGCTGGTACACTGGATACTTGAGTATCTCCAAGATATTGTTCACTACAGATGAAACACATGTAAAGTACAGCATGTCAGCAGAGAGTAATTTCACTCTAACAATCAATAATCTGACAGAGAGTGATGGAAATTTTTACTGCTGCATTAAAACTGCTGACAGATCAACGTGCCAACAAAGTGGAATTAATTTCCATGTTACAGGTACAGTTCTTTTTACAAATGCATCACAAATGAATGAGTTTATGAATGATCAGTGTATTCATGTTGGTCATGTGACCTCTCAGAGCTGCAGGTAAAGGTGATTCCTGCCACAGAGGGACAGACAGTAACACTGATGTGCAGCAGCAGCTGTCCTCTGACTGAAAAGCCTGCAGCCTACATCTGGTACAAGAACAGAGAGTTTCTCTATGAGGACTGGTCTCCCTGGTACCAAGAGCTGCTCAGCAGTGAGGAAGCAGCCACATACTCCTGTGCTGTCAAAGGCTACGAGCATCTCAGAGCCCCTGAAGTCTCTGTGGGTGAGTCATGATGGACACCTCCTCATCATGTTATGAGATGTCTGACAGACATGAATAATTTCACTGTTTAAACATCAGTGGTGTTTTTCAGATTCTGTAACTCCGACCTGCTTCAGTGTGACCTATGCTAAAGGGAGAATGTGTTCTTCTCAGCAGACATCAGTGGACGAGTCCTGCTCCATCACATATCCCAGAGGTGAAGTTCTGGACAAACTGCACTTTGAAATTTCATTTTTATTTGTTAATTTATTTGACATGACAGAGATGAACTGGTGGAAAATGTGTTCATCATCTCCCAACAGAAATTCATGTCCAGAGGACTCCTGCTGAACACAGAGATCACATCAGACTGACCTGTAACAGCAGCTGTTTTCTGACTGACCCTCTGATTTCCTTTGTGTGGTATGAAAACAGAAAGCCTACAGTGCAGAAGGGAAAACAGATTCTAGTTTCCATCTCTCAGCCAGACAGTTTGTCTTGTGCTGTAAAAGGTCTTGAGGATGTGCGCTCTGCTGACGTCTGTGAGTAAACTTATTACTTATTGTCTGTAAACTTACAAAATAGAACAGTTATGGTATGGTACAGTTGATTGTTCTGTGTTGTTGTTAGAATATCTGACCACAATAACAGAAACACTGTAAATTTTAATGCTACAATAATAATGTGGTAAACACCATTTTTAAGATCTGATAATGTTTTATTTTGTTGGAACAGTCACAGATGTTGTTCTTTTGCATTTTTATGCTGTTTTGACTCATTATTGTATGAGGTGTGAGTCTCTGTTATAGCTATTGGCAATTGTCAGTGCTTATTTTGCAATAATTTTATATATTTTGTAATGATTTTGTAATAATTCACTGAGGGTTTTTTTTCTGAAAACAGTTTTTTTGAATCAATAATTTACTGTATATCTTATAGGTTCTGATAAAATATTTGCATAGCAATTGATTAAAAATTTATGATCAAGGGAAATCATTTACATATGTGATACAAGAGCATACATAAACAGAAATGATTTGTTAATTATTTCTGTTTATGTATGTTATATTTCTGTTTCATCCATATTTCAGGTTTCAGTGATTCCTGCTGGAGTTTGAATTATGTCCACAGCAGAATCTGTGCTCTGGAAGGATCTTCAGTGAACATCTCCAGTAAATACTCACATCCTGACTACGAGCAGATACAGTCTAAATGTTGGTATAAATTTAAGGGAAATGCTGAGGAGGAAGCTGAACAGCTGACTGAGGATGCAGATCATGTGGAGTATGATGACAGCATGAAGAACCAACACATCCTCAGATTAAAGAAGTTGAAGAGAGATGACTCAGGAGAATACAGGTTCACCATCACAACAGAAGCTGAAGAAGTGATAGAGTCTGATTTTCTTGGAGTTACTCTGATTGTCACAGGTAATCATGGTTTGTCATTATATATGTAAAAACAGCTGTCAACACAATATCCTCTGCAATGCTTTCAACTGAATTGACAAGAAAAAGATGCAGGAATTTTCCTCAGGTGATGATGATGTTTTATTTAGTCAAAAAGCTACAAAGAGTTTTTAATGCTTCTTGCACTCTTCAGAAGTTAGTGAAAATCCAAAGCACCAAATCCTGTTGTCTCTTTAATGAGAAACCGTTACAGTTACTGACCAGTCTGAGTGTTTTTCAGAGCTGAGAGTGAAGATGAGTCCTTCTGCAGTGGTGACAGAGGGTCAGAGAGTCACACTGACCTGCAGCACCAGCTGTCCTCTGACTGACAACACAAACTACATTTGGTACTTGAACAGTCGACCTCTGACCCCGAGAGAGAACCAAACCAAACATCTGATCCTAGACCCAGTCAGCAGGGAGGATGCAGGAAGCTACTCCTGTGCTGTGAAAACCAACAAAGATATCAGCTCTGCTCCAAAGACTCTCACTGTCCAAAGTACTACAGGAACACGGATACGAGCAGCTGCAGGAGTTTCTGCAGCTCTGCTGGGTTTAATACTTCTCCCTATCACTGTCTTCTTGTGTATTAGGTGAACATTATTGTGTTATCTCTAAGACCAGTCACGTTTAAACTTTATTTGTTTTTGTACAACAGGACTTCCAATCCATAAACTTTACAGAATTTCAGAGACATTGCAGCAATATGAATGTATGTGTGTGTGTCAGGTTGTGTCTTAGACTCCACCTTTCTCAGAACATCTCATGCTGCTCCAGGTGTGGGGGCCTATTTCACCCTACCATGCTCCCTGCTGGTGGCTGGTGCCCCACCCGCCAGCTGCTGCTTGGTGTGGCCTGGTCCCCCTGGCTGTGTCCAGGGCCTGCTGGGGTGGGGGCCCAAGGGTCTTCTCTTTAACATGAATTTATGATCACTGTCTCGTCTCATCAGATGACCCTTGATCTCATTTATGAAAACATCTCAGCTCAGTCAGCAGGGCAGGATGATCATCACTACAGCAGACTGCACTTCAGTGAAAACCACACAGCTGACCTCTACTCCACCATCGAGCCACTGTGTGCTCAATAAAGAAACGTTTGTTAATATGGTGATTTTTTTCTCCAATGATAAACGTTTACCATCACAGCAAAGACACTGCAGCTTCTTGATCCATCAGTGGATTACGCTCACTTTATTGGAATATAAATTACAGGAGAAATAAGTTGAAATTGAAATCCAAT